>NW_026652276.1:78584440-78789440 GCF_009828535.3 Hylobates moloch
TCTGTTTCCTCAACTGAAAAATTAGGATAATAATGGCATTTGTATTATAAGTTTATTGAGAATATCGAATGAGTTAATTTATGAAAAGATCTTTGTCAAGTTAGTACACAATGAATGCTATCATTATTGTTACTTAATAGTAATAATAATCTAAATCTCTACTCCAATTTGTCCCTTGTTCAAGATTTTGTCCAGTGGTTTCTGATCCTAGATCATACCCACCAAGTTCTAAGAACTCATCACACCTGAAACAATGTGCCTGAGTATCTTCTTAAAAAAAGAAAATAGCTACCATTTACTGAGTAGTCCCTATTGCCAATAGTGAGCTAAGAGCTAAGTACACTATAGACAAATCGCATTTAATTCCTGTAACAAATATAAAAAGTATGAATTACTGTTTTTTGTTTTTTGTTTTTGTTTTGAAATGGAGTCTCACCCTGTCACCTGGGTTGGAGTGCAGTGGCACGATCTTGGCTCACTGCAACGTCCGCCTCCCAGGTTCAAGCAATTCTCCTGTCTCAGCCTCCCGAGTAGCTGGGATTACAGTTGTACACCACCACACCTGGCTAATTTTTGTGTTTTTAATAGAGATGAGGTTTCGCCATGTTGGCCAGGCTGGTCTCGAACTCCTGACCTCAGGTGATCTGCCCTCCTTGGCCTCCCAAACTGCTGGAATTAAAGGCATGAGCCACCACACCTGGCCAAATTACTGTTTTATAAAAGAGGAAACAAGCTCAAAAAGGTTAAATGATATGTTCAAGTTCACAAGAAGTAACTGTCAATGTTGAGACCTAAACCTACAGTTTTCTGTGGCAGAGATCACCATAAATATAACACCACCCATTTCTTCTTCTGGACACACAGAGTATATTTTCCAGCCTCCTTTGTAGTTGGACATCTCCATGTAACTGCATTCTAGCCAATGGAATGTAAGTCAGTGATGTGTGTATCTTAGATGCCCAGCCTCGTATAACTTCCCATTCAAAATCCTCCAGGCTTTTTTCCCTCTTCTGCCAGCTGGATGCCAATGTGCACGAAGAAAATGGCAATATTCATCAACCTGGATCCCTGAATAACTGCATAGACTAGAGCACATCTCCCTATTCATTCACTTTGCCAGTTGATCTGGAACGAACTCATTCTCTCTGTGTTTGAGATATATGCATTTAGTTTTTTAATCATAGTCTGATATTACTCTAACTAATATAGGATCCAACTTCAAAGTATTCTATCTCTATTTTTATATTGCACTGACATAAGAAATTAGCCAGAAAAATGTTACAATGTTCAGAGTCATACAGGAACTTTAGAAATTTTTCTCAGGTATGTTTTCACAACTTTGGAATAAAGGTATCTAAGCTTTAATTAATTATTTCAAAGTATAAAATGAATACCGTTAACTACACATTTATAAATTTTAAAAGTTTACTTTTAATATTTTCCAATTATCCAAAATGGTAAAAACAATAGGTAGGGTAATTTTAATCATGGTATTCAATTCTTTATGAATTGTCTTTAAAAGGTTCTTAAAAATTATCCATTGTATTCATGATTTTGTATCTCTCTACATAATTAACTCATTTTTTAACTAAATTAAATCTTGTTATCCCACACAGAGTCAATAAAAGCAACACTTTTATTTCATAATTCAGCACTTTTCAAAATACACATTCTAACCTACAAAAATCTAAATTTAAGATTCAGTGCCACGTAGAGGAGTTAGAATAATACATAGTCAAGATAAAGTGTTTTATGATCAAGCAGTTCTATCTTTATGTCTTGTCTTCCACATTTATAAACCATGTGACTTTGAGATACTTAAAATCTCTTGGCTTTATTTTTCTCATTTGTAAAATAGGAATAATAATTACACATCCTTCAAGGCCATAATGAACTATGTTTGTGCCACTGCACTCCAGCCTGAGTGACAGAGTGAGGCCCTGTCTCAGAGAAAAAAAAAAAAAAGAAAGAAAAATAAATAATAATTGTACCTCCCTAAAAGATTGGATGTGAGGAATAAAAGATCATGCAGAAATAGCAAATCAACTGGCATATAAGTGTTAAATATTGAATTTTTAATACTATAATTAGCCCTAATTTTTTAAAGAAATAATATCTTTAAAATGACTTTTAATTATAAATGCTATGCAATATTAGACAATTAAAATGAGAAAAGTGTGAATGATCATATCAACATCTGCTATGTCTTAGTAAGAAGACATATTGTGAATGAAAATTGTGTTTCCAAAAGATTTGGAATTTTTATTTCAGATTCCAGGAAGCAGAGATTTAATGGCTAGTATTTAAATGACAGGGAAGAGATTTTTCATTTGAGGTCAAAAGCTTTCTCTTTTTGTTAATGTAATGATGTCAAAGGATTGCAGAACCCCCTTCCTCCAGCTGAATCTGATTCCAAATGATGATGAAGTAGAATATTCATCAGTTCTCTCTTCTCCCGAGAGAAGATGAGTTAGGAAATGAGTCTCTATTCTTTATTTGGAGATTAACTGTAGATTTTTTCTTGTTTCTTTTCTTATAGGAGCAAAATATTTTAGTTCTCAGTCTTCTACTTAACCCATAGCTACTTATCTTGCTTTCAGATGTATTATCTGCTTAATTGTTCCTCTTTCAGCACCATCTCATGACACCTCTTGAGACCAGCCCATATCCAAGTTGTTGCTATAGAGAGTAGAATCAGGAGGACAACAACAGATTTTGTGTATCAACTGTAGGAGCTTTCTGATGACAAAGACCCTCCCCACCCACATCACTCCACTGGCACTTGAAGAACGTTCTGTAAAGAAAGCAAGTCTGCATGACTGAGTAGTGCTTCCCAGTGGGTAATTCTGAACCCCCACTTTAGCCTCTACCTATCCAACTGTTTGGCCATGTTCCCAACAGTCACCTATAACTCTGCCCTCTCTCCACTAAAATCACTCTTCTTCCCTCATAACAGCCCTATTTCTGTGCCTCCATTTCTGTTGATGGTGTCATTGTCTTTTCATTAGATCCAAATAGAATCTTGAGTCATCTTTGACTCCCTCTTCAAGTTCTAAAATAAGGCACTTCTGACTCTGGGTTATCATGTATATGCAGCCTCCTAATCTCTATGTCCATAGCTTCTTCTGTAGTTCACTCTTTCCTCAGTTCTCACCTAGGCTGATCTGTTAGCTCCATATCTAACCTCTTTGTCTTCACTCACTTTCAACCCACCCAACCCCTAATTCACCCTCTATTCTCTTGCCATAGTTCTGTTTCTAAAGCATGGATATGGTAATGATATTCCCCTGCTTAAAACCCTGGAATAATTTATTCAGATAACAATATATGCTTTGCTCGCACTACATGTTCCTATCTGTCAAATTAAATCTTTCCAAGCTTTTAGACCGAGTGCTGAGTCTCCTGCCTGTAATCCCAGAACTTTGGGAGACTGAGGTGGGCGGATCACATGAGGCCAGGAGTTCAAGATCAGCCTGACCAACATGGTGAAACCCGATCTCTACTAAAAATACAAAAATTAGCCGGGCGTGATGGCACACGCATGTGGTCCCAGATATTCAGGAGGCTGAAGGAGGAGAATCTCTTGAACACGGGAGGCAGGGGTTGCAGTGAGCCGAGATCACACCACTGCACTCCATCCTGGGCGACAGAGTGAGACTCTGTTTCTAAATAAATAAATAAATCTCTCCAAGCTTTTAGACAGATTTGGGCTTTCTTAAACAGAAGAAGTTGCAAGCAATGTAAAAAGCAGGAACTGCTTGCAGAAAATTCCTTTTGCCAGCTTTTGTTTTCCACAGCCTGAACACACTGAAAGGATTATTCCCCAGGGCATGTGGGAGGAGTTTCTTTGAGGAATCAAGGTGTCAAGGATTACATTGAAGACCAGAGGATTCTTCTTTTGCAGAAGCTTTATTTCTTGGGGGAATAGAAGAAGATCCACCCCTAGATGATGCTGGCAACGGAACTAGTGGTTGGTTTGGCATCAGAAGGAGCAGGCAGCAGCTTAGGGCAAAATCTCTATCACAGGTAGGTTCTTTGGAAACAAATATGAAAGATTTTGATGTGCATGATATTTATTAGGGATTGATACCCATTAAAAAAAGGAAGAAGAAGGGAGCCAAACTGGGTAATTAGAGCAACTTAACTGTAGTGCAGACTTGACAAAGCCTTGGCCAACCCCATAGGGAGCTCTGGGGTGAAAATTGCCCATCAGAATGTATTGCCTTGAGAAGGGGTCGACCTTGGTTGCAGGCAGCAGACCCTGAAGGTGCTAAGAGCTGGAGGCTATCTGCTAAGGAACTGGGACAAGTATTCCAGTGTCCCCTACAATGTCTGCATGACTACTGAGGTCTGCCCTGTGGAACCTTCCCACTGTAAACTTTTGAGATGAGAGAAACCTTGCTGAAAGACTCTTTCTCCCTCTCAATTAAGTATCAAGCATAATTAAGTGCAAAGATCTATTGCTGGTAAGAGCAACACCTCTCCAGTCTCACTGCCTTTGAGCATCACAGAAGGAAGCAGGTCAAGGTAAAAAACATGGGAGCTGAAGCCCAGCCTCAAAGTAGCTGGCAGCTTGGCAAAACTTGCAAGCAGATCAGCAGCCAAAGTAAGTACTGACAGGACACATTCATGGATGCACATGAGCATTTCTAGAAATTTTCAAAATTATTTAGAAAAGATAAATCTGTAAAAAAATTAGACATCCTGAATTTGGATCACAAAGATATGAATATTATGTATAGGCAAGTCAAATATTTGGGCTATAGTATTTATGTATTTGCAAGTTTGCCTTTTTCACTAGATTATAAATTTCTCAAGATTGAAAATTTATCTTACTTGCTCATAAGACATTAAATACACATGTCAATGATTTGAAATGATTTATTTTGTACATTTATATATGGGATCTCAAATTTTCATAATTTATTAATATATTTAGGTTAGATGCTTTCTTTTACTTTTCAAAGCAAGCAAGTTTGTTGCTTAAAAACTATCTTATTTTTAATAAAAATGTTTATATACTTAAACTGTAAATTATCTAAAACATAAATAAATCCTATGGCAATGCAAATTACCTAATAAGATCACTCGTCACCTGACTATGTTTGTGGTAGGGGCAAAGGGGGATGGTATATGCTTGTGTGATATGCATGTGAAAAAGAAAGGCAAAGAATATATATAGTTATACAAATATAAAGTCTCTATTCTTTATTTGGAGATTATTTAAGAAACCCACTCTTGAAATAAAAAAGCTTTGAAATCCCTGGTCAGATTATACAAAATAAGGAGATTAAAAAGTTGAAAGTCAATAAACTAATTGCTATTATGTGTCAGACATCAAGCATGCAAAATGATTAAGACAGAACAATGAAATGAACTCCCAGTCATATATAACTGACATTTGTATAGTGCTTTCACTTAGCTTTTCCCATATGAACAGCTAGGGCATGGATCATAATAGTGTTCATTTTACATATGAGGAAATTAATGTGACATGCCCAGTTGAAACAAAAAAAATGATTTTGATTATGATTATTGATGCAACAACCTCCCTTCTGTGTCATAAAAACTAGCTACTGATGCCAAGTTGAAAATATTCTTAAATAGGTATATATAAAATTGTATTCATTTGTCTTTTCATTCATTCAGTCCACAAAAATTTTATGAGCCCAGGGATCAATCGTACTGTGTTAAGGGGATATAAAGATAAAATAGACCAGATCCCTGCTTTCAGGATGATTACAGTCTGAGGCATATGACCCTGTGGAGGACAGAGATAGGCCCTTGTAGGTTAAACTAAATCTAGCAAGAACAATAAGTAAGAAAGTTCCATGACGATGATCTAGGACACGCACCTCCAGAGTGGAGCAAATGACTGATTTATCCCCATGGAATATGGGATAGCAAATCTTTATGTGGATAAAAATTGGAATAAAAGATAAGTGTGGTCATACCTTGGAGGATGCTGTCTGCACAGCTGAAGACTTCATTGTGTACACAGTGAAGGTAATTAAATGACTTTAAGATGAAAAATCAGGATTTTAGAACCAATACCCTCACTGCTTTCATTAGAGAACACTGGTAGCATCAAGTAAAGTGAAGCCACAGCAGTAGTCAAAGGGAGGACTGTTGTGGTCCACTAACAATGTGTGAGCAGAAAGGGAGTCTTGATGGGCTGTGGAAGATTGGGTGTCATGAAAGAAGAACAGAGAGCACAGAAAAGGAGAAACAGAATGAAAGAATTCCATATTATTAAGAATATACCACAATTTATACTTTCTAAATTTGTATATTATTTCTGTGCAAGCTGCAGTGGTCTTGTTCTTGTACTGCATTTAATTATGCAGAATGTGATTTTTGAGGTAGAAAGAACTTTAGAGGCCATTTATTCTCTTCCCCTCATTTTACACATAATGAAAGTGTGCTCTAGAAATCAAGCAGCTAGCTAGTGCAGAGCTGCGAATGAAACGCTGACTTTTCCAGTGGTCTACCTATCCCAAATATAGCTAAAATATTAACAAACATTTGTTAAACACTCACTAAACACAAGGCACAATGATAAACAATGATTAATAATCTGTATTCTCAAGGAATTAGTAATCTAGGCTGCCACAGAGAATTCATATTATATATTAAATAATTATTAAAGCAACATTCTGAAAAACCAGACTACCTCTAAAGTAAGCAAGGTTTGTCATCAAAGAGTTGAACAGTTGCCCTTTTTTTTTTCCTTGTGGAATCACAATTTTTATTATAAAACAAATACAGAATGTCATAATTTTTAGTTTGGAGTCCTTGAATTACAGTTTCTATGAATAATGTCCCCTGTAAACAAAAGAAATAAACTGGAAAGTTATTTCACATTTTTGCTTTTCTGTCTACAATAGTAAACTGTGTTCATTGTTTCCTTAGCTTTTCCTGCTAACTACCACTGGAATTGAAATTGTGTACTAAATGCTTCACTTTCTTTGCAACAATTATTTTTTATGTTCTTTACCTCTGGTAAAATGACCTCTAACCATTGCATCATTTTATAAGAGGCAATCAGGAGCTTTAAAGGAAAAAAAAAACAAATATTTTATTAAATTAATTTAAAAAGAAATATTTGAATATGAAAATCTGCATAGCATAAATATTTTATATGGGAAATCATAATAAAAATTAATATTTAGTTATATTATTCATATGTAAGAGGGGGAACCGGCTAATTTGGAAGCCCTAATTCTCCTCCTAGAATATTTCAAATAGCACCTATGGAACAATATTGCTGCACTATGTTTTACAACTAGCTTATATTAACTCTGTTTTACTGTTTTTAAACTATACCCATGATTATATTTCTTACATATTTTCTTGAGTGCTCACACACCTCAGAGATATAATACATAAATAAAGCAAGGCAAAATTCGCATAACCACTGCAACCAAATTGGAAACAACACAACATAGCACATATTAAAATTTCTCGATGAAATGTGAGGCTGAGGTATTTACCAGCACGTTCCTCTTATGTGTGCACTGCAGTATTTAAGTAGTCCAGGGACGCCCCCCACTACATTGGCTACTCCATGGAATGAGTTCTCTTCAGGAGTAGTAGCAGCCTTTTGGCTTGGCCCTCGGAGCACAATTCAGAGCTATCGTAGATGTCTTAACAGCCTGAGTAATTTAGTTCAGATTCTCAGGGTTCTCAAGTCCCACGAAATAAGTCTCCTCTGGGACAATTATCAGATTGAAATCAATCCTGAAACTTACGTTTTTACTTTTTATTTTTTGGTACAAACTTCTTCCACAAAACCTAAAACTGTTAGAAATAAGATTGTACAACAGGTTTTGAAGATTTTATTTTACAAATCTTTAAATCTTCTTTAAAATTATTCTTATCAATGTGTTTTTATTGTGTAATGAATCAGTATCCAGTGATACCTGGAAAGTATTTAGCCCCTGAAGTGACTTTTCTGTAAGTTTAAATTTCTCTTTCTCGGAGATTATATAAAATGTCATTCATTTATTTATTTATTTTTGAGACAGACTCTCGCTCTGTTGCCCAGGTTGGAGTGCCGTGGCACAATCTCAGCCCACTGTAACCTCTGCCTTCTGGGTCAAGTGATTCTCGTGCCTCAGCCTACCAAGTAGCTGGGATTACAGGCACGTGCCACCACACCTGGCTAATTTTTGTATTTTCAGTAGAGACAGGTTTCACCATGTTGGCTACGCTGGTCTCAAACTCCAGGCCTCAAGTGATCCACCCGCCCTGGCCTCCCAAAATGCTGGGATTACCAATGTGAGCCACTGCACCCTGCCTAAAAAACTCTTAAGATTGGCGTTCATAGTCCTTGCTATCCCTTTAAAAATGAATTTATGCAATTAATAACAGCACGTGACACATTGAGCCTTGTCCCTCTTCTGCCTATTACCTGTTTTCACTTAAAGAGTAATTATTTAAGCTACACATGGGGAGTAGCTTAGAGCAATGGTTTCTAAGTGTGGTCCCTGGACCAGCAACTTCAGCATCACCTGGGAATTTGTTAGAAAAGGAAATTCTTAGGCCACGTATTGGACATTCTTAATAAAAATCTTTGGGGCTGGGGTCTAAGCTGATGTGTTTTAACAAGTCTTCTAGGTAATTATCATGCAAACTAAAGTTGTATAACTGTCTTAGAACTCACCTCACCAGCAGAGGCCCATTTCTTAGTCCAATAAACACTGCTGTAGTCTTCAACAAAACAGATGTTGAAGAAAAGAATAAATGTTAAAATGAGTCGTAGTCTGTGATAGAGTCTTCAATATGTCTTAGATTCTCACCCAGCAGTAACTAGAAACACCAAACCTGGGCATATTAGACCCACGTCAGACAAGGCATTCTTTTATTAGTTCTTGGTCACAATATACTGCCATTACTCTTAATCACTGACTCACATTTTATGCCCCAACTTCAGGATAAGTGTATAGAGCTGACATGGAGCTCCCTGTTCTGTGGAAATACAAACAAGCATGGGAAATACTACCTCTGAAGATCATTTAATTAGCTCAAACTACAAAACGAAACCCAGTATGATTGTCGAAAGTGCTTCAGAATGGAAAACTAAGATGTAGTTTAAAAGTGAAGTCCATTTATTTTTAGTTTCTGTGACATTTAAAATGTGTAAAATTTTCTAGGTAATAAATAGCTTGAACGTGCTTCTGCTCATGTGTGCCACTTCTGCTGGGCAAAAAATTGAGGAATGGGGCAGGAGAGTCATTCTCCTAGTGCATCCTCACTCACCCACCCTATTGCAGGGTTCCTCCCCATGGGGGAACATATTGCCAAACTCAGAGAGTCATGATGAGAAGGTGATTTTGCCAAATTTGTTAGCCATATGCCAATAAGCAGTTATAAGAAAGAATAAGCTGAGGGAGATGGTCTTACTGCTTTCATATATCCCTTAACATACTTCCATTGCTGAAATAATTTCTTGGGCTTTCATAAAGTGGTGAGGACCATGTCATATTTATTTTTATTTGGTTTAATTTTCTCAATTCTTGTCCAGATCTGGGGTCTTTTGAAAGATTGTTAAGTAAAAATTGCATATATATTACACACACACATAAATATGTGTGTGTGTATATATATGTGTGTGTATATACATACATATATTCAGGAAAGAATAACTCACTAAAAGTATCACTTACAAAAATATACAAAAATATATATATCACTTACAAAAATATATAAGATACTCACTAAAAGTATCACTTAAAAAAAACCCAGTGGGTTTTTTATTTTGTCAAAACCTTGTTAGTCATGTTTTGGTTTTGGATTTGCAGTCTGTGGAGTATTTTATACTTCTCAAATTTCTTCTGCTCACTTGTGACTCTCAAACATAATAGAAATCTCCTTTTTCCCTTCAAGTAATACTTGTCTGCTTCTAGGGCTATCAGGGGAATACTTTCTTAAAAATTGTTCAAACCAGCTCAAGCAGTGCACAAATATATACCAAATAGGAATATACTGAAAAGCAGCCATCAAAATAGCCAAAATAATCTAAAAGCTGATTGTAAAAAATATGGAGAACAAAGTAAAAGGAGTGCCTTAAGGGCTTAGTTTCAATTTCTGCAATAATCCGCCATTTCAGATAGAGTTAATTCCCTAGACTGTGTACATATGGATAATTTAATTCCACAGATAATCTCTAATATTTGTTTTGGGATAAAATGTCAAACTTTTCCCACTAAACCTTTTCACCTCCCCTTTGGACAAGTGGTCAAATGGGGGGATTTGTGGTTGCCTCTCGTTTGTCTGGCCCCACATGCCAAAGGCAGTGCAAACAAAGTGTGAAATGGATCTCCCCACCTTTCCCCTACCATAGCCTCAGCTTCATTTTGCCAGGTTTGGGGGAGGAAAGTGAACAATGGAGTATTGAAATGTAAATGTCAATGTCGTTTTTTGTGTTTTTGTTTTTTAAGATATTTAACTTCTTTCAATAACATAGGAATTATTATACTATTTTAATGTGATAGATAAGATGAAATCATCTAAATGGAAAATGAATATATGGTTGTTCTGTTTGGAAAGGCAATATTTGAAAAGTTAGGATTTTGAAAGAAAAACACTGTGTTTCAATTGCATCTCTGCTACTTGCTAGCCAAGTAAGCTTTGAAAAGTTATAAAAATCTATGAATATTAGTTTTGTTATCTACAAAATAAGAATAATAACTTTTTCACAATAATGTTATAAGAATTAATTGTTATGCACAAGTAAAGTACTTGTAATCTGTAACTGCAGCATAGTTGTTATTTATAAAGGAATGAAGTGTAGAAAGTGGACAACTCTAATATCAATTGTGTATGGGACCAGAGTGTTTCAGAGTAGCTGAACTTCAAAACATCATCATCAGTAGCAATCAGTGGAGTTTTCCATGACCTTGTAATTTTTTACCCCCCAGTATCATTCAACATGTTCTACACACAGTAGCTGTTCACCACATAGTTGCTAACAACTCACAATATCTTTCTCCAACAGAAGGATTGAAATCAAGATAATAACAAAGAGTTGTCAACATACCCTATTCTTTGACTGGCAGAAGTTAGATAACTGGACAAGTACAAATAGTTTACTTTTGCTAAAAAATACATATATAAGCATATATTTTAACGTATTCATATATATATGCATGTTGTATTAAAATGCAGAATTCTCAACTGCTACTAACCCATTTCTAATAATCAAGACCTGATTTTGTTACAAGTCTTATTTTCTAAGATAATTTACTGTGTCTATAAAGAGGCCAAGGGTATGGAGTTCTAATTTATACATTTCTTCAAAAACCTTTATACCCATGAAATAAGTCCCCGAATCTGGAAGACATATATTTTCCTAGGCAGTTTGCAGAGTTGCTTCACATCATTAGGAAAAAATATAACAAATTTTCCTTCATAAGAAATTGCAAGTGGTTTCATTTTTGTTTTTGTATATTCAAATAAAGATTTTTTTTAACTGCAATCAGCATCACTGGAGTGAATTACCTCCAAATAGGGAGTTACTAGGTAAAAGTTTCAACACCCAACATAAATATCAAAGAATAAAATAATTGCCATCCTTTAGTGTGCTCATCAGATAACTTTCAGTTGCAAAGTGACAGAATCTCAACAGAATCTCTACAACTAACTTAAGGAGCCAAAAGAAAAATGCATTGACTCTCACTACTGCCATCTTTCTTCTCCTTGCACATTATTCGCTCCTGCTGCCATGATTTTTCTATCTTGGGGAAGGACCACAGTCAGCAGCAGCATGGGGCCCACATACCAATCGCTGAGAAGACTGTTTTCTCGCAAATCCAGTTATATTTTTTGTCCTGGAAAAGGCTCTTAAATGGCTGGACTTGGGGCACTCCATGGGCCAATCCTGGGTCAAGTGTGTTTGGGGACGGGACATGAGCGTGGTGGTATGGATCTGAAACCAGAATGGTGGAAGGGAAAAGAATCCTGGAAAGGCAAAATTAGTAGCTTTGATATTTGATATTTAGTATAAGGACAAATTATTTTCGTTAGCAAATAATGTTTTAGAAGTTCCATTAACTTTTGTAATAATTTGAATGAGTGTTTTCAGCTAAACAATATAGGAAGAGAAAATGCTTTGAGTTATTGAAACACTTATATACCTTTAGAGAGAATTGCACAGCCTTAGACATTACTTTAGATGAAGGAAAAATATAAAATATAGTTGTTGAATTTGAATAAATTTTCAAAATAACAATTAAATCAATGTGTGATCTTGAAGGGTTTATGGTGCTTTGACATTTTAGAAGACAAAGGTTTCTATTACCCCTTCTGAGAATATTAACTCACTAAAGACTTTCCGCATCATATTCCTCAAACATAACATTTTATATCAGCAGGACTGAGAAGACATTATGACCTCCAGAGAACACTTCAAAATAAATCACTCTTTCTCCAAATTAAGCCATCAAAATACTGAGGAGAAGGATATATATCAAATAGGAGTTTTGATGAGAGCTGAGTTTTACCTGCCTTCCCTATTTTGATAGTGTTCAATCGCCACTCTCTTCTACAGGTTAAACAAACTAACTCAGCCTCATCACTGCAGGACCTTTCAGAGCCTTTAATGGGCTAACATGTGACACTTCCAAATCTATTTGACTTACAGAAAACTTTTAAAAATTACCCCTTCACCAGCATACTTATCAGTCTCTTCCATAGCAGTAATACTATTTAGTAACTACTTCCCCTATATTTATGACCTGGAGGTTGTCAGTCCATATGTATGGTACAGTCCTCTGATGTTTCAGTAGGAATAAATTTTCAATGTAGCATTATCCTTAAGGAAATCATCTTATTAAATCTAAAAAGAAAATCTTTGAAAAATCTCATGTGACATATAACTTTTTAAATTTTAATTTATAATTTCAGAGTAGCATAATAGAATGTTTAAAGTTAAGACTTGAGGCCAGGCATGGTGGCTCATGCCTGTAATCCCAGCACTTTGGGAAGCTGAGGCAGGTGAATCACTTGAGGTCAGGAGTTTGAGATCAACCTGGCCAAGACAGTGAAACCCCATCTCTGCTAAAAAAAAAAAAAAAAAAAAAAAAAAAAATCAGTCGGGTGTGGTGGTGCATGCCTGTAGTCCCAACTACTCAGGAGGCTGAGGCACAAGATTCGCTTGAACCTGGGAGGCAGAGGTTGCAGTGAGCCAAGATTGCGCCACTGCACTCCAGCCTGGGAGACAGAGCGAGACTCTTGTCTCCCCTAAAAAACAAACAAAAAAAGACTCGAAAAACTTCTACAATTTAAGTAGATAAGGATATTTTTACAGGGCTTTACACCATACCACTCCTCTTCCAGCCCTCAGGCCTGCAGAACAGAAAAAAAAAAAAAAAAGCAGCTAAGAATCACAATGTTTTGCAGTCTCCTATTTGGCCAACCCTCCTTAGACTTTCAGACACTCCACACAACCAGTACTCACCAATGGTTGACTATGGCATTGCTCAGAGGAACTAGCAGGGAATCAAAAAGGCCAGTATTGTCTTAGATAAGTCATTTAAATCTGTAACTATTGGTTTTCTCATTAAAAAATGAAAAGATCTTACAGTACTTCTATCACAAGGCTATGTTATTGTGAAGAAGCAATAACATAACATATGGAATGACAAACTAGTTATGTTACATAAATAATTTTTTTTGTTAGTTTGTCATAGCCTCCAGCCTCTCCAATCTTCAGTCATCCTAAACACTGATGAAGAAGCACTTTGAACATTTGATCACTTTTCTATTGAGAAGGCTTGCTGTCTTTCCTCTGTTTCCCCTCCAGATTCTCTGCTCTTTCCCCCAGAGGCTGACCTGTATTGGCGACATTAACAGTTTCCCTTGTCCTCTGAATTCTGGATGGGTTTGGCCAATGGAAAACACTGACAGGGAATGAGAAGGCGAAGAGGGAGTTCAGCATACTAATCCCCTGCTCATTCCTGCCCTAACCTGGCTCCTGTAAGAGGTCCAGCTCCTGTAAGGAATTCACCCCAACGGTTCTTTGTCTTTAGATTCCATTATCTGCTCACTCTTCATGCCCCATCAGTCTGTAGATGGGGATATTCAGCACATGCGTCATCCTTAGATGGAGACACAGGGGCTTCTGCCTTGAGCTTAATGCTTTCAGGAGTCCCACTCTGGTTCTTCTCCGATGAGGCCTCTTCCCACAATGAGATGAATCTTCATGGCCAAAATGATGTGACCACCTGCCCCTGTAGACTGCATTCTAGGTACTCAGGACCTCAGAATTCTCTACCTGGACTTATCTGCAACTGCTTCCAGGGCTGTCTGTTTCCCCAGGTCCAGCATCCAAAATGCAGACCATGCTGTGGGTGAGTGCACCCTGTAGCTAGATAAATGACTAAAGGGTTGCTATAAGTGGAGCGTAGATGGAGTTTATACATAAAAGCTAAGTTTAGGAATGACCAAAGGGTTGCTATTTGTGGAGCATAGATGGAGTTTATACATAAAAGCTAGGTTTATCTCTTATGGAGTTATGGGATTTAGACAGGTTCCACCTAGAAACATGAGCATCTTTTTTTAACTCTTTAAGGTGCTGCCCTGCCATCTTGCCAAGCCATCCACAGGGCCACATCTACGTAATAGGAATGCCCTCTTCTAATTCACAGAAGATGTCATACAAACTAGTGGTAGCCCTAGAACTATCAGAAATGTTTTTGTTGTTGTTGTTGTTGTTTTTATTATTGTGCTACCCTAAACCCTAGTTCCCATGAAGGTACCCAGCAGGCTACTGCTAAGGTACGAGGGAGAACTGTCCATTTGCCAGGGTTCCCATTCACACAGAGTGGCTGGGCTCTGACCTGTTTTATATATTAAGTTACTTATACAGTTTTATTTGAGTAGATAACCCTGTAGATAAGCTAATTTTGAAAATCACTGTACTAGATAATCTAAAAATTCCCAACTACCATTAGAAGGCCTTATGATCCTCTAAATCATATCATATGCAATTGTCTAGTCTTTTCATTTTAGACCTTTCATTTAAGCCATGATTTCTCATGGTTCTACCTATTTCTTTTTATGTTCCGTGTTCACATATGTCTCTTTAACTTATTTAAAATATTTCTTCCTTTTTACCGCTAGTATATCATTCAAAGAATGACTCCAAAACCACCTCCTCTGAGAACCTTTCCAAGTTAATTTGAACACTGATGAGGTGTTTTAAAGTCTTCATCGAGGTGCTGGAAAGCAGATGAAACATAAGCCTGTTGCTAGAGTTTTGTTGTTGTTGTTGTTTGTTTGTTTTTCCTTACTTGAGCTTAAATGCTACCTAGTTTCTCTTAATTCCAAATTGCAGTTCTCCCTCATGCAAATTTGTTTGGGGTCAAAAAGACAGCCACACTGAAAACAAAAAAGAACCTAATCAGACCAAATACTGAACGGTTACAGTTGAATGTGCTTAGATGCTATACTTAACAATTGTTTGAAGAATTATAATTAACTCATCTATGAAACTAACTCATCTATGGAAGCTCGGATGTTAGTAACTTGTGATTAATTAAATCTAATAGACTAATTATGTCTATTGTATTTATAATAATAATATTTAACAAAATATATTAATTCACAAAATGATTGATGAAATATTTTGGTAGTAACATGTATTCATTTCACAAATATAGTGGAGTCTCAGATTTCTGGATTATCTTCTGAGGTGACACAATAAGTTATAAATGGAAAAGCCAATTTAAGAGCGCTGGTCTTCTGACCATCTATTTATTAGATTCAGATTGCAGTTTCAGTGTTCAAAACCAAGATAAATTCAGTTGTCTTTTATCTTACAGTCAGTTATATTTTATAAGTGGCCATTTGTATTTTAATATTTGCAGTACCATTTGGTTTATTTTTATTTTTTAGCTAAAATGCCATAACAAATATGCAACATATTCTTTTGTGCAACTCTATAGAACTCTAATACCAATGAATGACTTTACAGAAAGAATTATTGAATAGAATTTCCATTTAGTGTTAAAGAAATGCCTTGGTTCAGCAACATCCAGTAAGTGAGCACATAAATAATTGCTTATTAAATACTTTATATATGGAATATTACAACCTTCAAGTATTAGCAATTCAATAATGAAAACATTATGATTTACTTTCCACTACCATTAGTAATTGACACCATGGATTATATAATGTTACTTCCTGCCAGTAATTTTGACTGAAGCAAAGGAGAAGTGACTGTGAAATATACATTTATGACTCTATGTGAATACTGTATAATTACTATGAATGGTTGATGAACTCTTTAACTTTCTGATATTCATTGACAAGCTGTATTGAATTTCATTCTATGGCATCTGTCAAGGGACATACAAAACTCTATTTACTGGGCCAATTAGAAAGAGAAATAATGTTCAATCAAATTTATGAGAGGTCTGAATAAGTTATATTACATTTATCCTTAGATAGGGGAAGAAAATATTCTTAGATGTTTGCACTTTTGATACAGGAAATAAAATGAGAAATTGATTGGAAGCTTATGGCCAAGGGAATTTTTCCAAGGTCATAGTTTATCATGGGCCCCTCCATGGTAGACAACCTGAAGACTTGACCCTCAACAGAAAGAATGGCCAAGATATACATGAGGGCCACAGGAGCATACAGGGTATTGTAAAGCCAAGGTTATAAAGCCCTATGTGTTTCATATTCACTTTATGATGTGGTTATTGGCATAGAATTATCTATTAAATATTCTCATTCATAAGTAAATTCTGAAAACAGAAAGTCTGTCTCCAATCTAGTATTTGTCTAGCTTAAGAAGTTTGTATCCCTGAGTTAAGAAAAAAAAAATGACAAAACCGGTAATCCATGTGCAATTGCTAAAACTTCTGATATTTCTTAACAGAATAATGCTACCATCTGGACTATGTTTGGTGTCTTATTTTTGTCTCAGCACACAAATTCTTAAAAAGGGGAAAAAAGCCATGGCCTCTAAGTGCCAACAGAGGTAGAAATCAAGGTCTCTCTGAAGATGACCTTAGAAACAAACATGTGAGACAAAGAATTGAAGAAAATTTGGCCCATGGCCTCTTTAAATTTTTCCCTCAGCTAAACAGACATCTAGTCACTTAGAAAAGAACCCACCCCCTTGTTAGACTAGCTGAGGGACAATCCCCTGTTGTCATTTTTATTGTCTGCCCTGGAGAAGGAGGCAGCTTGGGATGCCTAATGGAATCTTGATTCTATTTCACAGCTACAGAGCACAGCCAGAGGCCCGTGGTGCTTTTGTGAGCCAGAATCCACGGAGGCTAATTTTGGCTGAATAGAGGCTAAAGAGAATTCATTTCTCCTTGTTACATTTATTTCACTAAAATTGTTCAAACTCAGAAGATATTGCTGGAAGGACACTAGCAAGCACTTCTTAATTGGGGCCCCATTCAGTAGCAAAACTGACTTTGCAGGTACCAGCCACAGAGGTGATGAGGATTTCAGGGGCCTAAATGCATGGAAATTAACCTTAACACAGGAGACATAAACGTTATCTGTACTTAGATGTGGAATATAATCTCGAGGCTTCTGTTTCACATACTTGCTGGAAACTGTAACCATGGCTCTCATCTGTCAGTTGCTACATATGAAAGGTTTCATGTCCTGACATCACCAGTGGGTTCTGCTGAGCATGCTCAGGAAGATAATTGCTATTCCCCCCAAAACACTGGGAGTCTCTAGAGATAACTAGCAGCAATTGAGTATTAACCAGTTTTCAGGAAGTCAAATGGACAATAGAGACACAGGAAGAATCATTTTGCCTTTCTCTCACTTCAGATTTTAATGAGTAAGAAAATTTTTATATTTATGTGTTTAAATGTGTTTGACATTCTGGCCCTATGTATTATCGCAATGTTAGTAGCACAGAATCCTATTCTGAATTTTAAGTTTGCACACATTTGAATTACTACTTATAATTCTAACTTTTCATAAATTTTTAACTCAGTAATTAATAAGAATGGCCATTAAATTGCTAAAATCTTGGAGGAAAAAAAAATCTGTAAGAACTTGCTAAATGTTGCTATCACTCTTACTATTTTCTGTGGATTCTTCATTCTTTGTTTAAAGGCAGAAACACCCTCAGAGGGTATCTGAGAGAAAGCATAATTATCCCCATTTTACAGACGGAGAAATCAAAGCCTATGAGCCATTGATAGAGTGTCTGATGGAAGAATTTCTGTCTTCCATTTCAAAATTTGCTCTTGTGGAATGAGCAACATAACATAAACCTAAAGAGTCTTTTTTCCCCAAATGAATTTAAACATAATTCCAAATTATGTTTTACAAAGGAAACTTAGGAAGAAAATGAATTTCCCTGTAACAGGTACTCCACGTTGTTTGTTGTCCAGAGGGTTCAGAAGGTAGTTAACCTAAGCTCACCTGCATTAAATATTGACCCTGAGGGGCAATTTGAGGCCTTGCTAATGGGGCAATTTGGGGCCTTAATGATGCAGACAAAAAGGTCCACAATCCTACTTGATGAAGTGAAGAGCCTCATTAGCATGATTTTCAAGGGTGGTACTCAAAGAATTAGCTTGCCAACCAAAGCCGCGTCTAAACTGGCCAAATAAAGAGCTCTTCATTTAGCTAGAGTGCTATATTTGACCAGTGTCTCCATGTTCCTGTGCATTTGATTTTCTTTTCTTCTAGAGCAGTAAGCGTTGTGTCCTTTTGTTGGTTTTTTACCACGACCTAAATGGGCAGCTCTTGATTTTTGCAAAATTTTGAGAGCATAACAAAAATGTTGTATTTTTAAAGCAATAATAAAAAAAAGGAAAGCCCATGTAAACTTACCCCAAACCACCAGTTATTCCTACAAGAGCAAAGTTTTGTGATGAAAGCAAGGGCATATTTTTTAAGCTTCTGGATTTGTGAAACAGGTGCCAATTTCTAATACACAGCAAAGGCAAATTTAGAAAATAAGACATGCCAAATCACCTTTAAATGTAAAACAACTGAGCAACAAATGTCATTATGTACATAATTTTAGTGACATGCCTGATGCTTTTGCAAGTGCTCAGAATTTAAAGCCACAGTACGTTCAGTAGACAAAATGTGCGCTCGCATACATACCACACACGAACACACACACACATACAGCATGCAAACTACATGTCAATGTTAACTCGATGAAGTACTTACATGTACTTACTACTTCATCATTAGACATCCACATTTATTGAACAAATGTACAGTAAGAATTACTAACAGTAGTGGAAAATTTTCCTTGTCCTTAGAAAATGTGTTTAAAACACCTAGAAATGTAATATTCAATAAATACTAGAAAAATCTCACAACACTATAAATCTTATCAAATGAATATATAGACTTTTTAATTATAATTTTACATTATACATAGGCACACTGTCTAATTTGATTACTGAATACAACACATTCTTCTTTGACTTATCCTTACCCACTAGATTGAGTAGAGTGAAGTGCCCTCAGCTTTGCCATAGGCTCCTAATGCCTCAAGCTACTGCTTTAGTGACTGATTCAAGGGAAAAATAAAGAATGAAAATTCAAAATGTGACACTTTTAACTAATGAACTGCAGGATAATTTCATTTCGGCCCTGGCAACGGCTATCCTCTTTCTACATTGATACTCTATTGTTGGCCATAATCTTTGGAACGAACATGTTTTAAAAATGGAATAATGTAATTATTATCACAACTAATTTGTACCTCAAACAGCCCAAATTAAACTCAATAAGGGCAGGAGAAATTACTGTGATTTAAGGTCTGATGTTTCACCCTACTAAATTTTTAATTGTGGCAAATATGTTCTGCTTCGGGAACATAGAATAAGAAGTGCAGCAAAGACTCCCGACATTCCTCCATATAAAAATGTTTTTGTAATCACTCTATTTAAATAGTAACATTTTATTTTTTTAAGCACTTAGTTTCTTGATCAGGATCCATATTCATGGGGCCTCACTGTAATCCACTTTACCACTTAATGTTGCAATTCAAATGTTCAGTCAGAAGCAAAGCCCTCCAGAATAAAGCATGAATATTACCGTGTGGGGCTGTAAAGAGAAGACTATTAGAATATATCACCAACACACTAGGGGACCATTTAGTCCACTGCTCTAAATACATCATTTAATTACAATGGAGACATTACTTCATGTTTCTACTGATGTAAGTATTATTAGAATTCATGATATTCGCAGGCTACTGTGGGCCATTACATTGGCCATAAGCTATTCCATAAGATTTACTACTAAAGGCCCGCAAGGGTATTTGAGCATTCATGGATTCTGTGGCAGTAGGCTTTTATCTAAGACACATAAGTGAGGGACAACCGAGTTATTATCTCTAAGAAACATAGCTTAATATTTTGGATTCTAAAGGTTAAGGTACCATAAATCCTGAATTACTCTGAGATATCACATAAAAAGACATTTTTATTTTATTTTACTCTATTCTGGCTCTTAAAATATTTTATGATGGCAGTTTTCAGAGTTGTACCATGTTGTTTACATTCAGTCCCTGGATGCATCAAAACACTGACACAGCATTTCTTTTAAACTGTCGTAAAAAAAAGCAGAAATATATTGTGTGTGTGTTTGTGTGTGTGTGTGTGCGTGTGTGTGTGTGTGTGTGTCTGCATGCACTCATGTGCATTGTGTCTGTGGTATAATAGGGAAGAGAGAGGGGTGGGTTAACTAAATGCTTTATTTTTTTAAAAAAGCATACTCAATTTCCAGTTTGATGAGTATTGATCAGTGCTTTGATTGGCCCTTTTCGTGATGGGTGTCATTGTGTTGGGCTGAGTTGAGCTGATTTGCCCCTGGATGCAAAGCCTTAGGACCTCTTAGAAAGGAGATCCTGTGAAACTACACGAGGAAGTGCAGAATCAGCTGCAAGAAGCAGCTTCCAAAGGCTGCCTATTTTTTAGACAATGAAAATTGCCACCAGAAAACTCAGTAAAGACTGATGAAGGGGCTTAGTAAATTTGTCATGAAAATAGGCAGAGAAAAAAAACTTTTCCCTATTATGAAATGAAAACTTCTGGATATCTTCCCAACAAATGAAACATTAGAGGTTTGGGATAGCAATGCTTTGAAAAAGCAGGTAGAACATAAAATTCAACCAAACAGTCCAATATCCATGTGTCATGGCAATGCCACCTTTACATTTCTCTCCAAGCCTCTTTCTTGCTATTGTAAGGCACCTGTTAGGTTTCTGAGTCTTAATACATAAAGCATATAACTCTTTTGCATTTTCCAGGAAAACTAAGGCAGATTCATCAGCATTGGCTGTCTTGTCGAGAAATGGCTCTAAAATGACAAATAGCCGCAAGCCGCAAGAAGGGTATAGTGAGGGTACAGAAGCTGTGTTTACTGAGAGACAGGAGGAGCTAGTGATTTGACATAGAAAACCAGCTGAAAAGTTGGACAGACAATTCAGATGTTTGATCTCTGAATCTGTGATATAGATGCCTCACTTTTGTGGCAGATTTTTTTAACATCTTCCTTCCTCCCTATCCTTCCCTTTACCCAACACCCATCAACTCTCAGAACATAATATCCTGGGGCCCTAAAACTTCTCCAACGATAGGATTTCCACTACTGCTACATGACTAGCTACCAGAAGGGCTATTCATTATTCCAGAAAAAGTCTCAGTTTCACAATGCATTGTTCTTATAGCTTTAAGTAACATACTAAAGTTCTAAAAGGTTATGTCTAAGAAAAGGAAGTAAATAAAATAAGACGATCTTTCTTGGACAAAATTAGCCATTCTTTATTAAAATCTATAATATTTAATTACTTCATTAAATTAAAAAATCAAATGTAAGCATTAATAATATTTATCATAAAGCCATATTGCTTTCTATTATTTTATCCAATTAGGATGTACTAAAGCAGTGCCCTTTTGGCCCAAACCTCTGGATTTAACCACTAAATACTTTGCATAAGAAGTATAATGTGTATTTTTAAATCTAAAACATATTCAATCTAAGTCACATTTTAAAACCTAAACATTGATCAAGACCATCCTGGCTAACATGGTGAAACCCCATCTCTACTAAAAATACAAAAAATTAGCTGGGAGTGGTGGCAGGTGCCTATAGTCCCAGCTAACTCGGGAGGCTGAGGCAGGAGAATGGTGTGAACCCGGGAGGGGGAGCTTGCAGTGAGCTGAGACTGCGCCACTGCACTCCAGCCCGTGCAACAGAGCAAGACCCCATCTCAAAAAAAAAAAAAGAAACCGAAACATGAATTAGCATATCAGGTTTATAATAAAAAATATCTCTTGGAAAATATTAATGCTGTACTTTTAAGAAACCACCATGCTGTGAAGGCCACCCAAGATTTCTAAGTCTCTAAATATGAACCTTTAAGTTGGTATATAGTTACCGATCACAGTAAAAGAAGTGTGTACCCAATTAACATAATAATTAAACTATCAGTATGAATCATCACTACTCTGAGTACAAGTATTATATAATACTTGTATAATTGTTTAATAGTATTACTATACTATTATAGTATTATACTATTGTACACAATAGTATATAGTATAGTATAATTCCACAATAGCCACATCATGCAGATACTATTTTTATGTTGATTTTACAGATGGGAAAATTGAGGCCTAGAGAATTGAAGCAACTTGCTCAAAGTAATGTAGCAGCCGGCCGCAGAGGCAAGGGTTTTGCTGTAGCTGTCTGACTCTCCAGTTACACTCATAACGAAGGCTCCCTACTCCTCCCACTCCATGGGATCACAATACATGTGCACTGAATGAACTCGTGGATACACATTAAAGAAAGAAAGGCAAGAAACAAAATGCTGAGGTGTTTATCGGAAACTTTCTATACTTTGTATGTGTTTTTTAGTTAGACTATTAACATATCTGAACCTACTTTTGCTCCCCTCATTTTCTTTTCTCAAGCTATGCTTTTTTTCCAACTATAGATTTTTTTAACCACATACCTCCACCAGCTATACGCTATGTTTTTATTTATTATCCTTAAACAATTTAGTTCCATCTGTCTCTTTAAAAAGTAGTAAAATCAACATAATCATTATGTTATCCAAATATTTGTAGAAAAAAAAATGTGATGGTATAGGGAGGTGCTTCCCTTCCTTCTAATTTCAAACCAAGTACCTCTCGCTCTCCAGAGCTGAACAGCACCTAAGAGTGGGAGCTTGGTCCCAAGCCATACCAGAATTCCAGTAGACAGGGTCAGCATAGGATTTTGACAGCCTCTAAGCCAGAGGTACTCTTGGTCAAGAGGCCATGGATGAAGATCAGAGCTCCATGATTCCTGCACAGAGAAAACTTCACCCACAGAGACCCAGAAATGTCAAATAAGAGCAGCCTGAGAAGATTTGTAGGTTGAACTGGCCCTCAAAGAGTGTGCTGAACGTGTACACTGGTGCTTGAAAAGGGTTAAGATTTCATTAATTTCCTTATTATATGTATTGAGCAACCACTTTATGCAAAGTCGTGGTCCAAGTGTTGAGGATATAAGAATGAACAACGACAACGTCAAAATCCTGGCCTTTTCCGTCTATCTCTGTGGTGGGAAAGGGTTAAACCCAAGGTTCACATCACCCAGAAAACTCACTGCTCATTGGAAGTGTGGCTCACCCTCAACTCAGACTTCTCACTAGGTTCAGTTGCCACGATGGCAGCTCCAGATGTAGCTTTATACTTTGAGACATTGTCTCAAGGAATTCAGCCATTAAGTCCTGGATCCCATATTCAACTCTCAGAGGTTTTTCGTTGAAGCCACTCTCACTTTGCTTGAGGTAGGAGAAAGCCCCACTAGGGGCAGGGATGGAGCTTAACATACAGTTGTCTCCTGAGAAACTTCTCTTTACTGGCTGGAGGTGGATGATCCCTAATATTGGGAGCGATGATTTTGCAGTCTCTCAGCACAGCAGAATGTATTTAGGTAGTCTTAAAAAAATGTCTTTTGTTTTCTTTCATGTAACCTTATATTTTTAAATTAGGTATTCTTGTGTATATTTTTAGATTGATAAACTTTTTAATCCTATATTTAAATAATTGCATGAAGGGATATCATTATTGATAAAATAAAAGCTGTTTCATTATTCTTTTAATGTATCCAATGAAATCTATCACAGCAATTTGATACCTACCATCATCCTTTTAAAATACATGCATGAGATCGTCTCTAATAGTTGAAAATTTTACATCATCCTTTTTACTTCCTGAATTTAAAGCCCGTTTTCAATTCCCTCTACGGAAGTTTTACCTGATGTCTTATATTATTATGCTTGAAATTATTTTTCTGATCACCTTGCCATGCTTCTCTGGAATGAAAATCTGCATATAAATCAAAATGTAATTTAGAAATTATTACGACCATAATTTTCGAAAATTTATTCTGGATTCAGTTGTCATTACAATTATTATTACTACACAATCGATCAAAACAACCTGGATATATTACAAGGGTTGATAAATACTTTTCAAAGATAAAGTTATAATTTTACTGGAAAGAAGTACCTTAATGAGATGGATGAACTTTTTATTTTCTATTAGTTTATGTATTCATGGATGAATATAACTTATTGCTGAAATAACATATAATTTAGCATTAAATCTATCCCTATATTTTAAAGATATAGGCATAAGAAAGTTAGCTCACATAAATAATATAGTGATAATGCAAGGAATTATTTTGTTATAGCTATGTTTTTCAATTCTTAGAAATCTTAAATTATGTGCCAAAAGTCACATGGTCAGGTCACATGACTTGATTAGTTCCTGCATCAATTTTATTTTTTAAAAAAACAGCAAACCATCTATTTTTGAAAAGAATGGATTTCTCTATCATTGGAGTAACTCGTTTTCTGATTTCTCATAAGTAAAGCAAAATTTATCAAACTATAATAATCTCATTATTCTTTCAGTGAGAAGTACCTAGTTTAAATTTACATGGTCAGAAATGGTAAGGTAAAAAACATGGCTTATTTCAAATTATTTTCCAAAATAATTCTTTTTGGCAGAAAAAAGCTTTTTATATTGTCATATCTTGTTATCAAAAAGTTGGACCTGTTGATTTGCTTTATTTATGGAAACTATTTGCTATATAACCTATATGGCAAAACAAGTCCTTATGCTGAAATCTATCAAAATGATTTTCTATAAGAAAAAATATGACTTTATTTTTCATTTAAAATAAATGTGCTAATTTATGTTCCCATGAAAACAACCTGTCTTTTAAATTCTAATCCTCTGAGAGAGAGAGAAATCAAGGAGGCCCTGGCTGCACAGCTGCAATAAGGCCCTCTATATCCTTTCTTTGTTTTGCCTTCATTGGTCTCTTCATAGTCTCCCTATTCTTCATCAATAGTCAGTGGATGGAAGAGGCAAGGACCCCAAATGAAAATAATGGTCTAAATCTAGAATTTTCCAACATGATAAAAATATTCTACTTCTAATGTTATGTCACCCTTAATAGGAACAAAGGTAAGATAAGAGGGTATCTAGATTAGAAGAGTCTTCTCTACGTACAATGTTTTTTATAAAATCTCTTTGTTTGAAATCTATCTCTACACCCAGGAGGAAAAAGGGTTACCATATTAAGATGTGGGACAAGTGAAAGTTAAGAGTTTCATTCATAAAGTATGAAAAAGAGAATTGTAATGGGGAAAATGTGGGTAAAAAACAACATGACTCTTGGATCACAGATATATTCTTCGGTAAATCAACTTACTAAAAAAAAACATATAAAAATTGTGGATGTAGGAACTGACACTCTTAAAACTATACATGTTGTACACCTCTTGGAAAGTGCTGGTACCCTAGAAGCGCACTTACTCCTGTGTCAAAATCCCTGGTTCCCAGTAGAGGATCTAAATTATTCAGTGCCTGGAAATTAAACAATACTATGAGCCCTCTGGAAGAAACATAATACAAAAATTTAGAACATCCTTAAATATAGGGCCTTGGAAGAGGCTCATGTACCTGAGGAAACTTGAAGCTAACGTGTCATTATCTTCATGGTAATTCTACCTCTGAATAAGGGGATATTTATTACCTTTGGATAGTTGGCCTGTGGGACCTCAGCTAAGACAGAAAGCATACTGTTTTCACATCCAGTTAGAACTATGTTTCTACTATCATTTGTGATATTTCTCACTGCAGATTTGTCTCCTTCCTCTCTTAGACCACACGTCATTTGGAGCCATTTTCTGCTCCTGAACACCCTCCACAACACTGAACAGAGGACATGCTGAGATGTCGATGACCAGATAATGAACTCAAGCCTTCCACCCAATATCCAGGAACAGTGCAAAGTCTGGAACAATTCCTTTTCCATATTTTCCAAGGATCTCTTGGTTTTATGAGAGTCCAAAAACGGTGGCAGCACATTGCCTCTTGTTATCAAATCTGTTCTGGAGGTACATGGTTTCTTCCAGAAACGTTAAGGGGAGGACTAGTGGGTAGATAAAACATTGCCTGGACCAAGACTTACTGACAGCTCAGAAGCAGGATGAAGTTTTTAACTTAGTGACCAGGGTCTCCCTGGGGACCCCAGAGGGAATTTCTGGAAGCTTACTTGGTAGCTTGCGGTCTGGAAGTTTGGTTCAGAACATGGTGGCAGGGAATCTTCTTTTTTCTTACCATAGCATGATCTTAACAGTTGCTTCTGTTCCCAGACATAGCTGGCACAAGGGCTCAAGCCTGGATCCAGAACTCCTCTGGGAATAGAGGCTGTTTCTCACTTTAGAACTATACCAAAGAGATGTAATTATATCGTTCTTGCCTGACAATGAAGACTCCATCCTAATGAAAAGGATTCTCATTGTTTCTAGGGGTTATAACAATTTTCAAAGTCATGCCATCTTTATTTATTTAAAATTGATCTACTGGGCCAGGCGTGGTGGCTCACGCCTGTAATCCCAACACTTTGGGAGGCCGAGATGGGCGGATCACCTGAGGTCAGGAGTTCAAGACCAGTCTGGCCAACATGGTGAAACCCTGTCTCTACTAAAAATACAAAAATTAGCCAGGAATGGTGGTACGTGTCTGTAATCTCAGCTACTCAGAAGACTGAGGCAGGAGAATCACTTGAACCCGAGAGGTGGAGGTTGCAGTGAGCCGAGATCGCACCACCGCACTCCAGCCTGGGCAATAAGAGCAAAACTCTGTCTCAAAAAAAAAAAAAAAAAAAATTATCTTCTCTCCTGACACATAATATCTCAGTGTTTCCAAGATGCTCAAATCTGCATTTTACTAAGGAGTTACCTTCAATGGCCCTCTAAGGCTGTCTTCTATCTCTGTCATTAATATATACCATAAAACACAAGTTTATTCTTCAGGAAGTCATAGTATTCTGTTGGCATTTTATCCTCTATCTGCCCTTTTCCAGGTAGGTATATTTATGTTTGAATTGTCTCCTTTTCTTTTTGGCCTCCTTAAGGGCATAAATTGTATCAAGATACTCTGGTGTATACCTATGGTATTTGGACAGTTGTAAACAGGTATAAGTCTAATTGACTCCAGGACAAAACTCAATTACAAGCAACACTTTCAGAACTGGATATACCTTACTTCTTACAGTTTGTAAACACATGCTTCTGTATCGGATACTAAGGAAGCCAAAATGTATATTAGCAGTCTAAGACGCTGACAGCACTGCCCCCCAGCTTATATCATATTCTGTACTACAAGTTGCTAACATAAACATAAACTCTTCTGCACAATAGGGTACCTCACTGTTAGAGTGCTTATGAGTTATGAGTTTTTCAAGTAGGTATAGAATTAACAGGTATTCCTACTTCATCATTTTTGTGGCCTGAGCAGAATTACTGCATTTTTCACCTTGTGGTTCAAATGAGTTCAAAAGAGGAAGGCAGCATTACATGATGGAAAGGGCCTCATGATGTCAATTAGATTAATAGACAGTCACCTTCATCCAGTCCCACAGTATCTAACAAGAACTCCGTCTTGCTGCATAGTAATAAAATGGTAAACACGGAGCATGAGATAACCAGGGAACATTTTTGTTTGACAGTAAATTCTCAACCAAATCTTGGTAAAGAAAATAATAATCACTGATGTTTACTGAGTACTTAATACATATTAGATTCTATAAACAGATTATCTTATTCTGACTTCAATTTCATGAGATAGGTATTGCTAGTATCCTCATTTGTCAAAATAGAGAATTGAAATTTAAAAAAAATTGTTTTGACTGTATTTACACAGGTAGCTAGGAAGGGAAGAAATATTTATGCCTAAATAGATCCCATACTTTCCTAACTACTACCGTTACAGGGAGAGGTTTGAGAAATACCTAGGACAGTAAAGTCCTCACTTAATGCCATCAATTGGTTCTTGGAAACTGAGACAAGTGAAACGACATATAATGAAACCTATTTTAGGCCAGGCACAGCAGATCACGCCTGTAATCCCAGCAATTTGGGAGGCTGAGTCGAGCAGATTGCTTGAGTCCAGGAGTTTTAAGATCAGCCTGGACAATATAGCCAAACCCCATCTCTACCAGAAAATACAAAAATTAGTTGGATGTGGTGGAGCACACATGTGGTCCCAGCTACTTGGGAGGCTGAGGTTGGTGGATTACTTGAGCCCAGAGGCAGAGGCTGCAGTGAGCTGTGCCACTGCAGTCCAGCCTGGGCGACAGAACAGGACCCTGTCTCAAAACAAACACACACACACAGAAAAACAAGAACAAAAAAAGAAACCTATTTTACCATAGACTGATTTTAAACAAGAGTTAAGTTTCTCTGGTATCTTTGTGATTACAAAAACTACACCAAACTTCTAAATAAGAATCAAGAACACTTTTAGTATTAAACATTGAAATAAGTGTGAGCTATTTGTACATTTAAGAAAGACTAATAAAAACAAGATAATTGCCCAATTTTTGGTGAATTGGTATATGGCGATGGTCATAGTCCTAGTGGGTTACAACAAGGAATAAATGTTTGCAAAGTGAAAACTCTAAGGAGTACCTTCTCCCACCACAGAGTTCAAAAACAATCACAAATAAGGTGGACTCTTTCCTACTACGCCGCTTATTTGCCATTTGTATGGTTATCTTAGACTTCACAAATTTTTATTTTACAATCATTGGCATTCATTCATTTTCCAACCCAGTTATTCCAGTTCAGGGTATTGAGTGGCTAGATTCCATCCTGGCAACTCAGGACACAAGGTGGGATCTCACCCTGGACAGGATGCCATCCCATCACAGGGTGCATGCGTGCGCACGTACACACACACACACACACACACACACACACACACACTAGGAATGGGACCACGTAGACACACCAGGAAACCTAACAGGCACATCTCTAGGATGTGGGAGGAAATTGGAGTACGCGGAGCAACCCAAGCAGACATGGGGAGAACATGAAAACTCCACACACTGGACCCAGCCAGCTGGGAATAGATTTTTATCCTCATCATTATAATGAAATGACATTATTCTATTGTACTATTTACCCAAGGCTGATTTCTATGAGAGATCATGAAGTAACAAATGGGAGGTGAAAAATCTGGCTAATCCTATTGCTTGTTATCCTCCTATTGTAAGGTAGAACAACTTTTTACAAGTTATTAACAATAAATTTCATAAGCTCAATTGAGGGCTAATAGTGCACACTGCACCATTAGCCAATCACATAATATTGTGTGCTTATTCTTGAGTTGGAAGTAAGTGCCAGTTGCTGCCTCCAAGCTCTGTTTATGGAGGAGAGCATGTTGGGAAGCAAGCCCACCAAAATGCAGATTCTCTTGCGGTCCTGTAAGAATCAATATCCATGATATATGCAGGCTTTTGGATTATTCCTATTCCATGGAACACTGGGTGATGTTGGCAGATTATGCATACTAAACGTATGTTCTTTTCAACATCTAAATCAATCCAAGGTTCCTAGACACAACTCTAAGTAACCATCTCCATGAAAACAATTCCAAAATCCACTATACAGAGCTTACCCAAGATAAGAGGATAGCTATCTTATCATTTGAAACAGAGAGTTTATTTTGTTATTTTCTGGATTACTCAAATTCCTCAGGAAGTACTCTTACTTCTATTTACACTTTAAAACAAAGTAGATTGAACTAGCCCAAGAGGTAAACCACCAAGAACTTCCAACATAAACACTTTTGATGATGGTCGTGCATGTATTCTGATATCTACAATGGATATCATTCAGGACTTCATGTAATATTTCCAGCCAAAATAAAGATAAACAGATAGTTATAAATACCTAAAAATAATACAGATGACATATGGGTTGCATCACTAATGTAAATAGTGTGGAAGTCAAATTACTTAAATATAGTAGAGGTAAGTTTCTGTTTTCTGTTGATTAAAAAATAATAATAGTGTTTATACTGTGGCAGATCAAACAAAATTGTAGGTTAGTTAAATTTCAAAATTCACAGTTACTTTATGCTTCTTTAAAAATTTGATCATGATTTTGATACTTACAAACATGACTATGTTTATGTGGTATATTTATTTCTTATTGCTATCATAACAAATTATCACAAATGTAAAGGTTTAAAACAATCAAATTTATTATTTTAGAGTTCGGGAGGTCAGAAATTTGAGATGGATCTTACGTGGTTAAAATCAAGATGGCAGCAGAGCTTAATTCTTTGTAGAGGTCCTAGGGAGGAACACATTCCTGGCCGTTGCTGGCTTCTAGAGGTTGCTCACTCATGGCTGCATCACTTTGGCATCTATTTTCATCATCACGTCTCTTCTGACTGATGCTACTCCTCCATCTTATGAAGACCCTTGCGATTAATGTGAACCCACATGGATAATCCAAAACAATCTTCCCACTTCAAAGTCCTAAATTTAGTCGCTTTTGCAAGTAAGGAAACATGTATGCCATAAAAGGTAATACATTCACAGGTTCCGGGGATTAGGATGTATACATCTTTGGGTGGGAGGGATGAATTATTCTCCCTATCACATGTGGTAGCATAAATAAGAATGCAATTAAATGTTCCAGTGGAAATGGCCTGGGCTTTACAGTAGTCCAACAGCTATGAAACAGAGTCTCATCTCCTCACCTACAGTCTGACTCATCTGTAATATGATTACTTCTGGAAGCTCTCATGGAAAAGTGAAGCAGAACTGTTTTGTTTTGTTTTGTTTTGTTTTGTTTTTGTTTTTTTGAGACACAGTCTCACTCTGTCGCCCAGGCTGGAGTGCAGTGGCATGATCTTGGCTCATTGCAACCTCCACCTCCCAGGTTCAAGTGATTCTCCTGCCTCAGTCTCCCAAGTAGCTGGGACTACAAGTGTGCACCACCATGCCCGGCTAATTTTTGTATTTTTAGTAAAGACAGGGTTTCACCACATTGGTCAGGCTGGTCTGGACCTCCTGACCTCATGATCCGCCTGCCTTGGCCTCCCAAAGTGCTAGGATTACAGGCGTAAACCACCATGCCCATCCCAAGCAGAACTTTTAAAGAAGTCGCCAGAAAACTTGTCTTCATTTTCATGGCCCAGATTTGTATTTCATGTCAAGCCCTGAACCAATCAAGGATCTGAGCAAAAGAATAGAATTATTCTACACAAAATGAATCAAGGCTTACTTCTGAATACTGAATAAGCAAACCACAATATCCATTAATGAGTTTTCAAAACATATCTTAATAACTATGATGAATAACTCTATAAACTCATAACTGCATCTATTCCATAACATGAAGCACTTTGTGTAGAACATTGTACGCCACACAGCCAACAATTAATATATACCACTAGTCACTATTTTATGATTATTACTAGCTGGCTTTGATAGATGGACTTTTTATTAATGCTGTGGACAAATATCAAATAATAAACCTTGAAGAACAGGGATTTAAATAATCCCAAAATACATAACAGAGACTTGAGTCCTGAAAAAGTGGGAATCCAGCAGGCAGAATGGTCTAGTAGCTAGATTTATACCTCATTCCACAACACTACAGCCAGTCTTAGATGGTGGATTCTGAGTTCTTGTGCATCAGACGGTTCATATTAGCTTCCTACCTTTATCAGGCATTTCTTCTGTGTAACTAGAGCTCTTATTACAATTCCTTCTCTATTCTAGAGCTCTCAGCACTCTCCTCTCTGCTAGACACAGATAATTCCTCCAGTTTTCTGCTGTTATTTTGCTTCTATTGAGTGATAACTGTCACAGCCAGAAATCTTGAGGGTTTACCTGCTCCTGGGATGTGGCTTGTTGCTGCCCTTCTTGTCCACTGCCCATCACTGATGCTCACATGGCAGACTGCCAGGTCCGTGAAGTTCTCCCAGCACAGCATACCCAAGGGGAGCTGTCTGTTTCATTTGGGAAACAGAAATTTGCAAACATGAACTGGTGATGCAGGCAAGAAGTGCCTTCTTAATAATGTGATAATGTCACCAAACATCCTGGCCTTAGTAAAGCAAAGGCAGTGAGAAACCTTAATCTGGCATGTTTTAGAACAGGAGTCAGGAACAAACCACTCTCCTGTTCAGGGATTTCCATCTTGTTTGCTTTCAGTCAGAGTTAAAGTCTCTCATAATAATCCTAAAATCAAAATGATTGACATCCAACTTTTCAATATGTGAACAGAATGGCCATTTTAAGAAGGGCAAAATATAAAGTTGGATAAATTTTGTTTCACTGGAACACTTATGAATGCTTTCCACTGTAGACAAACTGCTTTTTTCCCCCTTTAAACTGGATTGCCAAACATGCTGACTTTAGGACAGAAGCAACTAGACAGATTTTGAGCACTGACTTTATTGTATCTATAAATATTATAACACCCCTTCATAATTCCCTTTAGTATATAAACAGCTGGGAGTATACAGGAAATTGAAATGCGTTTCCTAGCATATTATATGTCACACACTAACACTGTGGACAAATGAGCTTTAATAAATGCTTTGGAGGAGTACTAATCTGCCAGCTTGTGTAATGCAACTCTGGAAGATTAGCAACTTGAGAAAGTAAATGTGTCTTCCAATTATGCTTAACGTGTAAGGGAATTTCTAAACCAGGTTATACTGCATCCATTATATTGTTTAGACATATAAAATCCCTGTATTTTTTCTACCTAGAAATAGTAAAATTTGACTTAAAAGTAGTTAAAACTCCCTCTTGTGATTCTTGCATCTTACTTTCTTTGACTGTTCCATGCTCTTATTCAAAAGCCCTCCTGGGACCTTGTGATGCCTCAGACTTCCCACTGGCCAATCTTGGTTTACTTTGTCCTCAATTTGTACCATACACTAAATATCCATTCTCACCTCTGTTTTTTGTATCTCACCCCTACCTCAGTCAAAAAGCCTGTTCCTTTAGGGCATTAGTTTCAGCTATTAAAAAATAAATATAATAATATGTTATAAAATAAATATAACAAATGTTATTTCACAATCTAAAAAGCATTTATACATAGTTTCCTTATTTTATCTTTAAAACAGTCCTTTAACATTGATAGGATAGAAGTTATTATTCCTTTTTATAGATGATTAAATTGAGATTTATAATAATTAGATAAATTAAGCTAGGCTACATACAAGCAAAGTGGACAGTGGTGCTCTGAGACACATGCCAGTTTTATGCTTCTTACTTTGCTAGTCCTTGACTGCTCATTCTAAATCTCACTAAAATATTTAACTTTGTCCTGGCATTTATCAAGACAATAGTGCCTATGTCCAGTGGTAAAATAAATGATTTTTTTCCCAAAAAGATGCAAATATTTTCCTTATATGGATCAATACAGTGGTCAATCTTTGTACTGGTTGATTAGAACTCCTGGAATGTATTTAAAACAGACATTTTTAAACCAGGAAGTTCAGGTAGTTAACCATATTTGTACATGACTCTTCCTCTTTCTCCCATCCATATAGATGAAAATGGGGGAAATGTAAAATACAGTATATGCTAGGCCAAAATTTGAGGTGTGGTAATTTTTGGAAATCCCTCAAGTCTCAAGGGTCTTAGAGAACTGATAGTGTTTAGTGACCTGCAGTTGCAGTGTATCATCCTTGGAGGATTGAAATTGATTTTCTTCATGTTACCATGTGAGAATCCAGAGCCCGCGCCCCCCTGACCTGCTCATTGCCTCAAGAGTGTGCCATGGCACTAACAGCGAAGGATGTGAGTACCGGGCTTTGAGGGAATCATAAACGGTAGCAGCAGGGCTCTGGTCCTGCGTGCATTGTTTTGAAGTTATTCTTCCAGATTGTGCTTTCATTTAAGTTCATTCTTCTTCTCCGTGTGCTGCCTCATGTGCCAGCTCAATTCTACACTTGCTTTTTATAGCTTCTGAAAAACAAAAATTGGTTGCCCACTAACTGATGTTATTCTTATTATAAAAGCTTTATGGCTGAAATTTGCAAACAAAAGTGAAATCTATATGATCTACACTGTACTTGTTATCCTATAGAAAGCAATGGAAACCTTCAAAAGTGAAGAACCTCCAGTTGTTGGTTAGCCAAGCTTTCAGAGCAATCAATGGCTACAACAAAGCAATGTTATACAGGAATTAGAGTGGCTCTGCTGCGAAGCTAATGAAGCTTAAACTGCAGAGCCCACATTCACACAGGCCCCTTTCCAAGACCTTGAAAGAGGGCCAAGCAGTGTGTTCACATGGTCATGGGTTTCTGTAATATTTGCAAAACCAAGGCATTTACCCACAGTTGTTTAAAGAGTCATGTTACTTTCCACTCCACACACTCCTCCTTGTGTCTGGTGGCATTAGAGAAGCCATGGGTATTTGAGGAATCTGGCTTAAGGGGGGGTTGAGTTGAATTAGGGATACACTTAGTTTGGGCTTACTGACATCTATGTATGCGATTCTCAGGCATATCTGTGTGGCACGAAGTCATTGCTAGCCATCCCTTTATAGGAATAGCAACCAGATGCGCTCCTGCAGCCCACTGTACCAGCATACCTAGCACTGTGACAGGAAAGGCAGCGGCAGAGGGCCCAGCACAACAGGAGCCCGTACTCTGGGAAAAACTGTGACAATCATCACATTTGTAAATTTGTCATCAAAAACCTCATCAGCACCCAATGAATATAAAAGGTATCTTCTGTCAGGAATATGCTTAAAAATGTAGCATATGCAATTCTAAACACACCATCTATATAGCTCATCCTAATTTATTTTTGAGGGGGACCAATAAAAATGGAATATATCAGAATTCCTGTGTATTTCAGGGCACAAAGTATAGCAGTGACAGTAGAAAGTTTATTTCTAACAATTCACATATGAAATAAACTTGATAGAGATTTTCCCAAACGTAACAATAATCTTAAGGTTTCTAGGACATTGCCAATAATGATTTGTGAAGCTGCAAAAACATTTCTAAGCTAACAATATGGATAAACTTTGAATGATCATGCTAAGAATTACTGAAGTATACTAGTCTCTCTATTAAAATATAAGTTTTTAGTATATGAAGATGCAATCAAAGTGTATGCATCCAAAAACTGGAAAAATATGGAGGTTGTGTTAAGCAATGAATTAGCTTTGTCTGGAATTAGGAATACGTATATGGGCATTTTTTGGAATTTGTACATTGGCCTGAATTTTTTCTCATTCTAAATAAAAATGTTTGAACAGGCCCACTCTCCCTTAACATTTTTAGGATCTAGGGAATAGCACAACAGAGGTGCACCCATACCATGTGATTAAATGTCTAAATTTTAAATATGCTAACAATTATAAATAAATTATAATCTCCAATCTTCACAAGTATACCTCCATATTGATAAATTTGAGAAAAATGTTTTTTAAAAAGATTGTTTTTAGATGACTAGAAGTTAGCCAAATGTCATGACTGAAATTAATTATTGTATAGATCCAGGTATTCTGTTGAGGGGATGGTGATTTTCATATGGCAAAAACAAGAATGTACATAATTCATAAATTAAAGATTTTTTTCCTATTTTAACTTTTCAGCAAGAGCACTATGTATATTGTAATATTCAAGATTTTAGATAATTTGTATTTTATTGATAATGATGCCATATTATCAACTCTTTTTGAGTATTTAATACATTTTTAAATGAATTCAATTTGAAGGAACTTTGTTGAGACAGCAGCAACTGGAATTATCAGTAAACTTATTAAAGTGATACTTAGATTGAGATTTGAACCATTGGTTTTAAATATCATGTTCAAACATTATAAGAATTCATACATGATGTATTATTGTTACAAAAAATATTGTCAAACATTTTAATTTTATCCTATAAAATTAAGATCCTATAGCTATCATTTATATTGTAATTTATATCCTCTTAAGGCAATATCTAGATGCACATAGTGAGGTAAAGAATGTATATTTACTTCAATCGCTTATATCTAGAGCTACGTATATACTAATTTAAGAATAATATGAATCGTCTACCACTGAAAAGTGTTTTTCAGCTGCCATTACTACAACCGTTGTGAGCACCATGCTTATTGTGGAAGCACCTCTGAATTCATACAAAAAAACATGTACAGAAGCATAAGAAAATAAACAAATAAGAGAAAAAATGCATGAATAAATCCTTGGCACTACTGGGAAACTTCAAGAAGCTAGACTGCCTTGTAGTCATGCTTGCTCAGCAGAAAGAATTAACAAGATAATTAATTTGTGTTTTCTCTTAACTTAGTACTTTTGCTGCTCAAATCACCTCTAAGTTTGATGTACATCTCAGATGTTGACAGCAGCAAACTCCCCAAATCTTCCTGATGTTTAGACATAGTCACCTTTTGTTTTGAGACCATAGAACATGAAATGTGGAAAAGCCTTTCCCCGTGGCCTAAAAGGTGTCAGTCATGAAGGCACAGGTTTGGGTTTACAGGTGGCTCTGAGTTAGCGTTGTGTGTCAAAATCTCAAGTGACAGAGGAGCTGGGGTTCTTTAATAAACTGTATGTATGTTTATGCATGTATGTCTCTGTCCATAACAGGGACCCCCTCTTGCCCAGGTTTAAGGGCAACCCTAATATAATAATTTTGTATTTATAATTTACTTTTTCTTAAAATAGGTCCTGAAAATAAACAAACTTCAGCCTCCATAAAACCTGGGTGTCCCCATGGAGATAACTTAGATAACTTCTGGGTAAACATGGCTAATAGATTATATACTTATGTGTTTGCAACAATTATTTTCCAAACCTCACTAAAATGCCTAACTAGTGATTTTTCTTAAAGTCATAAACTCCCAAGAGAAAATAACGGAAAAGGATCCAACAACGACAGGATTTAGAAAGCTAAAAAACAGATGTGTGAGTGGTAACTAAATTAGCAGATGAATGAAGGTTAAAACTTAAGTCAACCTTGGAGACTTTTTTGTTTTTTTTTGTTTTTTTCACATCCAACATCCATCCCCTCAGATAATTCTGCTGGCTCTACCTTCAAAACACACCCAGAATCTCATCACTGTTTACTACCTTTATTAGTTCTACCTGTTGTTGTGGGTTGAAATGTATCCCCCCCAAAAGGAATATGTTGAAGCCCTACCTTCGGTATTTAAAAATGAAGCCTTATTAAGAAATAGTGTCTTTGCAGATGTAATCAAGTTAAGATGATCTCAAAGCCTCTTAGGTTACTGGATTAGGGGCAGGCCATGCTTACAAGGAGAGAGAAATTTGCAGACATGGACATACTCTGAGGGAAAGATGGCCCTGTAAAGACGAAAACAGAGATTGCAGTTTTGCTGCCACAAGCCAAGGAACACCAGGGGTTTGCTGACAAACTCTGGAAGCTGGAAGAGGCAAGAAAGGATTCTTTCCTAGAGCCTTCAGATGAAGAGTGGCCCTTCTAACCCTTGATTTCAAACTTCTGGCCTCCAGACTATTAGAGAATACATTTTTGGTTGTTTTACAACACTCAGTTTATGGTAATTTGTTAGAGCAGTCCTAGGAAATGAATACACCTACATTATCCTATTATCTCTTGCCTAGACTAATCAAGTCATTCCTAACTGATTACTCTCCTTCTACCCTGGTGTCTCCTTTCATCTATTCTTAACACAGAACTAGTGATTTTCCTAAAATATACATTCAATCATGTCGTTTTCATACTTAACAGCCTGCATTGGCATTGTATTTCCTTCAGAGTAAAAGCCAACATCTGCGCAATGGCAGATAAGGCCCTACATAATCAGAGTAGATTTCTGCCACCCAGCCTTGCCTCCTCTCTGCCTTTCTCATCACCTGCTGCAGTACATTTCACCCCTTCCACTCCAGCCACACTGACCTTCTTGCTATTCATCAAACACATAAGGTAGGTCTCACCTCTGAGCCTTGGCAAAGGCGGTTCCCCCTGTCTGCAATACCATCACTTAGCTATTCCCTTGAATAACACCTTCCCTTCCATCAAGGCTCTACTCAGTCCACACCTTTAATAAGGCTTATCATAATGATTCTTTTAAAACTGCCCCTTGTCCTTCATCTCCTGACAATGCTAATCCCATTACCCTATTCTGACAGTTTTCTTCATGAGACTAGTCACTCCCTAAAATACTCCCTAAGTATTTTATTTAGTTATCACGTGTCTCTTTTATCAACTGTTTCTTATACTCCGTAAATTCCTTGAAGAGAGGAATTTTGTTTTTGTTTGCTATCATATACCAAGTGCCTAATCCCTGCTCGGCATATGATAATAAATATCTGTTGAATGCATTTGATGTATTGATTGGAGAACCTCAAAAGCATGCTAAAGCCTATCAAAGAACCCCAGAAACACCAAGGTACTGCTGATGAGCAGAACTAGAAATAGGAATATGGGAAAATTGTTGGAAGAGTTATGTACATAGCTATTGGTTCACTGGATCTCTTTCACCTTCCAGAAAAAAAAGTGATAGGTTTAATTTCTAGAGAGAGTTTCTAAGAGATTTTAGGGGTTGGGGAATGATTTCAGTAGTATTAAATGAAATTTGCTCACTGGACAGGATGATCTCAAAGCCTCTTAGGTTATTTGACTCAAAGAACATTGAAGCTCACAGCCCAAGAGAAAATATTTTCTGATACAAAACATTGAAGGTGCTCCCAAAGAAATGACCCAGCCACATCACCCATACTAGGCCATGTGAAGGTGCTCCTTCACACTGAACACCTAATAAACTTTTAGTGCCTCATCCTAAAACATGAAGGGATCACCAGGCATTAAAGGAGAGCCTCGAATTTGAAAGACCTTCCCAACAAGCAATAGAATAAAGCAAGTTTAAATATTTCTTTATAAAATATAAATATAACTTTAAGAACACTATGACAATAATAAAATCTTGTTTTACAAGAAATACTTCCAACTAAATAGATCTTTTTTTTTTTTTTTTTTTTTTTTGAGACAGAGTCTCTATCGCCCAGGCTGGAGTGCAGTGGCACGATATCGGCTCACTGCAAGCTCCATCTCCTGGGTTCACGCCATTCTCCTGCCTCAGCCTCCCGAGTAGCTGGGACTACAGATGCCCGCCACCACTCCCGGCTAATTTTTTTGTATTTTTAGTAGAGATGGGGGTTGTCTCGATCTCCTGACCTCGTGATCCACCCATCTCGGCCTCCCAAAGTGCTGGGATTACAGGTGTGAGCCACCGCGCCCGGCCTAAATAGATCTATTTTAAGCCTTAAATATCAAGAACTTGTGACAATGATAGTCTGATATTTTTCAGAAACCAGACCAATAAATTGTTTCCCAGGCATTTTGACATCATAATTGATGTCAGGCAGAATAAAATACCTTTTCATTTCAATTTGGCTATCAATGTTCTAGTTGTCTCGTTTTGTTTAGACTCTTTTTGTTGCTGTTTTGTTTTGTTTTTTTGAGATGGAGGTTCTGTCTCCAGGCTGGAGTGCAGTGGCATGATCTTGACTCACTGCAACCTCCGCATCCTGGGTTCAAATGATCCTCCAGCCTCAGCCTCCTGAGTAGCTGGGACTACAGGCACGCACCACCACATTCAGCTAATTTTTTGTATTTTTAGTAGAGACGAGGTTTCACCATGTTGGTCAGGATGATCTCAATCTCTTGACCTTGTGATCTGCCCAGTTCAGCCTCCCAAAGTGCTGGGATTACAGGCGTGAGCCACCTGGCTGGCCTGTTTAGACTTTAAATTCAAAGTACTTCATGCCACTTTACAAATATTTGTTGAGCTTCTACTATGTGCAAGACATTTTTAAGTGCTGGAAAAATGTGTAAATAATAATATTATCATTTCACTATCACTGTGAGATAGGCTGGACAGTATTAAGTATTTTTGTTTTGTGACCAGAAAGAGGTGAGACATAGAGATTATGTGATTTAGGCAAAATGAAACCATTAGCTAGAAAATCTCACTGTGGTAAATCCTCCCAACTGACAAGGCCCAAATTCTTCTGGGAATTTTGCTTTGATGAAGTTTCTCGTCTGATTTTCTGCTTATCAAGCGCCCACCTAGGAATTCCCAGGGTTTATTACATCAAAAGAGACAGGTAACATTTGAGGTTTTTTTTGAAAAGCATTTTGAAGTCCCTCTCCCCACCTCCACCCATACATTTTATTTTCACCTACTAAAGAGGGAAGCATTAGTTTAAGATAACTCCAAAAAGACCATTGGCTCAGGCAATTACTTGATTTCCTCTCCTTGAAAATGTCATGCACATTTTAAACACATTGACAAGCAAGGTTTGAAATGCTTGTCACATTTGGAGATGCTACAAAATGCAGTCTGCACAGATTAATGGATCTTTGGATTAAAAGCTACTATTAGGTTCAATCTTTGTGATATTTTTTCAATCTTCAGTGTAGGGACAACATTCTCATTTCCCAAAGTTTTCTGAGACCCACTGTAATAGTGAAGATTCTCTCAGCTACAAGTTGTAGAAACTTTGATTAAAATTGGCTTAAATCACATGATAATGTTTTCATATTTTCATTTTACTGGAAATCCAGTGGATTCCAGAGAGGTGAGGTCACATGCTCAAAGATATTATCAGAGACAGAGATTATTCTTATATCTTGCTTTTCCATTTTTGGAGGTAGCTCTTCCTTTTTACTAGTGATAAAATAGCTGTAACAATTTCAGGAGGCACATCTATACATGACAACAATTAGAAGAAGAAAAGAGATTAGCTTTTATAGGTCCCTGGGAGCAAAATGTAATTTCCCAGAAGCCCCTGTTGCCAACTTCTCTTCATTCTCTGTTGGCCAGAACTGGATTACATGCTCACTTCAGAATCAGTTACTGACAAGTATGATTACATAATATAAAAATCTGGGACATAATAGATGGAATAGATTTTAGGGAGTAAACTACACTCTTCTCTTCTTTGTCTTTTGCTTGGTTCTCACTGGCCACCTAGTCCTCCTTTTACTAGGTTGGTGCTCCTGTGTGATGACTAACCTTAGCTTAAAGAATCAGAATGCACCTGTTCTGGGCCACCATTAACACCAAATCCAAGGATATATTAAGTTTCAGTTTCATTAATTTAAATGCAATGATAATCACAAATTTGGGATTACTTATTATCACCTCATGCCTCTTGCCACAATGCCCCTTCATTAATAGATAATTCAGGACAAATAGAATCAGAAAATTTGAATTTCAGTCTTATCTCTTTCACTTACAAACTGTGTGACATTAGACAAATTACTATGTCTGCCAATCTCAATTTCTACATTAATAAATTGGAGATTATTGAGTCTCTCTATATTACTGAAGCTTATTGGGATTATTAAGTAAAATCATCTGAAACAATGTTGAAATTTTAAAGGCTATATGGAGCTACAATTTATTGAGAATTTGAGACAGGTACTACATTAATGACTTCAAAGAACATTTCCTTTGATCTTTACAATAATTTTATAAGGAAAGTATTATTCCCGTTTTACAGATGAGGAAATTGATACTCAGAGATTAAATGACTTGCCCTAGTAGTGACAGCTGAGATTTCAACTAAACCGATGCCAAAACTCATGAGCTCAAATGCCATTATCTACAGATACATGGAAGTGTTATTACTATTTCTGAAAATTCACTCACGTACAGCACCCTTACTATACTTCTATTATGTCATCTTATACATTAATCCATAATATTTATTGAGCATTATGTGTCAGATATTAAGGTGAGCCAAGATTGTGCCATTGCAGCCCGGGCGTGTCAGATATTAAGAAGGATGCTGAAAAGAATCCAGATAATTACATGAGTTGCTTCCTGTTATCAAGGAAAGTATAATCTAGCCTGGGAAACTAAACTAAATGATCATTCAAAGGAATCAGCAACAAATGTGAATGGACTGGCACAAGCAATAGCTGATGCAGAATTTGTGTACTATGGGAGAAGTGGCTTAGGTTTGTGGACATTCACGAGGTTCAAGAAGAAGGTGGACTCTAGCTGGTCACATAAAATTAATACAGAACATGAAAATGAGGAAAGATATTCCAAGTTAGTCAATATAAATCATCCTAGGGCATAGACCAGTGAATAAGAACCTCTGGGGAGGAATAAACTAACTTATCTGCCCTGGAATTAGAAGGTCTATGTAAAGAGACCTGAATATTGATGTTGATGAGAAACTATCATAATACTCCTTCACCAGGAAGAAACTATTTTCTCAGGCTGAAGAGTTGGGATACAGGGTATCGTAACGGGCCAGGTAATGAGCAAGAACCCTCCTGATGGGAAATGGCCGAGTCAGATTTTGTCATTTTCTGATTTTTTTTTATATTCTTAAAGACATTCCATTTATTTACAGATGTATAAAGCAGCGAATTATTGGTCTACTGAGATCATGTTTCTTACAGTGTTAGAATGAGAGCTCACTGTCTTCCAGATTCCTCAACTCCTCTCACTTAATTTCACGTTTCATAATCACACATGTAATATTCATAGATCAGTTTCCCCTAGGGTACGGTTAAAGGGTAAGAGTTGTTGGAGATTTTGGATTTCTGTCAAGACTCCAGGATTGTTCTGAAGACCAAGCCCTCCTCAAATTATTTCTGACAACACTTAGTTCTAAGAGGTCTTGAGAATATAGTATCTTGGGGGTTAGAATGATATCTGCAGTTTTCCCCCTAAAACGCCTGGAATCATCCCTCATTTCCATCTTTGTACAACTCTCATCAAGATGAGAGTGCTTCTAAAACTTATTTGCTGTCTATATGAGTCTCTTTGTGCTCATGTATTTTAATTTTTGACAAAGAAATCTTCATAGAAGCATTTGGGCCTTCTTGAAAAGCTAATGGTATGATTTAATATCTACTCCTAAATGTATCAAATTCTGAATATACAAAAAAAAAGAATTAGAAAAAAAATCTACACTTGTATGAGTTAAATGGTATGAAGTTTCATTTAGACAGTAGTGAGAGGTGAAGCCAGCTGGACTTCCTGGGTCAAGTGGGGACTTGGAGAACTTTTCTGTCTAGCTAGAGGATTGTAAAGGCACCAATCAGCACCCTGTAAAAACTCACCAATCGCGCTTTGTGTCTAGCTAAATGATTGCGAATGCACTAATCAGCACTCTGTAAAAATGCACCAATCAGCACTCTGTGTCTAGCTAAAGGTTTGTAAACACACCAATCAGCACTCTGTAAAAACATATCAATCAGCACTGTGTCTAGCTAAAGGTTTGTAAATGCACCAGTCAGCACTCTGTAAAATGGACCAATCAGCGCTCTGTAAAATGGATCAATCAGCAGGACACGGAGGGGGGCCAAATAAGGGAATAAAAGCTGGCGACCCAAGCCAGCAGCGGCAACCTGCTCAGGTCCCCTTCCATGCTGTGGAAGCTTTGTTCTTTCGCTCTTCACAATAAATCTTGCTGCTGCTCACTCTTTGGGTTCACACTACCGTTATGAGCTGTAACACTCACTGCGAGGGTCTGTGGCTTCACTCCTGAAGTCAGTGAGACCACGAACCCACCAGAAGGAACAAACAACTCTGGATGAGCCACCTTTAAGAGCTGTAACACTCACTGTGAAGGTCTGCAGCTTCACTCCTGAAGTCAGCGAGACCACAAACCCACCAGAAGGAAGAAACTCTGGACACATCTGAACATCTGAAGGAACAAACTCTGGACACACCATCTTTAAGAACTGTAACACTCACCGTGTAGGTCCATGGCTTCATTCTTGAAGTCAGCGAGACCAAGAACCCACTGGAAGGAATAAATTCTGGACACATTTTGGTGACCCAGATGGGACAATCACCAAGAGGTGAATACCACTGGACCCCTTTCACTTGCTATTCTGTGATATTTTTCCTCAGAATTCAGGGGCTAAATACTGAGCAACTGTCGGCCAGTTAAAAGTGACTAGTGCGGCCACCAGCCTAAAGACATGGGTGTCAGGCTTTCTGGGAAAGGGCTCTCGGTTTGTCTGGAACCGGCTTCCACTTTTCCTGTACTTCTGGGCTGAGCCGAGGGTCGACAGAGAGGAAAGCCGTTCAGCTCCGGGGTCCCAACAACAAGTTGTTTGACCCTGCGGCCATGAGTGGAACTCTCAAAGTCTTGTCAGCCAAGCAAGACTAGCCCATCTATCCTATCTATCCTGACCCTTGCCTCCTGGGTCCTAATGCTTGCCAGACAAACTTCCTCTCACCGCTTTTCTCTGAGGCTAGTCCCGCTTCTAAAAACCACTCCCACGCTTGTAATCCCAGCACTTTGGGAGGCCGAGGCGGGCGGATCACGAGGTCAGGAGATCGAGACCATGGTGAAACCCCGTCTCTACTAAAATTACAAAAAAAAAATTAGCCGGGCGTGGTGGCGGGCGCCTGTAGTCCCAGCTACTCGGAGAGGCTGAGGCAGGAGAATGGCGTGAACCTGGGAGGCGGAGCTTGCAGTGAGCCGAGATCGCGCCACTGCACTCCAGCCTGGGTGACAGAGCGAGACTCTGTCTCAAAAAAAAAAATAAAAAATAAAAAATAAAAACCACTCCCTGTCTCTGGTGTTTTTCTAATTTCTCCTATAAGAATGATTTCTAGTATAAACTCCAGGACTCTACTCCCTTCTTTAGGCACCCGGGCTCACCAATCAGGAAGACATAATTCTTGCCCAAAGCCCTGTCAGAGTGGGGGACTATCTGGAATTTTAAGATCCCTCCTCAGACAAGCAGGCCTAACAAAAGCTATTCCTGAAGCTAGGATATGGGGAGCTTCAGAAATGGCATCTTTCCTATTCATATAAATGAGGACAAAAGGCATCACTCTTCCAACTCTGGAGATCTCATCCCTCCCTCAGGGTATAGCCCTCCACTTCATTTTTGGGGCATGACATCTTTATAGGACAGTGGTAAGGTCCCAATACTAACAGGAGAATGCTTAGGACTCTTACAGGTTTTTGAGAATGCGTTGGTAAGGGCCACTAAATCCAACCTTCTTCGGTCCTCCTTGTGGTCTAGGAGGAAAACTAGTGTTTCTGCTGCTGCATTGGTGAGCGCAACTATTCTGATCAGCAGGGTCCAGGGACTGGTGCAGGTTCTTGGGCAGGGGGAGAAACAAACAAACCAAACCTGCAGGCAGTTTTGTCTTTTAGATGGGAAACACTCAGGCATCAACAGGCTCACCCTTGAAATGCATCCTAAGCCATTGGGACCAATTTGACCCACAAACCCTGAAAAAGAGGCAGCTCATTTTTTTCTGCACTATGGCCTGGCCCCAATATTCTCTCTCTGATGGGGAAAAGTGGCCACCTGAGGGAAGTATAAATTACAATACTATCCAGTAGCTTGACCTTTTCTGAAAAAGGGAAGGCAAATGGAGTGAAATACCTTATGTCCAAGCTTTCTTTTCCTTGAAGGTGAATCCACAACTATGCAAAGCTTGCAATTTACATCCCACAGGAGGACCTCTCAGCTTACCCCCATATCCTAGCCTCCCTATAGCTCCCCTTCCTATTAATGATAAGCCTCCTCTAATCTCCCCTGCCCAGAAGGAAATAAGCAAAGAAATCTCCAAAGGACCACAAAAACCCCCAGGCTATCGGTTATGTCCCCTTCAAGCTGTAGGGGGAGGGGAATTTGGCCCAACTTGGGTACATGTCCCCTTCTCCTTCTCTGATTTAAAGCAGATCAAGGCAGACCTGGGGAAGTTTTCAGATGATCCTGATAGGTACATAGAGTCTACAGGGTCTAAGGCAAACCCTCGATCTCACTTGGAGAGATGTCATGCTATTGTTAGATCAAACCCTGGCCTTTAACGAAAAGAAAGCAGCTTTAGCTACAGCCCGAGAGTTTGGAGATACTTGGAAAGGGACAAATTCCCTACCGGTCAGCAAGCCATCCCCAGTATGGATCACCACTGGGACCTCGACTCAGATCATGGGGACTGGAGTCGCAAACATCTGTTTACCTGTGTTCTAGAAGGACTAAGGAGAATTAGGAAAAAGCCCATGAATTATTTAATGATGTCTACCATAACTCAGGGAAAGGAAGAAAACCCTTTTGCCTTCCTCAAGCGGCTACAGGAGGCCTTAAGAAAATACACTCCCCTGTCACCCGACTCACTAGAGGGGTCAATTGATCCTAAAAGATAAGTTTATTACCAAATCAGCTGCAGGTATCAGGAGAAAGCTGCAAAAGCAAGCCCTGGGCCCTGAACAAAATCTGGAGGCATTATTAAACCTGACAATCTCGGTGTTCTATAACAGGGACCAAGAGGAATAAGCCCAAAAGGAAAAGCGAGATCAGAGAAAGGCTGCAGCCTTAGTCATGGCACTCAGACAAACAAACCCTGGTGGTTCAGAGAGGACAGAAAACGGAGCAGGCCAATCACCTGGTAGGGCTTGTTATCAGTGTGGTTTACAAAGACACTTTAAAAAAGATTGTCCAATGAGAAACAAGCCACCTCCTCGTCCATGTCCACTATGCCAAGGCAATCACTGGAAGGTGCACTGCTCCAGAGTGCAGTGGTCCTCTGGGCCAGAAGCCCCCAGTCCAATGATCCAACAACAGGACTGAGGGTGCCCAGGGCAAGCGCGAGCTCATGTCATCACTCTCACTGAGCCCCGGGTACATTTAACCATTGAGGGCCAGGAAATTGACTTACTCCTGGACACTGGCGTGGCTTTCTCAGTGTTATTCTCCCATCCCGGACAGCTGTCGTCAAGATCCGTTACCATGCAAGGAATCCTGGTTCAGCCTGTAATCAGGTATTTCTCCCGTCTCCTCAGTTGTAATTGGGAGACTTTGCTACAGATAGTAAGTATGCTTATCTAATCCTACATACCCATGCTGCAATATGGAAAAAAGAGAGTTCATAACCTCTGGGGGAACCCCCATTAAATAGCACAAGGATGTCACGGAGTTATTGGACGCAGTGCGAAAACCCAAGGAGGTGGCAGTCTTACACCACCAAAGCCATCAAAAAGGGGAAAGAGAGGGGAGAACGCAGCATAAGCAGCTGGCAGAGGCAGGGAAAGACCAGTGGAAAGGAAAGAGAGAAAGAGAGGAGGAAAGAGAGGAAGAGACAGACAAAGATGGAGTCAGAGAGAGAGACAGAAAGTCAAAGAGAGGAGAGAGAGAGGAAGAGTCACAGGCAAAGAGGGAGTCAGAGAGAGAGAAGGAGACAGAAAGTCAAAGAGAGAGAAGAAGAGACAGATAAAGAGGGAGTCAGAGACAGAGAGAGAAAGAGAGAGACAGAAAGTCAAAGAGAGAGAAGAAGAGACAGACAACGAGGGAGTCAGAAAGAGAGAGACAAAGAAGAAGTCAAAGAGAAAGAAAGAGAGATGGAAGTAGTAAAGAAAAAAGTGTGCCCTATTTCTTTAAAAGCCAGAGTAAATTTAAAACCTATAATTGATCATTGAAGGTCTTCTCTGTAACCCTATAACACTCCAATACTACCTTGTTGTCAGTGTAAACAAGGGTGTAGCCTGAAAACACTGAGGCCACTGACAACCCATAGCCTTCCTATCAAAAATCCTTAACCCAGCAGGTTTCCTAATAGGGGATCTAAATCTTAATTACCCTACAACGGTCTGACCAGACCTAGGAGGAACTCCCTTGAGGACAGGATGATAGATGGTTCCTCCCTGGAGATTAAGGAAAAAAGACACAATGGGTATTCAGTAAGTGATAAGGAGACTCTAGTAGCAGAGTTAGGAAAATTGCCTAATAATTGGTCTGCTCAAACATGAGAGCTGTTTTCACTCAGACAAACCTTAAAGTACTTACAAAATCAGGAAGGAGCCATCTATACCAATTCTAAGTTAATATGGACTGAATGAGATTATATTAATAGCAAAGAAAAATTAAAATCCCAAACTTACAAGGTTTTCTACAAAAGTAAAGTTTGCTAAAAGTTAATAGTGTAACATGTATTATCCTAATACCACACACTGTTGAAGGATTTCTCAGACAGTTTGCAAAAAATAACGAAATCTATCCTTACTCTACAATCCCAAATAGACTCTTTGGCAGCAGTGACTCTCCAAAACCGCCGAGGCCTAGACCTCCTCACTGCTGAGAAAGGAAGATTCTGCACCTTCTTAGGGGAAGAGTGTTGTTTTTACACTAACCAGTCAGGGATAGTATGAGATGCCGCCCGGCATTTACAGGAAAAGTCTTCTGAAATCAGACAGCACCTTTCAAACTCTTATACCAACCTCTGGAGTTGGGTGAATGGTTTATCTCCTTTCTAGGTCCTGTGACAGCCATCTTGCTACTACTCGCCTTCGGGCCCTGTATTTTTAACCTCCTTGTCAAATTTGTTTCCTCTAGGATCGAGGCAATCAAGCTACAGATGGTCTTACAAATGGAACCCCAAATGAGCTCAACTAACAATTTCTACAGAGGACCCCTGGACTGACCCGCTGGTCCTTTCACTGGCCTAAAGAGTTCCCCTCTGGAGGACACTACAACTGCAGAGCCCCTTCTTCACCCCTATCCAGCAGGAAGTAGCTAGTGCAATCATCGCCCAATTCCCAACAGCAGTTGGGGTGTCCTGTTTAGAGTGGGGATTGAGAGGTGAAGCCAGCTGGACTTCCTGGGTCAAGTGGGGACTTGGAGAATTTTTCTGTCTAGCTAGAGGATTGTTAATGCACCAATCAGCACTCTGTAAAAACGTACCAATCAGCGTTCTGTGTCTAGCTAAAGGATTGTAAACACACCAATCAGCACTCTGTAAAAACACACCAATCACTGCTCTGTGTCTAGCTAAAGGTTTGTAAATGCACCAATTGGCACACTGTAAAAACACACCAATCAGTGCTCTGTGTCTAGCTAAAAGTTTGTAAATGGACGAATCAGCACTCTGTAAAAATGGACCAATCAGCACTCTGGAAAATGGACCAATCAGCACTCTGTAAAATGGATCAATCAGCAGGACACGGAGGGGAGCCAAATAAGGGAATAAAACTGGCCACCCGAGCCAGCAGTGACAACCTGCTCAGATCCCCTTCCATGCTGTCGAAGCTTTGTTCTTTCGCTCTTTACAATAAATCTTGCTGCTGCTCACTCTTTGGGTCTGCATTACCTTTATGAACTGTAACACTCACTGTGAGGGTCTGTGACTTCACTCCTGAAGTCAGGGAGACCATGAACCCACCAGGAGGAACAAACAACTCCAGATGCACCACCTTTAAGAGCTGTAACACTCACTGTGAAGGTCTGCAGCTTCACTCCTGAAGTCAGCGAGACCACGAATCCACCAGAAGGAAGAAACTCTGGATACATCTGAACACCTGAAGGAACAAACTCTGGACACACCATCTTTAAGAGCTGTAACACTCACCGTGTAGGTCCATGGCTTCATTCTTGAAGTCAGCGAGACCAAGAACCCACCAGAAGGAATAAATTCTGGACGCAGTAGGAATAAGTTTTTTGTGATCTATTGGACAGTTGGTCACTATAGTTAACAGCAATGTATGGTATATTTCAAAAACTGCTTAGAGAATAAATTTGAAATCGTTCTCACAACAGAAAAGATAAGAATTTGAGAAGGATATGTTAATTAGCTTGGCATTTCACATTTCACAGTGTATACATTTTATATATATAAGATCACTTTTTACCCCATAAATACATACAATTATAATGTTTTAGTTTCCAATAAAATAAAAATTAAAATTAACAAAAATAATAAAATAAATAAATAAATAATTAAAATCCCAAATTCTGCACCTCTGCCCCCAAGACTATGTTCTTTTAAGAGAAAGCCTGCAAAACTTTTCCTCTCCCCCACATTTTCTTGTGCAGGGATTTATCCTTGTTGTAATGGAAAATGTTTTACAACTAGTAGCTCAGTTTATACTCTTCATGATCTTTTAAATGCTCCCCACACATACACACACAAAAAAAACACCAATGTTCCAATATAGAAAACATTACATCCCCTCTCATATTTTGCCTTTGGAGTTTCATTTTTACCAAGTTTGTTATAATATCCATTCCAAATAAGTCAAAGAATTGAAAATATATAAATTAAGACTACATTTTTTAGAATTCTTTTTAGTTTTTAGCAACACATTAAAATCCCATAATAAAAGTATTGAAGTATAACATATGCATATGCTCATGAAACTATAACCACAATCAAGATTCTGAATGTTTCCATAACATCCTAAAGTTTTCTTGTGCTTCCTTCCCATTCCATGTCTTCTATATCCCTGTCTCTAGGCAATCACTAATCTGCTTTTATTGTTCTAGATTAGTTTGCATTTTCTAGAATTCTATATTAGTGGTAACTAACAGTATGTACATTTTATGTCTAACTTCTTACACTCAGCACAATGATTCTTGAGGTTCATCCATAGTGTGGCATGCATCAGTAATGTGTGCCTTTTTATTGATAAATAATATTCCATTTGTATTGCAGCACCCCATTTGTTTATTTATTCATCTATTGCTGTAAATTTGGATTGTTTCTAGTTTTTGGCTATTGCATATAAAGCTGCTATGAACATTTGCACACAAATTTCTGCATAGGCATATGTTATCAATTATTTGCATAAATAGGAGTGAAATGGCTGAATCATATGACAGTTGTATATCTAAAATTAAGAAAACTGCCAAACTGTTTCCAATGAACCATTCGGTCAAATGTACAATTTCTAATTTACCATTTCACATTTCTACTAGCAGGTTATAAGAACTTCACTTCTTCCACATCCTTGTCAATATTTGGCATAATCAGTCTTTTGTACTCTAGACATCCTTGAACGTGTTAATTGATTGTGCAGCTTTAATTACCATTACCTAATGAATAATACTGCTGAGCATCTTTTCTGTACTCATTCACCACTCATATGTCTTCTTTGGTGAAGAGCCTAATCAAATCTTATTTCATTAGGTTGTGTGTCTTATTATTGAGTTGTAAGAATATTTTGTATATTCCGGATGTAAATCCTTTCTCTGATTTTTTTTTTCAAATATTTTCTTCAAGTCTTGGCTTGCTTTCTGTTCTCTTTCTGTAGAAACAAAAGTATTTAATGTTGATAAAATCTAATTTATTGATTTTGTGTGTGTGTGTTCTAAACAAGAAAGCCTTGGCTAATCCAAGGCTTAAAAGTCCTTATATTTTATTATAGGTGATTTTATGGTTCTAGGTTTTATTTTTAGGTCTATGACCCATTTTAACATTTTTTTTGTGTATGGTGCAAGGAAAGGGTTGGTGTGTTTTTCCTCACTGATAACCAGTTGTTTCAGCACCATTTGTATAAAAGACTTTTTTTTCCCTGTGGAATTGGCTAGGCAACTTTATTGATGATCAATTAATTATATATATATATGTGTGTGTAGGTGTGTATGTGTCTGAGTGTGTGTATTTATTTTTGAAGTATGCTATGGTCTAAATATTTCTGTCCCTCTGCCTCCAAATTCATAGGTTGAAACCCTAAGCTCCAGGGTGATGGTAGTAGGACATGGGTTCTTTGGGAGGTGATTAAGTCATGAGGGCAGAGTTATCATAAATGGAGTTAGTGCCCTAATCGAAGAGACCCCAGAGACTTCTCATCCTTTCTATTATGTGAGGACACAGTGAACAAAAAGCCATCTATGAACTAGGAAATGAGCCCTAACCCCACGCCAAATCTGTCAGTGCTTTGATCTTGGGCTTCCCAGCCTCCAGAACTGTAAGAAATACATTTATGTTGTTGTAAGCCAGCCAGTCTATTATACTTTGTGAATTTTTGACTGAACTGAGTACAATTATGATAGGGAATATTTCTTTTCTTTTTTATTTTTATTTTATTTATTTATTTATTTATTTGAGATGGAGTTTCGCTCTTGTCACCCAGGCTGTAGTGCAGTGGCATGATCTTGGTTCACTGCAACCTCTGCCTTCTGGTTTCAAGTGATTCTCCTGCCTCAGCCTCCTGAGTAGCTGGGATTACAGGCACCCACCACCACGCCCGGCTGATTTCTGTATTTTTAGTAGAGACGGGATTTCACCATGTTGGCCAGGCCAGTCTCAAACTCCCGACCTTGTGATCTGCCTGCCTTGGCCTCCCAAAGTGCTGAGATCACAGGTGTGAGCCACCATGCCTTGCTGATAGGGAGAATTTATAAATTGTCAACCAAATCTCTCTTTCTTGACTCAATTTAATTTACCACGTTTTGCATTATACCAGGTAAAAATAGTAAAAGCTAATTCACTATGGGCTCTGTAGGTGCTCTCTTTCTCTCTCTCTCTCTCTCTCTCTCTCTGTGTGTGTGTGTGTGTGTGTGTATGTATTTGTCTTGCAAGAATTTATGTGTTAGGTAATATTACAATCTCCATCTTACAGATGCAGAAACTGAAGACAGTAATTACATATCTAGGTCAATTTCATCAATCAAATAAACTTCAGAGGCAATACTCAACCAATTTTATATATCGTGTCTTGAAAAGCTTGTTAAGACTTCTACCCTGGAGTTAAATCTAGCAAGTATATGGATGCCTTTATGAAATTTTCTGTAGTACAGCCTGAAGCCCTTCTAACCAGGACAGTATTTGAAGAGTTCATTCTTAGAGTCTACCCTCCAGAAGAAAAAAATAAATTCTAGGAGCCTAGGTTGAAAAAGATCCTGTGCTGAGACTTGATAGGTGTAAAATTTAAGTCAGATTTGTGGGAAAGGTAAGAGAAAGTGCCAGGGGAAAGGACATCTTCTCTGGGAGAAGCAATTATACTATTATTACTTCCATTTTACTGCTAAGAGAATTGAGACACTCAGAGGGTAATTTGTCTAAACTCTTCTAGCAAAACAGTGCTTGAGGAGCAGGTATTAAAACCCAGGACAGTTTGATTCCAAAGCTCAGCCTGTTTCCACAGCACATCTTTCTTCTCATGCACTCTCACCAACTCCTACCCCCATCTTTTCCAAGAATTTTCTTTCAAAGCAAACTGAATACAATAAAAGGAAGTATAAGTAGAGAAAGTACAGACTCACCATAGAAATGCAAGATTGTTTAAACAGTGGATATTGGGGACATGCCTAGCAATAGTGGCCTGAATGCAGGGAGAAAAATATTATTCCCTGGATTGAGAAAAAGAGAGACAAAATGTTTTCCCTGGATGCTTGAACGTGGTTAGGACTTTCGATAAAAGAAAGGGAAGAAAGTCAGCCTAGGCCTCAGTGACATCAAGTATCCAGAACTTAAAAGAAAAAAGAAAAAGTCTCAAAAAGTACTAAAGAGAACCTCCAAGTCTTTTATAATTGCCTTCCCCTAGATTTTCTACCTAATTCACCAAGTTAAGTAGGGAAATGGAAATTTATGACTCTTCTCCTCTAGAAATTTTATCCTGACAATTAACTTACAATGAAAGGTTAGCTTTCCTGAAAGTGTAAAATTTTAAACTATTTGTATTTTCTTAAAAGTAAATTATTTGCCTACTATTAAATTTCAAATATTCTGAAAGACTTGAGAGAAGAATTTTGGGGTTCTTTTTTATTTCTGGGAACCAACATGGAAGGTCAAATTTCTTTTGGGAAAGTGCTCCAAAGAATGAGAAAGATTAAACTTATTCGCTCCTTGGCTATTCAAATAGTTTAAATAGAGTCCTTCCTTTCCACACCACAGCATGGCATGGTTCTAAGTTAGAATTATAGGGGCCGTGTGCATTTTCACCACATGGTCTTTGCAAGCTTTATCCAATTAGGAACATTTTCTGTTCATTAACTAAGAATCAGATGAACGATGGCAGCAGAGCAAAGTTTGTTTGCAAAATGTTTGAAAAAAATAAATAATTGACTGAAAATATTATGTAGAAATTGAACTACTGTCTTTGTTGGCCATTTAACAATCTATTAAACTAATTTTGTTGATATCATATAAGTACTAATTTATGAAAGCAAGAAAATTGTGATCATACTCCTAGAATTTTTTACAGTAAAAGTATTTTGGTGGCTAGTTTGGGTCTACTTTACTTCTGTTCCAGACAATGGAATTAAGGAAATTAGAGCACTATTCCACTGACGAAAACTTTCTCCTTCACCAAATTTGAGTTAGACTCCTCTAAGACCACTTTTTGACTAAGCCCCAATGTTGGGTTCTGTCCTTGGCCTGTTTGATCCAGTTTTTGCAAGATCCCTGCTGAGTTAGTTTAGGGAAAATCCCCTATACTTGGTGTCTGATCACCCTTGATTTGTAATCAAATCCCAACCCCCAATCCCCATGCTCCATTACCTTATCACTCTGGCTTACTTTTAGTGAGGATCTTGTCATATCTGAATCTCCTAGCCCCTATGTTTCATCATAGTAATTTTCTAGTCACTGACACACCAGCCCCTGTGCTTTGGATTTAAATTCCCACTTTTTCTTGTTGTATTTGGAGCTGAGCCCAATCTCTCTCCCTACTGTAAAACTCCCATTGCAGTACTCCCACTTGAATAAAATTTTCCTTACTGTCTTTAAAAACTTTCGTGAATAAGTTTTATTTAACATCACTCTTAAAATGTACGTAGTCCCTGGATTTTCCTCATTCTGGAAGGCATTAAAATAATGCTAAAATACACATATATTCTGTAGAAATTATCCAAAAAACCCAACCATTATATATACACACAAAGCCATGTGCACTGTATCTCATAAAAAATTAAAGGGATTTTTCAAAGCAACTTTAAATGATTTTTGCTTAGGTGCTAGCTTTTTAAAGGTCTCAACCAAAAGCTTTAAAAGATATTTCAGTCAGACTATCTTTCAACTGCCATTTAAAATAGAAACTAGAACAATTCTTACAATTCTTTGTAGCTAACTTTAAAACATATGTATTCAAATATACAAACCTATGGAAATTTTAATAAGCATATAAAAATGATTCAGTAATATACTTAATTTAATCTGTTCTCAGTTTAGTTCCTTCCAGGGCCAGGGAAGTAACACATCCATGCTTGCTTCCTACTACCCTTCCTGGTTAGCTTTAAAAATTTAAGACAACAAAGAATAACAGATTCTTTTCTTCTGTCTGCAATATCAAAAGTCAGAGTCGAAAATAGGCCTAATAATTTGCATTTCTGTATTAGCTGATATAGTTTTCCTTGACTTGATTGCAGGTTCTTTGGCTTTATGACTGCCTATATGCCCCACTGTACCAAGGAACAGTGCTTTGTTCTATATATGACTAGGTGGAAAGTAAGATGCTTTGCTAAAATTTATCCCTCACACAGCAAGTCACTTTATTTTTTCAGTGCCTGCTGAATTTTTCATATTATAAGTATTTTCTCAATTTACTCTTTTTTTTTTTTTTGAGACAGAGTCCTGCTCTGTTGCCCAGGCTGGAGTGCAGTGGCGCGATCTCAGCTCACTGCAAGCTCCGCCTCCCGGGTTCACGCCATTCTCCTGCCTCCTGAGTAACTGAGACGACAGGCACCCACCACCGTGCACGGCTAATTTTTTTGTATTTTTACTATAGATGGGGTTTCACCGTGTTAGCCAGGATGGTCTCGATCTCCTGACCTTGTGATCCGTCCCTCTCTGCCTCCCAAAGTGTTGGGATTACAGGCGTGAGCCACCACTCCCAACTTATTTACTCTTAAAAGCAGAATATAGCTCATGTGATTGTCAACCTAGCTGCACATTAGAATCACCCAAGAAATTTCTAAACAATATTAATACACAAGGCTGTTTTCCAGAGATCCTGATTTAATTTGGTCTAGGATGGACCCAGGGTATTGGAAAAAAAATTTAGCATCCTAGGTGATTCTAATGTGCAGACAGGTGGAAAATTATGAAAGAATCTTCAATATTAGTTTTGGACCCTTATAGAGGTTCCCATATAAAATCAAGTAACAAGAGGTCAAATACATTTAACATAGATTTAGTAATATTTCCTTTGAGTGTGACTTGATGCTGATAAATGTTGGATGTCGTTAAACAGCCTTTTAAACATGGTTTTCAAAATACATACTAAATGGTTAAATTGTAGAGCTGATGACTAAAATGATATAAAACAACAATAAAAATATTAAGCAATATTAATTGAGTACCTAAGATGGATAAAGAATACATAAAAACAGAATTATACTAACGTTGTACAAGTGGGTAGTTGTTATAAAATTTCCAGCAAAATCATTACACAAGGATTTAAAAAGTGATTGATAGCAACCACAGGAAATAACTTATACCTCATTTGTAACCCCTTACAAATTTCAGTACAGTCTTAAGAATATATACATAATATGCATTATATAATAATATATCAGCTTAATCCTAGGTATTACAAAATTATTTGCTATGACATTTCATTGTAATTACTTGACCAAGATGCAAAATTATCCCTTCAAAATTAGTATCAATTAAAATTATCAATATTTTAACTTGCCATTTTCTGAAACATTTATTTCAAACTAATATTTTATGCTACTAGATTTTTTTTGCTATGACTTTTAGTGATTCATTAATAAAGGGTTCTAAAAAGCTGAAAAGAGTAAGCATTTAATTTATCAGTTGTATGTTGAACGAATGAATGAATGAATGGGGAGCATAAAAATTGCTTTTTATTTTTCGCACATTAATATTGAGATTTTTTTGCAACATTTTATTATCTCAGTGACAATCAGAAGTGGTTATCAGAGATCTGAAAATAAATTCATTAATGTGGAAGGAGCCCAGAGAAAACACATTCTAGTCTGTTTATACTTTGTTCTATTTTACTTGGTGTATAAGGGATTAAAAGTTGCCTAGTAATACTAGCTGACACATACCTTTTCTATATGCCAGGCACTATTCCAAACATGTTACATGTATTAGCTCAGTTAAGAACTTCATTAATAATGAGGCTTCAGCTTATATGGATCATCATTATTTATAAATTCTAAAGAAAATGTTTTTAGCAGAGCTGATTAGATCCAGAGCTGATTAGATCCAGTTGGCTTCCAGGAAATGTATATCAGAAAACCAAATCACTAATTACATTTTAAATATTCAGAAGTGGTTTTTTGAACAAAAGTAGTTCTAAAGACGTTATTCATAATGATGCTAACCTTTTTGATAAATTCAAGAATGACTCTGCATCCTAATCTTTGATCTTTCACTTTTTCTCTTTCTCTTTATATTTTTACCACTCCTTTCAGTGATTAATTTTCAATAATGAGGCCAAAGTTGACTTCTTGCACTTGTTGTCTGACTATACTACCCACTTTCTATAATCTCAATGGCGTCTGGGATGAGAACCAGCCACCAACCAGGCAATTCAGAGTCTTTCAAAAGCCTATCCTGGACACCTCCATATGCTTTTGCTGTCTCCCATCCCCTTTTCCACACTCCAGCTCCCCAAGCTCACTAACTGACTATCTGTGCTCCCAGTCTCCCCACTCTGTTTTCCTAACTGTCCTCCAGACTGCCCCTCAAGGTGAGTTTACTGCCTCCCTCCCTCTTCAGCTTTAATACAATGGCTGAAGAAAATAAGTCTTCCCTAGCAGAAAAGCTATACCAATTTCTTTTAGTCTCTTTATTAGAGGAACTTTTATGAATTGAATTGTGTCTCCCAAAATTTACACATTAAAATTCTAATCCCTAGTTCCTGAGAATATGACCTTTTTGGAAATTAGGTTGTTACAGTTATAATGAATTTAGTTGAGGTCATGCTGGTGTAGGATGGACCCTGATCCTATATGACTGGTGTCTATAAAGGGGGGAAATTGAGACACACGTGTACACACAGGGAGAATGACATGTGAAGATGAAGGCACAGATGGGGGCAATGCGTCTACAAGCCAAAGAACACCAAGGATTGCCAACAACCACCGGCATCTAGGAGACAAATGAAGCAGATTATTCCTCACAACCTTCAAAATGAACCAGTCCTGTCCACACCTAGAAGCTCAAGACTCTAGCCTTCAGCAATGAAGAGAGCTTTCTAGCATTCTAGCAGAGCTGGATCGTCCATCCTAGTCCCTAAGGTCTTACTGGAAATATGTGAACTATTCTGTTGTGTGCCAGTAACTCTCCTTTTCTCACTTAAGTTAACACTAGTTGAATTCCTATGCTTTAGAAACATAACTTAATCTCTCTCAGTCTTTTTCCACATCAATAAAATAGTCAGTAATAATTGCTACTTCACATTGTGTAGATAAGATATAAAATTCTTAGCATGTCTGTCACTTAATAAGCAATTGATAAATAATAATTATTAATTTCACTTTTAATGTTAAGAAAAAAGTGAATATATGTAAAAATATTTTGATAAAATAGACCCTCAAGTATTATGTCAATGCAAGATTATCTCACAATAAAGATTATTTTTGATTATCTCATATAAAAAAAAAAGATTGACCAGAGGAATTCCCGTTGCTCCTGGCTAAAATTTCTGTGGGCTTCTGCCCTAACAGATTTAGTGAAGCAGTTTGTGCTAGTGAAAAATTTTCTTCGCCTCTATGTTAAGATAGAGAAAACTAGGTTTATGCGTATGTATGTAATCAATTCATGATACTGGCTCAATCCACCAAAGTCACATAAAAGTTGCACCACTACTGGCCAGGTGGGTTTTGGCAGATTAAGACTTACGAACTTAGTGGAGTTTCTTCGTTTTGTTTTGTTTTTGTTTAACCTTGGCCAGCATATTTGTTCTAATTTTCCTATAGCTACGAGTAAGAAATACAAAACTGTAATATAAGTGTCATTCCCATGAACGTTACCCTGTTGATATCCAACCACTCCCAAGAGTTCCTAGAAAGTGTCTAGGAAAGACACATAGGAACATTGAGGTAGGTGTTTCAAGTAGAAAAAAAAAAAAATCAATGGGTAGAGAAAGACCCCATTGAATGGGGATAAAAAAATTCCACTCCATGTTTTGGATTGAAATGTAATGAAAGATGACAATAATAAGCCTTTTTTTCCTTATTAAACCTGAATCTCCTCACATTTCCTTGATGGCCTCAGAGTGGTTACTAAGTGTACAGCTCAGTGATTGCCAAAGGAAAAAGTAATTTTAAGAATGAAAAATTGCCAACATTTTCTGAAGGGAAAAACATTAGCAAACAGCTAATGCCATCATGTTCGTCCGGAATAACAAAAGGTTAGTGTGAACATGAATTCCAAAAAATACTGTTTTTCCTTTCAGGTAATGTAATACATTAGCCTGCCCTTTGCTATTATCTTTTTCTTTTGAATTTAAAAATATTTTAGCTGATTTGAATTAAGTATAATGTCAACAAGAGTAGTTGAAGTCAGGGCACTTTTGTTATTTTTAAAAGTTAGAATTATAAAAGCTATTTGACTTTATGAATAATAAAGTAGTTATGGATAACCGGAAAAGCTGAAAATAAACATTTACATTAATCTTTATTCTCAGAGAAGTACTGTAAAAATGAGAGAGGAGAAAGGAAGAAACCAGTCAGGCAGACAGTTAGGGTGGGTCTTCGATTGAATTCTTCCAAACAAAACAACAGCCTACAGGTATAGATAGATAAGGGAACTTGCACAAGGAGGCTTGCCTAAGACATTCCCACAGCCACACAGATAAGAAAGCCTACACAGGTGACTTGCCCAGACATGTCTATGGTGGAAAATTCCATCCCCTGCCACATGTGCAGTAAGGGGAACAAAGCAATATGGAGTTACTCAAGCTAAGGGTCTGCAAGCACACTAGGAGGATGGGGTGGAGCTACCAGAAATTTGTGCCTTACGCAAATGAGATGCCCAGCCCTCATCAGTTTCTTATAAAAGTTTATGCATTCAACTGTAAAAACGGCAACCCTTTCCTGGGTCCTCTCTCCACAGCAGAGAGCTTTCTTTTTGCGACTATTAAACTTTTGCTCCAACCTTACTATTAGTGTCTGCACTCCATAACTTTCTTGATCATGAGACAAGGAACTTTGGGTGATACCTTGGGCCATAAGAGACTGCTACATTGTGGTGCATTGGTGAGACCGTAACAAAAGTAGTGTAATAATTTATATTATTTTAAATACCTGGTAATTTGAGGGTTTGTTTTGTTTTAAAACATGATTAAGAACCTTATAGTTTACAGCCCCCTTCTTGGTTATATGCTTAAGTTTCAAAAATTGTTTTGTTTCAGCCAGGCACGGTGGCTCATACCTGTAATCCCAGCACTTTGGGAGGCTGAGGTGGGCGGATCACAAGGTCAGAAGTTCGTGACCAGTCTGGCCAACATAGTGAAACCCCATCTTTACCAAAAATACAAAAAACTAGCCGAGTATGGTGGTGTGCACCTGTAACCCCAGCTACTCGGTAGGCTGAGGCAAGAGAATCTCGTGAACCCTGGAGGTGGAGGTTGCAGTGAGCTGAGATTGCTCCATTGCACGCCAGCCCAGGTGACAGTGCTAGACTTTGTCTCAAAAAAAAAGAAAAATTGTTTTATTTCTATCTCACAAATTAGCATTAGCTTTTCTTTCTATTTTCTTTCTTTCTGTCTGTCTTTCTTTCTTTGTTTCCTTTCTTTTCTTTCTTTCTTTCTTTTTTTTTTTTTTCTTGCTCTGTTACCCAGGCTGGAGTACAGTGGATATGATCTCGGCCCGCCTCCCAGGTTCAAGCCTCCCAGGTTCAAGTGATCCTCCCACCTCAGCTTCCCAAGTAGCTGGGATTACAGGCACCTGCCACCACACCCAGCTAATTTTTGTATTTTTAGTAGAGATAGTGTTTCACCATATTGCTCAGGCTACTCTCGAACCCCTGATGTCAAGTGATCCACCCACCTCAGCCTCCTAAAGTGCTGGGATTACAGGTATGAGCCACTGTGTCTGGCCAGAATTAACTTTTCTATTAGTAAGTCATACATTTTTAAAAACTCCCTTCTCTTCTTAAAGTGTATCATTGTTTAAATTTTTTTCAACTTTTTGTTTTTTTAAATATCTTAGTTTAAAATTCTTAATATAAATATGTACTTCCTTCAAAACATTGATTTAATTTTGGGTGAGGTTGCTGTAAATCCTGAGCAGAAAGAATTAAGCTTTGTTATTGTAATTTTCAATCTGTGATTATAGTATTGAAAGAGATCACGCGAATTTTAGACTTGACAAACTGACGGCATGTTAGAAGACAGGGCTTGATAAACCACAACTTTAGCTAAAAAGAACAAAAGTTAGACTAAATAGCATAATAAAAACTGGTAATAGCTATAAAAATATAATTAAATGAGGCCTGAGAATATCTGACAAAATATCAGGGCAGCCTCTTCAAATCTTGTGCACACTACTTGTATTATAAATCATGTATCTGAAATAAACCCAATTTTTTGCATTGCAGTGTGTTTTCAGAGACATGAAACTGATGAAAACATTTGTAAAATTTAAAATCAAAACTCAAGGCCAGGCGTGCTGGCTCACGCTGGTAATCCCAGTACTTTGGGAGGCTGAGGTGGGTGGTTCACTAGAGATCAGGAGTTCCAGACTAACCTGTCCAACTCTGTGAAATCCCATCTCTACCAAAATTACAAAAAAAAATTAACCAGGTGTGGTGGCAGGGGCCTGTAATCCCAGCTACTTGGGAGACTGAAGCAGGAGAACCACTTGAACCCAGGAAGCAGAGCCAAGATTGGACCGCTGCACTCCAACCTGGGCAAGAGTGAGACTCTGTATCAAATAAATGAATAAATAAATAAATAAATAAATAAATAAACTTAAAAAACCTTACCTTTTCAGCTCTCCAAAATTATAAAGAGGAAGGGAATAGGAAACTTAATTAAAATTATTTATAACAGTTAAAAACTGAATCAGCCCATACCTAACTTTCCATACTCTTGAACCACAGAAATCTCAAAGGTAAAAATTAACAAGAACTGAAAAATCTTATGTAAATTGGAGAATAATGAAAAGAAATATAATTGAGATTTAAAACACTGACAGTTTTTTAAGGGGACAAGTTCTATTAAATGGAAAATCTTCTGATTATACAGAGCATACTAATGGATTTGGTTATGACAAATCCACCAATTTAAATTAGAAACAGGCACTGAAGATTGTTTAGTTGCTGTGTATAGTGGCATGAATTTGGTCCTCAGAGGGAAGCAGATGAAGAGGAAAGATGAGAGTGAGAATGGAGAGAGACCAACCAGCCAATTCTGATCAGTTCAGGTCAGTGTAAATTAGCATGGGAAAAACTTCAGTCGTGGAGTGGCCTGAAGAACATAAAAGTCTAACATTCCAAAGTTAGGGTGGGGTGGCCCGAAGAACCACTCATATATTATAAATGAGAAGTGTTTATATCACAGAAAGCAAGGAAATCCAAGTTAATTTGGATCCATCTCTCCCAAGACATTAGCAAAGTCTAATAGCACATGAATTCCCTGAGCGTTTAATTTAATAGACATATAATAAAGGTCTGATTTAACAAAGTGAAGAACAACATTTTGCAAGACAACCTACAAACTAAATGTGGTCATTAGAAAGCCTTGGGCCTCAACCATGGACCTCTCCCTAAGGTTGCCTTATGACAATTGTAGCTGGCCATGTTCATGAACTAGGAAGCAGATCCCTCCCCAATCACACCTTCAGGTGAGACCACAGTCCCAGGTGACACACTATAACTTTGTTAGACGATTTGAGCCAGATACACCCATCTAAGCTATGCCCACAGAATTTGCAAGATTAAAAAAAAAAATTTGTTGTTTTAAGTCACTGAGTTTTGGAGAAATTTATTTCATAGAGTATACTAATACTTTGATGGATAGCAAAAAAGAGATTTGGAATGTAGGGGTGCTACTCAAAAACCCTCCAATCATACCATAATAGTTTCCTCTACATACTCAAAATGCTAAATCCTACACAAAACAATACATCATGTCACTGGTCTTAAATCTACCTCTTTCAAGCTTCCAGGGTGATTCTACTCACATGACTTTTCAAAATTTTAGTTGCTGTGGTCAAAATAATCTGATGAAATTAGAAGCATGAGACTAGGACAAAGAAAAAAGAGCAGGAGTGAGAAGCAAGGTAGTGACTACTATGTGCCACACATTGTTCTAAATGCTAAATTCTTTAATTCCCACAGTAACCAGTAGAGTAGGTGCTATCATAATCCTCATTCTACAGAGGAGAAAATAGAGACACAAGGAAATCCAGTAATTTGCTAAGTTTATGCATTGGTAAGTGATGGAGCTAGGACCAGAGGTCAGGCTAGCTAGCTTGCTGTGCTTTATTACTATATCCCACAATTTTATTTTTAGCAAGTATTAACATCTTTTCCCAGCATGACAGATGGGCAGGGACTCCTTTCTCAGTGAAGTTAGTTCTTAGAAGGAGAAAGGGTGTGGTATTAACTCCCCTGCATTTCCTGCCTTTTCTGCCTTTATATCTTCTTAGACAAGGAGAAGCCAGGAGATGGAAAGAGACAGCCCTATTCATCTCAGCAACAGAGTGGACACTCACAGGGTTAGATGTCCTACTGAGATGTCAGTGAGGGTCTCTTTATTCAATGCACAAATGAGAGGTTATATTTTCCTTAGGAAGATAAAAGGAAAGAGATACTCCTGTTTTATCTTTTTTCCATGACTGTTAGAGTAGGAATATTTTACAGTTTTTGCTACTACTTACCTACTTACTAAAAATAGATCTTTAATTAAATTCTTTCTTATGGGAGGTGGTATCCTTGGTTTTCATGTGAATGATCACCTATTCCATCTATCTGTTGAACGCATGGAAAATTATTTTCTGCTATTGTTTAAAGGGAGAATCATGCACGTTAAGATGGGAGAAACGGAAAGACTCACATATTTTGCTAATTAATAGAGACAAGTATATGGTTACAAAAAAAAGAAGAACCTGAGGTAACAGTATTTCTCACTCTATTGAAAGAACACAATACTTCAAGAGCTCACAGTTAGTAAGAAACCTGACTTGTTGACAGCTGGAAATATTTGTGAATGTCATTCCTATATTCTTTCTGCTGCTTAGATAGTGCTTTTTTAACACTTAAATGTCAACAAGTTTGAATCAGTGTAAATAGGTTGCCTCCACATCAGTCAGTGACAGCAAAATCTCAGAATGTTAGAAGAAAGAGACAGAAGTCAGAAAGTTTTTTACGTTTTTGTCAAAAGATCATTAATTCAATATTCATTGCTAATAATTTATAAGCAATATCTCATAAATATTAGAATGATTAGTAAGATGTCTCGTAATTACTTTCACTTTAGTGATAAGTGATTTACTAATAACTTGGTTTCTCCTATATAACCATATGTAGCCTTTAGATTCTATGTCAACCTGTCTTATAAATGAAACCAATGTATAATGAGATGCCTCTAATAATGTCAGTAATGAAATCCTACTGGAAAAAAGTAAAGCAGTGGATGTGTCTCCGACTGAACTCTGATGTTTAACAAACCATGTTATAAGGAAATGCCACTAAATATAGTAGCATTACCTGAACAGTTATTAGCACTGTCACTGAAAACAGGAATGGCATTGTGGTGTTTGAATTTATATGGAAGGTGGCTGTAAAAACATTATAGCTCCATTGCATCTGTAAAGGAATTCTGAATCAAAATTGGAATAGAATCTCCAGTATCAATAGAGACGCTAGAAGCAGAATCAAGGTCTACTGTGAACTACACAGTTCTCTGGCTGTCAGATTATATTCCTTTCCATCCCACAAAACTAAAAAATGTAAATAGAATAAACATGGATTGTACATAGATCTCAAAAAGGGACACGAAAAAAAGAGCCATAGTGTTGATCTAGGTCAGGGCCGTTAAGCTTTTACAGAAGTCTTAGAAGGATATTATGTTCATAGAATTATCTATACCAAAGTGTGCTTTCTTTACTCATCTTGTAATAATTCCTTTTCTCCACCTGTTGATTTCTTACATGTTCCAAGTTTTTATGAATGGATTCAGCCCATTAATTTGTTGTCTTGAAAGTTTATTAAAGTTTTGCAGCTAATTTTTTATCTTCCAAGTGTGTCTGACAGAAGTATTTTGAGCAAATGATATAATTTTTCAACATAAAATATCAATTTATGCGTAACTTTTCTTTTGTGGCTAACTGGAAAAATTAATATCCATGAGCAGATACAATGATATAAGTAAATTGACACACCAAAGAGTTGATTATCAGAAACACAAACAAAAACAAACACTCCTATTATGTTATCAATCAGAGAAATAAAACTTGTTGGATATCTAGACATATTGACAGAGCTTGTCTACATTTCTTTACAGAGTTCAGTGGGCAATCTAGGTTTGGCTCACTCTGGAGTATTTAATTATGCCCCATGATCCAGGAAAAAGGGTTGCTCATGTAAGGAATCCAACATATACTACATGGCACTTTCACTACATTTTTCTAATGAAAATTGCCGAATTCTTCTGTGTGCCTGATCTTACTAAGAAATAGAAACCTCAAATCATGACTACATTTTCACTATTTTCTTGGCTTTCTCTTTTTTGTTAGAGTTGACTACAGAGTTATCCTCTCATAAAAGCCTTGACTGGACATATTTTGTAGGGAGAAATGTCAAAGAGTTCCTCTAGTTTTTGGTGCTGCCTCCCACCTTACAATGTATCAACTTCATCAGCACCCCTGCCCAGTCTTAACACAGTAAGAATTGACAGAATTTCTATTTTGTCTCACGGAATCACACATATATATTAAATCTGATGCTTCCCAGCTTCTATCTCAGAATATTTCCAGTTAGTGAGAAGCACTTAGCAAAGAAAAAGTAGGAAAGAATTACATCTTGACACACTATTAAAATATGATTTAATTCTATAGCAAGCTATAAAACATATATGTAACTATATTGTATAATTGATGTTAATATTGAAATTGTTTTGGTGAACAGCATATGTTTTGTAACACCCTATGGCCTATTGTATTGGGAATTAACTAATTTCCATTCTTCCCGTCTGTTCTTGTAAAAGAATTCTATATTTTATTTGGGAAAGTCAATGAACTCAGCTAAAATGCTATATCTCCTACCCTTCATTGCAATAAGGTAAGTTCATGAGATTAAGTTCTGGTCAAAAATGTTATAAATAGAAATTTTAAGCCTTTTTTTGTTTTTCCATTTCCATCCTCAATCCTATTTCCCGCTGAAAATGCACATGAGTGTAGTTCTGGCAGCCATTTTGGATCTCATGAGGTATTTCTGAGGGTGGAAGTCACATGATAAAGATAGTATTTCAGGAAAATTGAAGGAGCCTCTGTTCCTGAAGACACCCCCGAGTAACTATTCTAGCCCCGGAATGCTTTCTTTTGCACTCCTTTTTGTTCACTTTTTACACTTCTTTTATGTGGTACAGAAGTAAATTATCTTTTTTAAAGTAACTGTTGCTAGCAGCCAAGTGAAATTCCCAACTTAATTTGTGTCTAACCAGCTTTCCTTCTGTCTTATATTCTGTGAATTTTCCTTGCCATCCCTTGTCACCATCCCCCAGCCAATATCACAAAAATGGATGTGAAACTCTAGCTCCTCTGTTTCCAGCATGGGTCATGATTGGTTGGAGCCAGTAGTGGTGATTTGATTCCCATTACGAAGTGATGGGTTTTGGCGTGGGTATGTGGTGCATGTTTTGCTATGACAACTAAGACAAAATCAGCTGAGTAACTTCTCAAAAGTTTTTCCTTACTCTTTTTTTTTTGAGACGGAGTCTTGCTCTGTCGCCCAGGCTGGAGTGCAGTGGCGCAATCTCAGCTCACTGAAAGCTCCACCTCCCAGGTTCACGCCATTCTCCTGCCTCAGCCTCTCCTAGTAGCTGGGACTACAGGCGCCCGCCACCACGCCCGGCTAATTTTTTTTGTGTGTTTTTAGTAGAGACGGGGTTTCACCATGGTCTCGATCTCCTAACTTCGTGATCTGCCCGCCTCGGCCTCCCAAAGTGCTGAGATTACAAGCGTGAGCCACCGCGCCCAGCCCCTTACTCTTAAAAAAGTACATGAGATAGTTTCTTGTTTTTTTGTTTGTTTGTTTGTTTGTTTGTTTGTTTTTGGCTTTCGTATATTGTCATCTTCAAGTCATAAAAAGAACTGTGGTTGCCATATTGGAAACAGAGCCTAAAAGGGTAAGTCAATACATTGAGGATGACAGAGTTCGGGGGAACAGTTGCTAGTGTTGAGCTGACCAATGAACTAAACCTGGAGCTGTCCTCCTTTGAACATTTTGCTATGTAAAATAATAAATGTCTTTATGAATTAGCCCACTTTCAGTTGTATTTGTTGGTATTTTAAGCTGAAAACATTCTAGAAACTGCCAAGCTAATACCTTATTCATGCCTTTATCATAGTGCTTGGGTTGAGTTAACGGGAAAGGTTGGTAGAGATGAGGAATGGCAATGGGAGACCCTAGGTAAAGACAAGGGGCCTTAAAAAGAGCTAGAGAAGGCATTATGAATCTTTGTGAAAAGGATTTCTTAGGAGAATTGGAAGGACTGCTGATTGTAATGATTCCCAGCTTCATAATTTGGCCTAGAATTAGTCCTATTATAAATTTCTGGTTCTGCAGTGAATTAGTAGATGTTAATGGATTATAAACATCTGTTGTTCTAACAAGGTGACATTTTACCCTTTTATTACTGCTAAAAAATAGAATCACTGTCACTGTTTTTAAAGTCATAATATAGAGTTAATAAATAGCTAAATTTTTATCAGTAAAATACTGGAAATTTAAGACCTTAAACTGATTTTCTTCAAGATGTCCCAGGTAAGGCCGGGCACGGTGGCTCACGCTTGTAATCCCAGCACTTTGGGAGGCCGAGGCTGGCGGATCACGAGGTCAGGAGATCGAGACCATGGTGAAACCCCGTCTCTACTAAAAAAATACAAAAAAATTAGCCGGGCGTGGTGGCAGGCACCTGTAGTCCCAGCTACTCAGAGAGGCTGAGGCAGGAGAATGGCGTGAATCCGGGAGGCGGAACTTGCAGTGAGCCGAGATCGCGCCACTGCACTCCAGCCTCGGCGACAGAGCAAGACTCGGTCTCAAAAAAAAAAAAAAAAAAAAAGATGTCCCAGGTAATAGGTAAATGCGGAATTAAAATACATTCAATTTTTAATGACTCTAGATCCTGAACACTTTCTAAGCTAGAAATATGATTCCACTGGACGTATATAATCTTTTTTAAAGGAAAGAAAAAATATTTCTTTTACTCCAAACAAGCTATTGCACCTTCCTAGAATTGCAATAATATTAGCAGTCCATAAAATTATAATATGTATACATACGTCTGCATATTTTATACATAAATGCATTTGTGTAAATATGTATGAAAACACATATGTCTGAAAACATGCATACATCTTAAATTACATGTATTTGAAAATAAACCCATCATTGAAGATTTCCTATTCATATACCTGGAATTGCACTTCAAAAAAAAATAAATATGCATTTATAACTGATTCTATTCCCAGTTAATACAAATTAATGGGCTTCCCTATATGACATGTACAATGTCAGGTTAACAATAGCCACCTCGAAGATGGGAGGGGCTTATTTTGGGATGCAGTGATCTGACCTATCCACTGGCAGAGTTACTTTTTCCTTTCATTCTTGAGTTTCCCCTTGTATATCATGGGTAGTCACAGCCTTTCATTTCCTATTGGAGTTTTCTCTTGGGCTCTTGTCCTGACTCTTCTTTTTCAACTTCCCCTTCCTTCCTAGAATTGTGTTGCTATCTACTTTTGATTTTATAACAATAAAATTGAAGCTCAGATGTTCTTTGGGTACATCAGACTGTCCAAGAGAGTCAATAATATGATTGGCATATCCATCCCTTCACCATTTGTTAATGTGCATTGTGCTCAAATGTTCAAATTCACCAGGTCAGTGTTCTAAATGCTGATTAGAAATATTCTCTAATGTGCATTGTATGCAGTAGAGTCACACTTCAATTTCAGCACAGGTTTTACATTTTAGTTCCTGCTCATAATCTAAATAAACATAGCGTTTCTCAGCTTAGATTTATTTCAAGCATGCTCTCTCCAAAGGATTTAAAAATTAAAATGACTTCATAGCAGAATGGAAATGTTTATCCATTTAAGATGCTTAGAAATAGAAGGCATAATCATCTTTCTTTTAAGCATAATACAGTTTTTGAATAACAGAGAAAATCATTTTGAACTACATTTAACAAGTAGCTTGTTTCAGCTTCGATATTAGCTTGATTTACCATCTGCAGAATTACCAATAACATGATGCATTTATTACCCGTAAAAGCTATTAGCAGGTCATTTTGTTCAGTTCATCATATGTGTCTTGAGACACAATCTGGCGTCTAACAGATTTTCATACATTGATGTCGCAGAGAATCAGACTGTTCTTTAATTGATTGTTTCTTGCTAGACTCCTTTTGATTAAAACAGGTTATGCTATTTGCTTTTACTTCCACATTTCTCCACTTCAAAATCTGGCCACAGAAAGCAGAAATTATTCTCATTTCGCTGGATTCTCTTAATTCAAAGTGAATGTATATATTTAAAAGTCTGCCATAATCAAGGGCTTTAAAAATGACTTCAGTTTTTCCAATATATGACTCCCTGAACAAGAATGCAATCCTTACCATGCCTTTGAAAAACGGATTTATCTTTTCCTGCCAAGTCATCATATATTGAACCTCAGAACCTCAAGTGAGTACAGATCATAGGGACCAAAGGGAACAGAAAGGCTCCCTCAAAGCACGCTTTTCCTCACAATTTGCACAGACCCCGACAAGCAAAGCTGAATTGTGGTGATAGTGTTGTATCCTTTTCCAGAGGGAAAAGAAAAAAGGGTCTTTTGCTAAACTGATTTCAGAAGGCCTAACTCATATTGTTCATTTAAGCAAAGAGATTGCGAAGCTCCTGAGACAGCCCCCTCTCCTGAAACGAAACAAAAAAAGAAAAGAAAAGAAAATTCCAAAAGATATGTGAACTGAAGGGAGATGGGGTCGGTGGTCCTCTGTCCAGCCTTCTACACACATTCCCCACACAGTTAACACCATAAAAATGAAAAGGCTGAAATCAGATCAGTACTCATCAATGGGAATGAGTAGCAGCTTGCAGGCTCAAAACAAAAGCCTAATTCAGCCCTCAAAAGGTTTTTGTTTGCCTAATGTCAGAAACAAACATAAAACTTTCTATCATGTGACATCCATGACACTAGGCGAGAGCAGTCACCCTTCCCTTAGGCTTCTGTCTGACACAGACAAAAGCCATCAATGGCTCTTTTGTATCCTACCTCAGCTGTCTGTCTTCACTGATGAGTCAGCCAATCATTCCCAATTGTCATCTGCTCCTTCCAGGTGAAATTCCAAAGTTCCCTGTCACAGGCCTCCAGGTCCCAGGACACACTAATTCACAAAATAATATTCTAGCCAATAGTACTCTTCACAGATCAAACATTTTATCAGGAAACAAAAATCATTTTAATTCTTATTTGAAATTTTTCTGTTTCTTTACCTATTGTTCCCACACATTTTGTGAAATATTGGCTCTTCTAAATTATTTTGGGTAACCAGAAATATGGAAGTATACTACATGTTATTTTGTCATTTTTGTACCAATTAACTCCTTAAAATTTACAGTAGATCTATACAAAGTATAGCTGCATGGGAATTCTAAAAGATTTTTAATGATTTAAACTTGAAAGCCACTATTCAGAGCCAGTGATGCGTTGAGGAAAATTATGTAAGTTGTATTTTAGAAATTACTCTAAAATTTATTTAAAATCAAGTTGCGCCAATCACTTAAAATATTGCACTAAATTTCACAGGAAATCTCTGGGTGGATGTTTAGTATAAATTGAAAAGCTTAAATGGCTTAAAAATAGCTTTGAAACATCATATAGACACATGAGGCAGTTATTATGTTTAAATGATGGGAGTTTAATGGTCTTCTCATACATTAACCCTACACTCTGGTGATGGGAAATGCTTTCATCTCACTCTAGAAATGGATAAAAATAAATATTTAGATTGAGTAAATCGGATGATTTATTTAGTTTCCTTACCTATTTGTAATATTTTTGAAATTCAATGAGGTGAATTTTTACAGCTCAGAGTTCATTAGCCTTCAAATATATAATAAATAGTATGCACTTGGGACAATTAACTGAAGTATAGTCTTGTCTCCTCTCATGATCATATGTTCCAATTTGCACGACTGTAAAATGAAAAACAGCAGCAACCACACTATTTTATTTGATAGAATACTTTTTTAAATTGACACTAACAAATACTATTCTTAGTTGTGAAGAAATTATAAGTCCTATTCATAAAAATATACCTGTATCAAAGACAGTAGAAATGGCTAAAAATGTACCATTATTTGATTTCGAATTTAAAGTCACATTTTTCAATGAATCTGTTATGGGGAGTTATATCACAGGGCACAGCAAGAACTGTATGAAAATTCGTACTTAATACAAATGTATGCAGGTAATTGAATGGGTTTAAAGATTAATATGTTTTTAAAATGGTATGCTTCTCTAGATGAAAATATGAACTTTTGCCAGAATTCCTTTGAGAGAAGTGGGACAAAAAGCAAAATTATTTGAGGTGTTCATCAACGTTATCTGTTCTAATCTGGAACTACAAAGTTATACAATCTGTATATTTCATTTACCAGCTCTGTACCAGTCACTCATGTTAATAAAAAAAAAGGATCAGCTAAATGTATTAAAATAGCAGTTGTACCCTGAATTGTTTCCTATGACATGTGAAATAATAGTCTATTATTATTATTCATAACACATTGCACAGAATTTCTATGTAGGTCTGTGAAGATGTGATATAAAAGGTAATGTATTACCCAGTCAGGGTTCTCCAGAGAAATAGATCCAATAGGAGATCTATCTATATAGAGAGAAAGAGACAGAGAGAGGGAGAGATTTGTTGTAATCAAGTAGCTTGTGTGGCTATGGAGGCTGTGGAGTCCCAAGATCTATGGTTGGAAAGAAAGAGACTCAGCTAATCAAATGATGTAGTTCCAGTCTGAGCGTTAAAGCCTGAGACACAGGAGTGCTGACTGTGTAGTTCCAAATCAAATACAAAGGCCTGAGAAGCAGGAGAGCTGATGGTAAAACTTTTATCCAAGTCCAAATCTGAAAACAAGAGAAGAGCAATGTCTCAGCCCAAAGACAGGCAGAGAGGAAGCACAGTCTCATTAATCTGTCCTTGTTTTCTATTCAGGGCTTCAGTGGATTGGATGAAGCCCACTCACATTGGAGAGAGCAATGTGCTTTACTCAGTCTACTGGTTCAAATGTTGCTGTCACCCAGAAACACTCTCACAGTTACACTCAGAATAATGTTTAACCAAACATCTGGGTACGCCATGGCCCATTCAAGTTGATCCAAAATTAACTATCACAGTAATGCACAGTAATTTTATTTCATTCAATGGCTTTCTTAATAGTGAAAAGTAAGATCAAATAAATTACCTTAAATCCTAACAAAATTTACCTTTTAGGCTTCTATTTCCAAATTTGGTAGAATGTTCTACGATAAATGAATTCTAGGATTTTAACATTATTTTTAAAAGTAGATATTATTATTCTCATTTAGACATGAAGAAACTGAGACTTCAAGATGCAGTTATTTCTCTTTCTTTGCATTAAAAAGGGGGATATGAATAAAACCTCCCCCTTCTTACACGAGTTTGCTTCATTTTCATAGTGGGAATCAAAGTCAATTCCATTTTATGAACCCAGATGATTGGGTAGTGGATGGATACAAGGCAGCATGATTTCTTACTTCTGTTCTTTGGAAATTATTTTCTTTTATAATAAAACTGATGCAATTATCTATCTTTCTCTTAACCACCTGCTTGCATTTTTCTTCAACTACGTAGTCCATTCTACAAAGGCATATGTTGGGAATATAAGCTTTCCCATGCCAACTATCATGATGGCATCTAGAAGTGAGTCAACCCAACTGGTACCTCCAGGGCCCCAGAATGGTGCAACAACAACAACAACAACAAAAACCCACTAATCAGAGGATAAGGGGACATGGGGACTGGCAAGTTTCTGAGTAAATGTAAGTCTGGTTATCCATTTAATCATAATCAAATTATTTATTTAGTGCTTGAATACATGCTACACACCTCTCTATAATCTTTGATTTATTATTTTATTTAATTCTCCCTACAGTCTTGTGTGACATATTATTTTTCCCATTTTAGAGATGATGAAATGAGACCCAGGGAAGTTAAGAAGGTGAGAACCATTTGAATTGGGCTCCAGAGCCTTGCTTTGACCATTATGCCAATTCCCACATCCCTCATCTGCATAACGAAGGGAAGTTAAGCTCTTGAAGTTTCTTCTTAGTCCTTGTCTTCTGTGACCCTTTTTCCACTCTAAATTAACTTCCACTTGCTCTTCGAATCATTTTATTTCTTATTTGATCACTTTAATCTTTCCTCTAGGTAATGATCCACACTTAAGACATGAGATAACTCTCCCATTTTATCTTTTTTCTTTCTGCCTTGCGTCACACACACACATGCACACACACACACACACACACACACACCACATTCCATTGTATAAGGTTGTTATGTCCTATAAAGTACCTGCAAAATGGAATTAGCAAATACTGAATCACTGCTCTTAGGAGACATATAGAGTTAGGTTCCTGTAAGTCTCTGGTTATGTTTTCATCACCCTATCAGTGTGTAACCTTGTTTCATGTGTGTTTCTCTTTAAAGCCATGTTATTTAACATATGTTGTCAATGTATTAATGTTTAACTCACAGCCAACATTATTGTAAGTCATGCCTGAATGAAGCTTAGCTAGCACATGTACTTCCTCCGTAAGACACATCACAGCTTTCTTGCACTTAAGAACACAATACCCCACTTCAGCAGTATGGTTGGGAGTCATTTTAAACACAGAAATCACCAAGAAAAAGTACAAAAGTGCAAAAACTGAAGCACTAAATATACAATGAATAGGACATTTGGTGACAGTATGAGAGCTGGACCAAGAAGGCAGGGTGTCACTTTGTTTGGCCTCAGCTGGGAATGCGTGTGTCGGACAACTTAACTTTTTCATTGTTCTGTGCATGTGCATATCTGCAAAGACTTTGAATGCATCATAAGTATTGATTTGGGGGATATAAATAAATATTAGTGAATAGGCAAATTTTCAAATACAGAATCCATAAATAATGAGGATCCTCCGTGTACATCTCATCTTTGATCTCTGTCTTTCCACCTCTCTTCTTTCTCCCTTCCCCATTTTCTTCTATTTTATCTTCTCTAGAGGAAATTAAATAAGTAAAAAATATGAATTTTCTTTTCTACCTTGTTTCTGCTATCCTTATTGTCTTCTGCTTTTCAGAATTGCTAAGATTATTCTACACATATATACACACACAATTTTTGATTCCAAATCAATTCAGCACACATCCATGTTGTCATCAATGTTATTATGTCTGATTATAATTATTTTATATAACATGATTTCTGCTTGAAAAGTGGTCTTTAAAATGTTCCTAATAACAGAGAATCAAAGGCAAATCCAGGAATTCTTGCTTTCTCCTTTCTTTCGCTGACCTCTATATCACCTCACACTATACAGAGGCAAGAATGTCTATATTTCTGATTTTTTAAGCCTCAAATTACTTGCATTTAATTTAGCAATCTGCTCTTCATTGGAGACTAGTTGAATTTACAAAAGCAATTACACCAGTTTCCTGTGACTTTGAAGGATATATATAGTTGTGTTAATTAAGTAGAAGAGGAGAATGTGGATTGCTGGTGATTTTCCGGTGGAAAAAAACAATTGTCGTCGTCTGTGCAGCATTAATTGCTACATAGGGTAGGAGATTAATATTTTTAACATTTTAAGTGGTTTTGCATAAATGTTAGCAATAAGCAAGCCATTTTATGTCTTATTGGTTTGCATTTTTAATAATATTGGAATGTTAGCCTTCTCATAAAGGAAAGATTGCAACCAAACAGAAATAGTGTTTCAACCTTGCTAGTTATGTGCAAACTGACCCCATGTACCCTCTTTGGGGAACACTCAACGACAGTGGTACTGTTGAAACCATAAAAAGGGGAAGAGGTAATTTATTTTTAATTTTTCTTACATTTGTGAATTTAGTGCCAGGAAAGGCTAACAGCATTGGCTAAGGACTCCAAGGAATAGATGCCATGAACACTTCCTGCATCTTTTCTTTTCTTATATTAGGTTTGGCCTTCTTTTAAAAACAGATCATTAAGTTGGTAAAACTGCCAAAATATAAATTGGCATATTCACTTGTACAAAGATAAAACTCAACCAGATTCTTCATTTATTATTTAACCTGGACAAAGAATCTGAAAATGTGGTGGTCATTACTCATTCATTCGACAAGGATTACTGAGCTCCTAGGATGTACCAGTCCCTGTTCTTGAGCTGGAAGTACCATAGTGAACCGAACAAACAGGGTGCCTTCACTCACCCAGGTGCAATCCATGGACATTCAAGGTGGCTGTCCTAACTCAGACCATTAAAGAAGAAGTACAGTATATTCAGATTGTTACATTAAATTTAGCCTAAAGCTGCCTCCTTACATGTGTTAAATTTGGCCTAGTTTCTCTTTACATAGTGAACTGTAACCTTACCAGATGTGTAAACAGACTATAAACTACCTTGTTTCCATCACTGAGTTTCAGCCAATCACAAGCAGCCAACTATTCAAACCATGATCAAATAAGGCAAAAGTCAAGCTGTAACCAATCTGGCTGTTTCTGTACTTCACTTCTGTACCTCACTTCTGTTTTCTGTACTTCACTTTCCTTTTTCTGCCCATAAATTTTCAACCACGCAGCAGCGTGGAGTCTGTTTGAATCTATTCTGGTCTGGGGGTTGCCCAATTCACGAATTGTTGTTCCTTGCCCAATTCATCTGTTAAATTTAATGTGTCTAAGGTTTTTCTTTTAACAAGATAATAGTAGAAAACAAAATAAAGAAAATAAAACAGTGTGCTATTATAGAGAGTGCTTTATGTAATGAGGTTCAGGAAGGCCTCTCCGGAAAGGTGATATTTATATTGATAGTTGAATGAAGAAAAAGCATGAGCTATTAAAAGATGGGAGAAAAGGCTTTTTATACATTGGGAACGTAGATATCAGAGTCTGTGGATTTGGGCTTCAACCATGAGGAACAAAAAGACCAGTCTGGCTAGAACAGAGTCAGAAGCAAGGGGAGATGAGGATGGTAAGGTCAAAGCCAGATCCTGGAGGGCTTTGCCTGCCACGGAGAAAACACTGGATCTTATTCTAAGTGCAAAGGAAAATCATCAGGGATGTAAGCAGAAAAAGAGCATAATCTGACATTTACTTATAAAATGGAATTTGGCTGCAAAGAGAATGAACAGGGGAAGGCATGGTGGGAGAAGAATGGGCAGAGGATTGGATACAAATCTTATTCATCATTTTAAGCCCAGGTCAAACAGAAGCAGAGACATTTGTCTCGTCTCCTATGCTCCAAAAGCACTTTATTTCAAATAGAACTTGTGTTATGGGGTAAGCACATTTTTCTCTCTCTTGTGCTAAACTGGGGGAAGACTGGCCAATGGCTCAATGCTCTTGTTCCTAGCATGGATCCCAGATCATAGCCAATGGTCAGTTGGCAGGTGCTGAATTGAAGGGAACCAAATTAAGAGGACACACTTAGGTCTGAATTTATTGAAAATAGCAGGCTCTAAATACTAAGACAATATATAACTGATCATTGAAAAAAGGAGAAACCTTCACAAATGTAGATTTAAAATTTTTCAAAACTATTAAGAGCCATTTTATTGTTACTTTAAATGCTGAAAGAAATCTTGCACATATTGGAGAAAATTCCAGATTCTCCCAAGCTATGTCTTGATCTACATTTAGATAACATGAGTATCTATTTCTTGAACCACTTATCAATAAACTTTAGGGGTCATCTATCATTAGAGAAAGTTCTTTTTTTTTTTTCATTATAAGAGAAAATTTTGTTTACAAATCTAGAGAAGCCACTTTGTGCAAAGCTTGGTTTCAGCATCGATTATGGTGTTTTAGGAATCTTCATCAGTGAAAAGATGATAGTCCCTCTTGCATTCTAGACCTGAATGTAAAGACCTCACTTTACAAAAATGTAAAGTGAACAATTCAGAGATGCTAGAAATCATTCAGTAGGCATTTCAACAAGATCATTTTATTTTTTTTCCCGGAAAATAATATCAAATCAGATATTACTGCTCTGATTTCTGATAGAGTTTCTTTTGTTTCTAAAGATCAGACAGTTGAAATCCCTCTTCTTGGGAGGAACATACACAATCAAAGGTTCAGCATGGCGAAGTTCCATGGCAGGACCCGATGTCTGCTTCCAACAGGCGAGGTGAACCAACCCCCTTTTCAAAAAACTAATTAGCCGGGCGCGGTGGCTCACGCTTGTAATCCCAGCGCTTTGGGAGGCCGAGGCGGGCGGATCGCGAGGTCAAGACATGGAGACCACGGTGAAACCCCGTCTCTACTAAAAATACAAAAAAAATTAGCTGGGCGTGGTGGCGGGCGCCTGTAGTCCCAGCTACTCAGAGAGGCTGAGGCAGGAGAATGGCGTGAACCCGGGAGGCAGAGCTTGCAGTGAGCCGAGATAGCACCACTGCACTCCCGCCTGGGTGACAGAGCGAGACTCGGTCTCAAAAAAATAAATAAATAAATAAATTAAATAAATAAATAAATAAATAATAAATAAATAAACTAATTAAATTGATAGTGATGACATCTAATTATAACTTTTTTCCTTACTTGAGGAACTAAGCAGCACAATTATTCCATTCTCTAATAGAAATACTATTAAGTATATTGCATGCACAGTTTCTACAGACCAAAAATTTAAAAATAGGAATTTTGTAAAATATTTCTTACATTCCTTCCTTTGGTATTATTTCCAGGGAATCAGTCCTATTCTCAAAGAAGCGTGCTCTAGAAAACCCCATAGTCAGTTTATCTACCCTGTCAGTTCAGAGTGAAGATAAAATTGTCACTTGAAAAATAGCCAAGTGTTCCCTCCTCCACAAGCTTCCAATGTAGGGATTTTCCACCCAAGTGTGTCTAGTACAAAACACATGACCTCTGATCTCATGAAGGGCAGTTGAGTATATGAATATCTCCTTTTCATGTGCTTGCTTATAAGGCTCCTTACAAAAATGTAGCATTATAGTACTATTGAGCTATTAATTTGAAATTGTGGATAGTTTACAGAAACTTCAGCATATCTTCTCTTTTGAAATATCTTGGATATCAATGGCATAATTTTTCTCCTGAAGCTGCTCATTGACTATAGATGGCCTATGTTATTTTAATATCTAGTTCTTATCAGGGTTATAAGGAGGGAGGTGGGGCTTTTTCAATGTTAATTAGTGCAATATGTATAAAAATGAACAATAGACTTAACAAATAGGTCACCTTTTTCTGCCTAGGAGGAAAGCTGAGCTGATACAGAGTTTCTAGGGAATTCTAATGCTGATGTTGTGAAGTTCTCCTATTTCTCAGTACAAAATCTAAGAGGAATCAAAAAGAAAAACTTACCCATTTGCATTTAGGGAATACACAGCACTAGAAAGAGAATCAGATTAAGTAGGATATTGAAAGAATAATTAATTCGGTATTTATGGAATGTAAAGTATTCTCAAGTTCATGATACTGTTATATGCTAATTAACACAGTCCCTGTGACCAGTGGCAATTTCAGAATATCTGTGCAAAAGGGCTTTTGAAACTACATTTAAATAGCAAGCACTGTGTCTTTTAATATACTAATTTAGAGTTGGTTTATAAGTGGAGGTAGGTGGGATCTGGCCAAAATAATGCCCCTTTGATATTCTCATGACTGTGCCAACACAAATCATCTAATCTCTCTGTAGTTTTCTCATCTGTAAAATGGGAGTAATGTAACAAATGCTGTCATAACTCTGTAAGTGTCATCCAAAAAATCAACCATGGCACCCTAGAGTCTTATTATTATGAAGTTTATGGAACAATTAGTGAACCAGAGCAGCTGACTGGTTGGGAATTCCCGGGGCTGAAAGCCAAATGCCCTTCATTAATATACAAATTAAAGTGTCATGAAATTTTATCGTAAAAGTACTTGTTTCATAAGGTTGTTTGGGGTGATGCATATAAAGCACTTGACAGAATTGTCTCGCACAGAAAAAGAAAAAAAACTCAAATTGGAATTTCTCCTTATCTCCTCCTCCCTCTCTTCTTCCTCCTCCTCTTTTCTTTCTCCTTGTCTTTCTTCTTCTGATTTTTTTTTTTTTAAGACAGGGTCTCACTGTGTGACCCAGGCCGGAGGGCAGTGGCACAATCATAACTCTGCATCCTCGAACTCCTGGGCTGAAGTGATCTTCCCACCTCAGCCTCCCAAGTAGTTAGGACTACAGGTACGAGCCACCACACCTAGCAAATGTTTTTATTTTGTGTAGAGATGAGGTCTCACTATGTTGCCCAAGGTGTTCTTTTGATTCTTATTCTCCTGCAATACCAAAAATATCTAACACTCAACTATTCGATCATTCTAGAAACACTTATCCCTTTGTGTTTCATAATACCACATCATCATGAAGCTCCTTTTATATCTCTGACATTAATTTCCCTCTCTTTGGAGGACTTCTCTCTTTGATACTGTTCTCTAATTGATGATATTCATCAGGATGCCATTTTTGGCCCACCACTAATCTTACTCTATATATTCTCCCTAGGTGAGCTCTCTGTGTTTCTGGTTTTATCTACACCTGTGTGCTGAGAGTCCCAGCCAGTGTTCCAGCCATGACTCATTCCTTTAACAAATCTACAAGTGAAGTAATTATAGTCTGCTTGAAGCTTAATTCTTTTACATAGCCTTGTGCTTCTGTGCCAATTAGCCACCAAGCCCTATTTATTTTATCTCAATCTGTGCCTTCCTCTCTACCATTGGTACAGCTGCCCAAACACAGGCCATTATCTTCTCTTTCCTGGGCGTGGGAATGCTCCAGCTAAAATGAACACTTAAATATGGCACTCTTCTGCTTGACACACTTCAGTGACAAGCATCAAAGCTCCTCCACCTGACCTACAGATCCCATTTTAATGTGGCTTCTCCCCACTTCTCCAGCCACTTTTCCAAGCACTCTCTGCCAGGCATTTTATAATTCATCAACTTTGAATATCTAATTCTACTCATAAACCAGGCATTTGCTGCCCTTGTACCCTCTGCCCAAAAGCTCTCCTCCCTTCTCCAACATGACCTTGGCCTGACTAACTCTTACTAAATCTAGGATAACTCAGAAGTCATCTCCTTCAGAAAGATTTTCCTGACATCCACAGGCTCATTAAGGCATTCTTCCTTTTCGCCGTTAATCAATAGCCCCATTGCTTTTGCATCTGTACCCCTACAACCCTAGGAACAGCTTGACTAGGAGAATAACTAATTCTCATTCTCAGTAAATTCCCAATCCCTGGAACAGTTCATGGTGTATATGAGATGTTCAACAAATTGATTTGGTTGATGAAATTAATGCAAAACAAACACTAAAATGCTCAGTACTCACCTTTGAGTTATAAACAATAACTAGATTAGAGAAAAGACAATTCCAATATTTCAGAAGTTTGTCAGCTATTTTGTTGATCGGTATTAACAAAACTTAAAAGGCAATTTAGCAAAAAGCAAAGAAACAAAGCCGTATTTCAAATTGTGAATGTTTAACAAACATATGTTTGTGGAAATAAATTAGACATTATATACTGCAATGACTTCCAGATAATGTTCTAAAAGTTTTATGTTATTTGTGCATGAAAAAATGTTATAAAACTAATTTCTGCTTAATTTCATAACAACACCTCTCACAATTCAGTTAGTCACTCAAATGTAAAGCTTAAAAGCTGTAGAATAGGCCGAGTGCAGTGGCTCACGCTTGTAATCCCAGCACTTTGGGAGGCCGAGGCAGGCAGATCATGAGGTCAGGAGATTGAGACCACGGTGAAACTCCGTCTCTACTAAAAATACAAAAAAATTAGTCGGGCGTGGTGGCGGGCGCCTGTAGTCCCAGCTACTCGGAGAGGCTGAGGCAGGAGAATGGCGTGAATCCGGGGGGAGGAGCTTGCAGTGAGCCGAGATTGCGCCACTGCACTCCAGCCTGGGCGACAGAGCGAGACTCTGTCTCAAAAAAAAAAAAAAAAAAAAAAGCTGTAGAATATGGTGCTCAATTCATTTTGATTTTAATTCAGTTCATTTCAATAAATATTTGTAAAGTGCCTGCTCTGTATAAGAACTAGGTTAGATCATTTTATGGGCATCATGATGATTAAAATATGGTATTTGCCCTTTTAAGGTTTGCATTATGGTAGGGATGTTTAGACAAGTATATAAATATCTATAGTATAAGCCACAATGAGCCTAAAGCTATAGAAGTGTTTTAAATAACGTGTCATAGAGAATCAGAGGGAACAGATTGAATTAGTAGGATTAGAAAGGACTTTCTGAAGAAACTAGAATGAGTCCCTACAAAACATATCAAAACAGATTCAGTTTTTTATTTTGATTGTGATTTGGGGTTATTATAGAGATGCTTTTTAACTTAAGACGGAGTTACATCCTGATAAACCCATTATAAGTTAATAATGTCAAGTCAGAAATACATTTAATACACCTAACCTACTGAACATTATAGCTTAACCCAGCCTACCTTAAATGTGCTCAGAACACTTACATTAGCCTACAGTTGGCCAAAGTCATCTAACAAAAAGTCTATTTTATAATAAAGTGTTGAATACCTCATGTAAGTTATTGAATACTGTAAGTAAAAAACAGAATGGCTGTATGGGTACTCAAAGTATAATTTCGATTGAATGTGTAGCATTTTTGCACCATTATAAAGTCAAAAAATCATAAGTCAAGCCCTTGTAAGTCAGGGACCATCTATACATGGAAGCGCCATAGATAAAATATATCTTTATTTCATGTGGTAATAACAAATAGACCTAGATTTGAATCCTGTTTTTACAAGGAATAAGTTATGTGATTTGAGAAATTAACTCAGTTTCAGTTTTCTGATTTTTAAAATGATGCAAATATTGTCTCTCTTATAATGTCATTGTGATGACCCCAAATGTATATGTTTAGCACCTGAGATAAATGAGGATTGGATGTTAGATGTTTTAGTGTTTGGTTGAAAAACTATACTTTCGAATTTTTATTAATGTACTGATTTCACTCTAAAAAGAAATCTCTAATAATGTGCCATATTAGGGTTGATTTTGTTCTTCATCATTTGGGTTGAAGACATAGAAATCATCCTTAGGATTTTGCAGACAACAAAGGTGAAAAGTAAATTTAAAAATATATTGCTCAGCATCCTCGTTTTAGAGCCAAGAAAACTGAGTTTATTTTAAAATGTTCATTTTCTTTACCATAACGTTTATATGAACCAACAACTAACCTTTAGATTGCATTTGAGGAATATTTTTTCTTAGTTATGAGATGTGATTGTCCCTATTCTTCAATATCTACTCCATCACAGGAGAACTCAGTACCACATTTTCAGAAGAAACTGACAAGTGCAGGACACTCATCAAAGGCCATCATAATGCAAAGGGGCCTGGAATATTACACTGAAAGAAACAAAAAGTTATTCAGTGTGAAGAAAAAAAATCATGTAGCCATAACAGTGATTCTTATGTATATTAATGACAATTATGTGGCAAATCTTCATTGATTCAGAAGAAAGTACTTGGACCTATGGGAAGACAATACAAAAGGGAGATTTTTTAATTCAAAATAAGATTTTGATTTTAATTAAAGCAGCTTGGCTGGGCGCCTGTAATCCCAGCACTTTGGGAGGCTGAGGCGGGCGGATCACGAGTTCAGGAGTTCGAGACCAGCCTGGCCAACATGGTGACACCCTGTCTCTATTAAAAATACAAAAATTAGCCAGGTGTGGTGGCTTGTGCCTGTAATCCCAGTTACTTGGGAGGCTGAGGCAGAAGAATAACTGAACCTGGGAGGCGGAGGTTGCAGTGAGCCGAGATCGCACCACTGCACTCCAGCCTGGGCAACAGAGTGAGACTCCACCTTGAAAAACAAAAACAAAACATTAAAACAGTCCAAAAGTATCTGTTTTGCAAAATTGTTGAACTAGACTTTCTACTGGAATACTTTCCAATTTATTAACAGCCTACAGTTCTCTGAATCTGCAAAACTGGTAAGTATGGAGTTAGTGATTCCCAATGCAAAATAATTTCATATAAAGTTTGTTTATTCTTCCCTTTCCTTACATTTCCAATATGATTTGACCAACACAAATACAACTACAGATTATCTTTAAAGAATTTGTTATCTCAAGAAAAGGCCCTAGTTACACTGAATTAGATTAACTTCTCAACTGTCACCAGCTCTCCCTTTATTAATTAATTAATTAATTTATTTATTTTTAGGCCTGATATATAGATGCTCTTTTATTTTCTGAATTGTAATGTCATACTGTAGAAGGGAAAACATAAGCATCAAAAATGTTTTTGTTTCCAAGGGACTATAATGAAAATTTTAGAAATTGCATACCATTTGTATTTTGAGTGGAGAAATAATTTCATTTTGGTTATCAATAAGAAGAAATGGAGAGCAGGTACTAGGAAATGGGTGGGTATTATCTTAGATATAAAATATAATATGAAAAATAAATATAAGTGAAGAAGGCCAAAACTAGAGAGTGTAGAAAACAAGTTTAAATATAAAAATAGATGAGGCCGGGCGCGGTGGCTCACGCTTGTAATTCCAGCACTTTGGGAGGCCGAGGCGGGCGGATCACGAGGTCGGGAGATCGAGACCACAGTGAAACCCCGTCTCTACTAAAAATACAAAAAAAAATTAGCCGGGCGCGGTGGCGGGTGCCTGTAGTCCCAGCTACTCGGAGAGGCTGAGGCAGGAGAATGGCATGAACCCGGGAGGCGGAGCTTGCAGTGAGCCGAGATTGCGCCACTGCACTCCAGCCTGGGTGACAGAGCGAGACTCCGTCTCAAAAAAAAAAAAAAAAAATAGATGAATATTGACCTTATTTATGGAAAAATATTTAAGAGTATTGACATTATTTTTCAATGTCTAAACGTTTCAAAGTGTCAGAAAATTTGAGTCCTGATATTAATACTATAAACTATAGGATGACCTTGGATAAATGGCTAAATATTTCTGAAGACTTTTTTATATTTAAAGTGAGGAAAATGAAGTAACCCAGGGCTATCAGGGGGCTCACAAATAATTATTGTCAGGTGTTTTATCAAGGAAAATATATATGTCTTACTTATAATAATATTTTTTGTGGAAAGAAAGGGTTTCTTTTTTTTTTTAAGAAAGAGAACCTAGGTTTTTCTACAAGTGCTTCATTTTACACTGTCAGGATGGTTTGGCTATTTGTCAGGGAATCTTTTGAGACATTATATCTCATATCAAAACTGTCTTGGAGAATAATTGTTTGCTTTGGGGTATTATGGCAGTAATTCTAAAATCTCTGTAGGCAAGGTTATTTACAGAATAAGGTGAGAAAATTTGGGACACAGCTGAAAACAAAGACAGTATCTTCAAGTAACTTTTGGTAAACACTAGTATTTGCTATTAAATGCATAGTCGATCAGCATCAGAGGCTGCCATTAAATTTTGTATTCATATTATCAAGAGTTAATTGCTATGTGAAATAAGAAGCAGGGAAAATCTCTCAACACTAACATTCTAAAGATATTGAAGCTTTGACTTGGTATGTACCTTGAACTCAGAAGTTAAAAATGTAAAAATGTCACCTTTAATACAACACCTAGCACAAAGCCAAGTATTCATCTGTACTTCATAAATATTTGTTGAATGAAGGTCTCAATCAGTCAATCATACCAATAATCAATAAAGACATCAATGTTGGAATTTTAAAAATGTTCTAATTGCTTGAGAATGGTGAACAGAGTGTTTGAAAATGTTTCTTTGGTGACCAGAAATGCTTATTGTTTTCATCAAAGTAAAAAAATGTACGTTTTACCATCAGAAAAAGCTATAAGACAAAAGAAGGTTATTATCATACAGAGAAACCATATTTCTAGTAGGTATTTACTGTATAATGTTGATCTCAGTTTGGGGCCATCAGAAAATCTTTTAAGAAAGGAAATCGGAGGTATGTTCAACTTAACTCTCTGGGAATGGAATTTGACAAATGTCAAATATTATAAATATGATTTATGACCAGGATTCAAAACAAGAAAATTCTGCCCAGTTTTACCATATTTGTTTCCTTTATGCAGCTGTAAGAATAGGCTGCATCTCAGATACAAGCAGAATCTCCACTTAGTGAAAATCAATGGAATGTACAGCATTGAATACATCTACAGAAACTGATTCTTTAGTGGCTGAAATTAAACTTATAAAGAGACTAAATATATATAGACTAAATTCATGATTAAATTAAAATGAATTAGAAATCCCCTATGAATTTAGAGTTTGGCTCCATCCACCCCTTCCCCTTAAAAATACCAGGACTTTTATTGTAGATGAGCTAAACATAGCTCTCAGACAAAAGATATACGAAAGCACAATCTTTTAACATGAGCTTCTGCACTTATTAATGCAGGTGCAGCCACCTCTTTTACAAGATTCTTATTAATGAATGTAGAAGAGCAAGATAAAGTGATGAGGGTTTAATTTATTTTGGAAGTAATGGTTTGTACAGTAATTATCAAGAAGCAGCCGCTTGTCAAATGGAATCAGTAACAAGTGCAGTTGGGATAGGTTTTCTGGTACATAGACATTCTGAAATGTTTTACTTTGCGTTGAGAATGGACTCCCTGACAATAGATTATTTTGCTTTAGAAACAATAGAAAAACAACCCTGTAAGCTGATCATGCTTGAGAAACTATATAAGCTAGTATATTTTAAAAGATTAATCTTATGCTAATCTGTTGATTTACATTAACGACCAAAAATAGAAGATAGATATGATAGATAAAGAGTATTTAAAGTTTTGACTTCATCCAGTGTTCCATTCACCTTTATCCTTCATCCAGTGTTCCATTCGCCTTTATCCTCTGGTATGAGAGAAGAAAAACGGAGAGTCACAGAGTCCGTGGTCATATTCTGGGAGGTAGCATCTTGGGGGTAGGTCTGATAAAAATTCAAGCATATCATCAAGGAATATATAAATCCTCAGTGGCAGAGAGTAAGAGGCATTCCAGAGAGATCCTGATGATACCAGATGAGAGGAGTTAGAATATAGACAGGAAGGTCCTTAGAATAGTTACTGGTTAGTCAGGATGTTAGGGGATTTTATATAGGTATTTATGGTCTGGGATTTGACAAGGAAGGAGTAGATAAAGACATCAATAGGGAAATACACTCAAGTAAATTTATCGCTGTTAAGAAAACGACTAAACACAAACGTGAAACTTTGTGTCCTTCTTTGAAAATGAAGGGAGAAGAATGATTCATGCTCAGAATTGTTTGGGCCTTCACTAAGATATAACTTCTGATAATTCTTCAGAGGAGATCACGTGTGTTCAGAGTAGCATGTCTGTAGACTACCAATAATTCTTCAGATTTCATCAGATGCTCCACTTTTGGTCACATAAACTAGACTGGAATGACCAATAGGCATTCCAAGAACTAACTAATGGCTCAAACCATTCAATTCTTCATTTGTTTTTCTTCTTTTTCAACTCTTATTTTAGGTTCAGGGGGTACATGGGCAGGTCTGTTACGTAGGTAAATTGCATGTCGCTGGGGTTTGGTGTATAAATAATTTTGTCACTCAGGTAGTGAGCATAGTATTCGATAGGTATTTTCTTTTACCTTCATCCTCCACCCACTCTGCCCTTAAGTACATCCCTATCTGTTGTTGCCCTCTTTGTGTCCATGTGTACTAAATGTTTAGCTCCCACTTTTAAGTGAGAACATGTGGTATTTGGTTTTCTGTTGTGGCATTACTTCACTTAGGGTAATGGCCTCGAACTCCCTCCATGTTTCTGAAAAGGACATGATTTCATTCTTTTCATGGCTACATAGTATTCTATGCTGTATATGTACCATATTTTCTTTTTCTAGTCCACTGTTGATGGCTTCTAGGTTGATTCCATGTCGTTTCTATTGTCAATAGTGCTGTAGTGAATTTATGAGCACATGTGTCTTTTTGGTAGAAGAACTTACATTCCTCTGGGTATATGCCCAGTAAAAGAATTGTTAGGTCAAATGATAGTTTGTTTTAAGTTATTTGAGAAATCTGAAAACTGCTTTCAACAGTGGCTGAACTAATTTATATTCCCATCAGCAGTGTATAAACATTCCCTTTTCTCCACAACTTCACCAACATCTGTTATTTTCTGACTTTTTAATAATAGCCATTCTGACTGGTGTGAGATGGTACCTCATTTTGTTTTAATTTGCATTTTTCTCATGATTAGTAATGTTGACAATTTTTATATGTGCTTGTCGACCACATATATGTCTTCTTTTAAGAGTTGGTTCATGGCCTCTTCCCATTCTTTAATGTGATTGTTTGCTGGTTGATTTGTTTAAGTTCCTTATGGATTCTGAATATTAGACCTTTGTCAGATGCATAGTTTGCAAATATTTTCTCCTATTCTGTACGTTTTCTGTTTACTTTTTAAAATAGTTTCTTTTGCTGTGCAGAAGCTCTTTAAAAATTAATACAAAAATTAACACTTTGTGTCTTTGTCTACGTCCCATTTGCATTCAAGTCAACATAGTTTAAGAAATTCATAGGAACAGAGCATAGAAAAGCAGACCATCTTGTTTAACAGTACATACCACTTGTCATAGACATATCTAAGCTGATTGATTAAATATCAAGCTCCGGTTATATGGCAGAATGATCAGGAGATGTTTGGAACTCTCCTCTCATGCTCTTTCTTAGAAAGTTGCCCTTTAAAATGATTTTTTAAAATAGCATTTTGTGAAGTAAAAGCCCAAGCTATTCTTCCTATGCTGTCACCACAAACAACACAGAAGACTTATGACCAAATGTGTAGGGAATTCTCCCAACCAGTATGCAAGTAATCAGTTTTGCAGTGGACACCAGCTGGGTGTCCTCCAATTTAATTCTGATACTGTCTACCTGGAGATAGCATCATATCCCACAAATTGAGGCCTCAGTCCCTCATGACGACACTGTCCCACCACCAGCTTCCAAAGCCAGTCACAAGCCTCAGGTTGTTTTACCTGTGCTTCTGACCAACTAACTATAAATTGTGGTTCCCACACTTGGATTCTATTAATTTGCTAGAGCAGTTCACAGAACTCAGGAAGAAAAGAAGACATTATAGAGAGAGGAACAAAGTTGAGAATAAAACGAGATTTTTAAAAATCAGAAATAAGGCAAGCAGGAAAAAAGTAGGGCAATATTTTTAAGTACTGAAAGAAAAGAAATTGTTAACACAGTGTTCAATACCCAGCAAAAATACCTTTTAAAAATAAAGTTAGGATAAAAACTTTTTCAGACATATAAAAGGTTAAGGAATTTATCTTCAAAGAAGACCTGCAGTACAAGAAATGTTAAAAGAAGTTATTCGGGTGCAAAGAAATTTATTCCAGATGGAAATATGAACCTATATAAAGGAACACTGAGTAAATACATAAGATTATTTTCTTATTAATTTGATAATTTCTTTGCATTATAATTGACCTTTTAGAAAAAAAATAACGTACTATGGAGTTTATAATACACATAAAAGTAGAATGTCTGACAATAAATGCATAAAACCCAGAGGAGAGAAATTGAGGTATACTAAGTTTTTTTCTTCTATGTGAAGGGAAAGTGTGAAAAGTTGAAGATGTATTACAAAACCTAAGACAAACACTAAACAATGTTATAGCTAATAAACCAACAGAGAACGTAGAATGGAAAAAGTACTCACTTAAGTAGGCAGATGAGAGCAAGAAAAGAAAGAATGGATGGGATAAATGTAAAACAAATAATGAGGTGATACATTTAACTTAACCATATAACAAATAAATTCAATGTAAATGATCTAACCACATAACTAAGAGAATGAGAAGGTTATATTGAATTACAAAGCAAGACCCAAGTATATCCTTATTAAAGAAGCCTACAGGGCCAGGAATGGCGGCTGATGCCTGTAATTCCAGCACTTTGGGAGGCCAAGGTGGGGGGATCATGAGGTCAGGAGTTCGAGACCAACCTGGCCAAAATGGTGATACCCTGTCTCTACTAAAAATATGAACGTTAGCTGGATGCAGTGGTGGGCATCTGTAATCCCAGCTACTCGGGAGGCTGGGGTCGTTTGAACCTGGGAGGTGGAGGTTGCAGTGAGCCGAGATCACATCATTGCACTCCAGCCTGGGTGACAGTGCAAGACTGTGTCTCAAACAAACAAACAAACAAAAAACCCCCAAAAAACAAAGACACCTACATTAACTATTAATTTAAAGACCAACAAATTAACTGTAAAATGTAGAAAAAATATACGCTATGTTAATACTAATCAAAAGAAAAACGAAGTGCCTTTGTTAATATCAAAGTAAATTTTAGAACAAGAATATCACTAGGAATAAAATATTTCATTTCATAATAATAAGAGTCAAGAATATATAACAATACTAAATGATTATGCACCTAATAACAGAGCTTCAAAATATGTAAAGCAAAAACAAAATTGATATAATTTCAAGGAGAAATAGATAAGTCACTATTGTAGAAGGAGATTAGGATTCTCTCTCAATAATCAACAGAACAAGCAAAGAGAAAACAAGTAAGGATCTATAAGACTATAGCAGTATTATGAAGCAACTTGATCTAATTGACATTTATAAAATATTTTACCTCAAAACAGCAAGGTAGATTGTTTTCTAATGCACACATTTACAAAAATAGAAAATATTATGGGTCACAGAATAATTTTCAATAAATTAAAAGAGATTCAAATTATTAAAAGTTTGTTTTACAACCAGATAGAATGAAATTAGATACTAAAAGCAGAAAACTCTGTTAAATATCTTAAATATTTGAGAACTAAATAACATATTTGCAAAAAACCCATAAATCCTAGTGTAATTTGAAAGCAAATTAGAAATTATTTTTCTGCTGAATAAAAATGAAAACACATATAAATCTGTGAAATGCCACTAAAGCAAACTATAGGGGGGAAATTAGACCACTGAACACCTATATTAAAACAGAAAAAGCCCTCAAATCTACCTTAAGCTGAGGTAGATCCTTTAGGTAGATCCTTAAGAAAACAGAAAATGAAGAACAAATCAAACACTAAGTAAGCGGTAAAAAAAAAAAATGAAATAATAAAGATCAGAGTGAAAGTCAATAAAAGAGAAAACAGAAAACAAAAACAGTAAAGGAAACCAATGAAACCATCAGTTACTTCTTTTAGGAGATTAACAAAATTGATAAACACCCTAGCTATAGTAATCAGGAGATTTTTAAAAGACACAAATTATTAACATCAAGATTAAAAGAGACAGTCTTACTAAGGGTTCTAGATATATTAAAGAATAAATGAGTGCTATTAAAATATGCCAATAAATTTGACAATTTAAATAACAGGGACAAATTGTTTAAAATAAATTAAATACAAAAGGCTTTCAAAAAGATATAACATAAATTGCTCTATATCTATTAAAGAAGTTGAATTTGTAATTAAGAATTTCCTACAAAGAAAACTTCAGGCACAGATGGCTAGTAATTTCTACTAAATGAATAAAAAATAAATAATAAAGTTCTACACAAATCCTTCCAAAAAAAATGAAAAATCTCAAGTTATTTATGAGGCTAGCATTACTTGGATGCAGAAACCAGACGAATATATTACAAGAAAATACAATTACAGAGCAGTGTCCCTTACAAACGTAATGAACAATTTATGTAATGCATAAACATAAACAAAATTTAGATATTCTTTTAAAATTTTAGCAAGTGGAATCCAACAGTATATAAAAGTGATAATACATCATGACCAAGTGGGGTTTTTCCCAATAAAGCAATTTGATTTAACATTTAAAAATCAACCAGTGTAATTCATCACAAGATATTCATCATAACTAAAAAGTCATCCGACCAGTAGATGTATTTAAAAAAATGAACATCTATTTCTGATATAATCTGTCACTGATCTAGGAGTAAAAGGGAGTTTTCTCTAACTGATAAGTGGTTTCTATGAAAAACCTACAGGAACATCATACTTAATAAGAGAAAGATTGAATGCATTTTCCTTAAGATCAGGAGTAAAGCAAGAATGCCCTTCAACATTTTACTTGAGTTTTTTTTTGTTTGTTTGTTTTTTTGTTTTTGAGACAGAGTCTCGCTCTTTCACCCAGGCTGGAGTGCAGTGGCGCGATCTCCGCTCACTGCAGGCTCTGCCCCCCGGGGTTCACGCCATTCTCCTGCCTCAGCCTCCCGAGTAGCTGGGGCTACAGATGCCCGCCACCTCTCCCGGCTAATTTTTTGTGTTTTTTCTAGAGACGGGGTTTCACCATGTTAGCCAGGATGGTCTAGATCTCCTGACCTCATGATCAGCCCGCCTCGGCCTCCCAAAGTGCTGGGATTACAAGCGTGAGCCACCGCGCCCAGCCTACTTGAGTTTTTAAGTCAGTAGCATCAGCAAAAAAATAAAGTATAGGCATCCAAGTAGGGAAGAAATAAAATTGTCTTTATTCAGGCAACATAAGAGTCTATGTATATAATTCAATGAAATTAAAACTAAAAACAATCCACTAGAACAAGTGTGTGAATTTAGCAAGATTACAGGATATGAGATCAATACACAAAATTAGATTTCTATGTAGTAGCAAAGAACCGCTGGACATTGATATTTTAAAAAAAATGTCATTAACCAAAGCATCCAAAAATTGAAATAAGAATAAATCTGAACAAGAGTAAAAGACTAGTGCATTGAAAACTATAAAACATCACTGAGAAAAATTATAGAAGATGTAAATAAATGGAAAGAGGTACTCTGTTCCTCATTCAAAAGATTCAATACTCTTAATATGTAAATTCTCCTCAAATTGATCTATAGCTTAATAAATATCATCACATTCAAAATTCAATGTGGCATTTTTTGTAGAAATGGATACGCTGATTTGGAAATTCATATGGAAATGCAAAAAACCCTAGTACATCCAGAATAATTTTAAAAAGAGAAACAAAGTTGTTTTACTGTACTACTTGATTTCAAGATTTATTAAAAAGCTACATTAATTAAGATAATGTGGCATTGGCACAAATGCAGAGATATAGATCAATGGAACAAAGTAGAATGTTCAGAAATATATCAATACATACATTGAAAACTGAATTTTGACAGTGGTTCAAAAGCAATTCAGTAGAAAAATTATAGTCTTTTTCAAAGATGGTGCTAGAAAAATTGCATGTCTACAAGTTAGAAAAAAGAACTTTAATACATAATTCATACAATATATAAATATTAACCTTAAAGGGATCATAGACCTAAATGAAAAACCTAAAATAACAAAAAGCCTGAAAGACCATGTAGGAAAAAGTCTTGTGGCCTTAAAAGTCAAGCAAATGTTCCTTAAATATAACACCAATGCATAATCTGTAACAGAAAATATTAAGAGTTCATAAAATTTTAAAATCTAACATTCTTCCGTTGGAATTTTAAAATTTATTTAAATTTTAAAAATATTTTTGGATAATAAGACAATGAAGCCACAGAGAAACCACAGATTGGGGTAAAATATTTGCAAATCATATACTTGATAAAGGATCTGTATTTGCAGTATATAAAGAATCCTCAAAATTCAATAATATGGAGGCAAGCAATCTAATTTTTTAAATAAGAGAAAGATTTGAAAAGATATTTCACCAAAAGATATATGGATGGCCAATAAACATATAAAATTGCCTAACATCATAAGTCATTAAGGAAACGTAAAATAAAACTACAATTATATACCACCTGTTAGAATGGCTAAAATCTGAAGGCCTGATCAAACTAAGGATTTCCCACGATATGGAGCCACTAAATTCTCATGCACTGCTGGTACAACCGCTTTGGAAAACAGTTTGGCAGTTTCTTAAAAAAGACAAACATAAACCTATTATACTATAATATCTGGACAGTCTACTAGTTATTGACCCAAGAGATAAAAGCAAAACAAAGACACTGCTATGATTGGAATGTTTGTGTCTCCCCAAATTCGTATGTTGAAATCTAATAACCAATGTGATGGTGTTAGGACTTGGACAAATATTTTTTTGTTGTTTATAAGCTACCTAATATATAATAATTTGTTATAGCAGCCCAAGTGGACTAAGAAAGACATGTACATTGAATATTCATTGCAGGTTTATTTGCAGTAGCCCAAAATGGAAAAAACAGAATGTTCATCAGTAAGTGAATGGATAAATAATTGCGGTATTCTGCAATAATAGAATGCTACTTAGCAATAAACAAGAAAGAACTATTGTTGATACATGCAACAACATGTTTGACTATCAAAATAATTATGCTGAGTGAAAGATGTTAGACTATTAAGATTCTATACTATGATTCAGTTTATTTAAAACTCTAGAAAGTACAAACTAATTGATAGTAACAGAAATCAAATAGGTGGTTTGATGAACACAGGTTTGGGAGCAATAGAAGTATAAAGGAGAGGAGAAAGCCTTTGGGAGTTATAAGTATGTTCCCTATCTTAATTACAGTGATGGCTTCACAGGTGTATACATACATCAAAACTTATCAAATTTACACCTTAAATATGCAACAGTTTATTGTATGCCAACTATACCTCAATTAAACTGTTTTTAAAAGTAGAAAGATTAGCTGTTAACAAATAACTGTGTACTTGCTGCAATTTGGAAAAATCTTTTATTTGTTACCTGTTGCTAATCATAGTCTACCAATCGCTGTTTGATTGCATCCTTAGTACTTGTCAAAATTTGACTTGCAATTGCTTTTGGTCTTTGTCCTCATCATGCCCATTTTTGTTTATCTTTACCCAGAAAATTGTCCATGCCAAGAAAATTGTTGCATCCTGGTCCTCCAGACATAATTCCCCTTCAGGCAATTTAGCTGTTAATATATTTCCCTTATTTCCTCCTTATTGGATGAAGGCAGGTAATATCACCCTTTGTCACTCAGCTTACAAGTCTCTCAGGTTATATATCAGTTTCAATCCATGTTAAATAAAGCATACATATATCCAGGTTCGATGAAGGAAAACCATAAAAAAAGGAAAGTTTAATAATGCTCACTAAACATTCAGGTCCTAGAGAGGTCTACCACTGGGGTGTCTTAACTTGGTTATAAGATATTGAATATTACTTGTTTCACAATGTGGTTAAAACACATCTCTTCAGACTGTGTTTTTCAACCTCCTTCCAATAGCCCTGGTTCTGAAGCATTCCCAGCGGAGAGATAGTGGCTTGTCTCCTGGTCTGCATTTATAGAGAGATTTCTGTTTATTTGATCATCAAGAAACAAAAAAGAAATAGCAACTATTTTTACACTCATGAGAAATATCTATATTTAAGAATTATTTTCTCCAACCTTATAAAAATATATTTCTCCATTCCCTTAGGAAACTTAGATATTAAATAGGTCAATCCCTGATGAGTTGCTTGGTTTTAAGTTCCTTATTTTTTGTTTCCTTTTGTGTAATAGATTTTCAAACGCTGAATTCATTCATTTAAATATGTATCATTAAATTAAACTGACAATTCATAATTAGGTAATACATGGATTTTACATAACAATTTTCTGATCTCTTTGTAGCATGTTATTGTGAAATCGTAACATTGTTCCACAAATTCATATTATCTTAAAAGTCAGAATTTAAAGATAACCTAGTTCAGGGACTACTTATATATGCTGTTTCCTGAAGCACATCACTTAACTCATGTGTTTTGCAATTTCTCCATATCAATAACAACAATAACTCACAATTAATACAATTTAACATGTGGGCAGTGATGTGCTAATACTTTTTCAGTATTATTGTATTTAATCCTACAAGAACACAGTGAGATGGGCCTTAGTATGCCCATTTTACAGACTGAGAAACTGACACCTATAGAGTTAAAGATATTTCTCAGTTTTGCAGCTAGTACAGGGCATGAGATTCAAGCCCGAGTCCATGTGATGATGCAATCCATGCTCTTACTCACTATTAAAGATTTTCCATGCCTATAAAATAGAGTATGAAAATTAATTGAGATTAAAAATGAAAGTGAATAGTTCGGTGCCCAGGAAATGGAGATATAGGAAGTGACCATTTTCTAATGCTGTTTGAGCATCCCTCAACAGGTGGTCAGTTTATCCTCCATTGTAATTCTTACGATGACAGAAGGTTGACTATCACACAATTCTCTTCCATTTCTGGGTAAGTCTAACTCATAGAAGATGCTTTCTTATATTCAGCTGAAAACTGCTCCCCTATAGCTGTTATCTCTTTGACCTATTTCTGTCCTCCAGTTGTAATATTGATTGTGATTTCATTAAATTTAAAGCTTGATTTAGAGAGAATTGGCATCCATACAATATTGAGTCTTCCTATCCAAGAATAATTTGAGGCTCTGATTAATTCTGTTTTCTTCAACGATGTTCTGCACAGTTGATTTTGAATAGCATATGCCTTTTGGTGATACTGTGGTATCATGGACAAAGGTTGGCAACATTTCACAACAATTCAGGCTTAAATTCTGGCTCCATCTTTTATTGGATGAGGATTTGACTTCTCTGCCTCTTTCTTAATTGGTAAAATGGAAATAAAATCATCTCACATGGTTGTATGTGAAAGTGCTTTGCATGGTGTCAGGAACGTAATTGCTATTCATTAACGTTAGCTACTATAATTAATATTGATCATCCAGCCTATTTTCTAGCATTTTAAGAAAAGAGTAGACACACTCTTTTGGAAATCTATACTAACATTTTGTAGGCTTCATTACCAGAATGTTCTTCTCGAGATAATGATAATAACTTAAGTATCTTGCATTTTCTTAGTTTTCTTTTAGAAGATAAAAGTATACATAGGTTTTTGAGAGACGAAGATCTTGCAATAGATGCAACTGGGCTTCAATATTGGTTTGTATGTTTATTAGCTGTGCAACCTTGGGCAAACAATACAACTCATTCAAGCTTAGTTTCCTTGTCTGTTAAAATAAGGGATAAAGATATTATCTACCCATAGGGCCGTTGTGTTAAATGAGAGTAACACATGTTAATTTATGCTGCTGTATTAAATGAGATAACACATATTAAAGACTCCTAATAATGAGTATGTTACCACGACTATTATTGTATTATTGTAATAGTTATTCCTCAGACAAAGCAAATTTGTAAAAGAGTATATGAAACAGATTTATGGAACTTGCATAAAGGTGGCTTGCTCCATTGATTTTTGTCTGCTCATTGGGAAAGTCTGCTAATCACCATGATTAAGTTCCTTAACAGAAACGTCACTTATTTTATTCATCTATTCCTAAAGAAATGAAGTGTTGTTTTTTTTTTTTCCTAGAAGAGTCAGAACACTTTTAGAACCTAATTTTTTTCTGGCAACACAAGGGTGTTATTTCCTTGGATGAGTCTAAGCAAAAATTATAAAACAAGTGACTGCCACATTCCATCTCTGTGTCCCTTTATGATTCCTTTATTGTCTCTCTTCTGTCCCATTTTGTATCTCCTTATGAACCTATACTCAAACTTCATGGGTCTGAGGACTGCACTACCGTGGTCATTCCTTTTGAAACTGAGGGCAATGATTTAACAATCTATCTCACCAACACATCTGTAAATATATTGGTCTTTTTTTTTTTCATTTGGAAAGACAAGGACAAATAAGAGTATTGCTTGGTCAAAGGATTGACTCTCTAATGTGTACATTTCAGATGCTGCAATAATAAAGATTATTTAGGGTGGGTGGCCTTTTACTCTTATTTCTTTGGATAGTTCTGGACCTAGTGTGGACCACCTCTATCTTCTGGTAATTTCCCATACACAATTAATTCAGAACATAAGAGTGCAGGTCTTTCATACCAAATAAACAAAATAATCTATTTTTTTAGCAAATGTGGGCCCAGATGATGCTCCTTTTCCTTTCTACTCATTGAATGTCTTTCCTACTATTAATATAAAGAAGAAATTTCAACTCATTATATAAGCTATTAGGTATAAATCTTTGGAAGGTATGGACAAATTTTTTTAATATATGACAAATATTTTTAAAAATCATTGTACCTAAATTAATTGGCTAAATATAACTATTAAAAGCTATGTATTAGAGATACGATCTCCTACTTCCCAGTTGTAGGCTGTTTTTTTCTTAGTGTAGTTCATCTAAGTATTAGAATGAACTTGCAGTCTTATTTCTCCTGTTGACAAAGGAAACATTCCAGGATTCAGAACACAGTGAAACATGCATAGCCAAATAACCAGAATATAATTCATATCCTTTGTGTTTTTATTTTAATAATGATTAAAAGTCTAACTAGTTACTTTTAAAAAATAGTTGTACAACTCCCCTCATATTCAGTATTTGCTGAAACAACATACTGGAAGCCAAAGGAAACTCAATTATTTTCTGACTGAGGAAGAATGCACAGAAAGGGGCTTTTCATTTGTTTGTTTTAAATTCTTATTTTCAAGGAAATAAACATGTAGAGTAGAATGGGTTATCAAAAGGAATCAAATATTCAAGTTAAACTTGAACACATTTGAGAATGCATCTGTTTTTTTTAAAATAATTTAATAGGTGAAATTTATCACTGAACAATCTTATATGACATGAATTTCATAATATCTTTCTCAATAGAAGTCACAATTTGGCAATATCTTATATGTTGCCAAATTTCTTTGGGGTCCCAGGAAAAGATTGCACTTACAATAACTAAATTAGAAGCAGGCTTTGAATTAATTACTGCATGGAAACTCAAGGAAGGTCTTGTTCATGTGCACAGTGATGCTCTGCTGTGGGTCCAAAAGACGGAATAGGCGGATGGTTAATAACATGTATTAATAACTTGCCAGGTTTCAGGGCTATGATATGTAATTTGTGAATACTGTCTCGTTTATCTTCAAAAAATGTCTCAGTAATGTATTATTAACATTATTATAGAGAGGAGGAGACTAAGTCTCAGAGATAAGAAGTAATACGCCCAAATCCCTAAGTTAGCAATGAGTAACTTTGAAAAAGTGGACACGGTATCTTGTCTGGTCAGACCCTGTTACTCTTGATTATCCAAAAAAATTGTTCTTTTATTCAGCAAGCACATAATGAGTTCTTACTGTGGATCTAGCATTCTACTACTAGGCTACAGATTTTTTTTTAATGATAATTAAGAGAATTCCAATTAAACAAGAAAGAGTAGACACAAACTTTATTTTAGAACCATTAAAAGCCTACTATAAAAGGCATAGGAGAAATGACCATAGATGTCAGATTAACAATAGAATCTTTAAAGTTGGAAAATAAAGACACTAGAAATAACCGACGTGGGCCTCACCTATTTCCATTCAACCAAGTTCCTAATTGTTAGAGATGTTTTGGAAACTAGAGTTTTTCACTCTTGGGACATTTTCTTTTAGCATTTATCTGACAATGTCTTCTTTTTTTTTTTTTTTTTTTTTTTCCTGCTCACTTTCTGGGACTCTTGTTTGTTAGAGGTTAAAACTCCTGAAATTGTTTTCTGACTTGACTTCTTTTTTTCTATTTACCTCCTAATTTCTAAAATAGTTCCTTAACTTTATCTTCAGACTTTTACCGCAACCTCTGCCTCCCAGGTTCAAGCAATTCTCCTACCTCGGCCTCCCGAGTAGCTGGGATTACAGGTATGAACCACCACGCCCAGCTAATTTTGTATCTCCATGTTGAGGCTGGTCTCGAACTCCTGACCTCAGGTGATCCGCCCATCTCGGCCTCCCAAAGTGCTGGGATTACAGGCGTGAGCCACTGCACCTGGCACCTTCAGACTTTTCAATTATCTTTTTGTTGGTGTTGTTTTGTACATCAACACTCCTTTATTGTCTGTTTAAAATTTCTTTTCTGTCAATAATTTCCAACCACTTTTGTTGATTTGCTGAATCGTCTTTTTGTAAAAACTAACATTTTTAAATTATGAGTTTAATATTTTACCTTTCTGAGGATATTACTATGGATTACTGTTTTATTGATTTCTAGAGTCAGTTTATACATCTCTTAATTAATTAATTAGTTTACTTCCTTCCCTGTTAACTTCATAGTTGCGAAGAATATGTTGCATGTCTGGCTATTTCACTTCCAATCATTGCTATCTTGAAACATTATCATGTTTCTCTTTCCTTAAATTTTAAATACATAGACATCCCTCACTAATTATACTAAAAACAAAGACAGAGATAAACCTTTACACATTTGGAAAAACATCTTATTTTTTTTTCTTTCCATTCATGAAGAGGGCTCTTGCTTTACATAGCCAGCAAGTGAAAAAGAAAGCTACAAGAGGTGAGGGCACAAATTCCCTGAGACAGCCAATTCATTGTCCAAATTGTAACTACCATGGGTTGAGCATTTGCTATATGCCAGGCAATGTGCTGAGGGCTTTGCATTTATTATCTCATTTAATCATGATTATAAACCAACAGTGCAAGTATTATCATCATTTAGAGATGAGGACACTGAGGCATGGCAAGGCCAAATAATTTATGCAATATTACCTGGGCAATAAACGGCAGAGCAGGGACTCAAACTTATCTCTGAATCGGTTAAGAGGCAACACTCTTAACCTAATATGTAATACTGCCTTTATCTCACCTATGAGTAAAAAGAAGCAAGCCCGAAGCCGTAGTGTACTGAAAAGTAGGCTTAAGAAAGAGAATTAAAAACTGAAATGTTTTCCTTTCCAAATGGAACACAAGTAATAATCAGAGGGACAATATAAGAGTTTATTAGAAACTCTGATTTATTGGTAATGGAGGTTGGCCTCAGTATGTCCCAATGTCTTCTTCTAATGTGCAAACGATATGAAATGGCAGTTAAACCTAATCAAATCAAAAATTAAAATAGGTAAAACAGAGCTCAGCATAAAAAGAAAACTGGATATTATAAATCATAAATCCAAACTAGTAAATAAAACGATTTTGGAATGACAATACATTATTTTTATAAATGGTATTCCAAAAATGAACCAATATATAGAAATTTGCCTTCATTTTGTTTTATTTTTTCCAATTGCTAGGGTAACTGAGATTTTTTTTAAATGTTATTCTTATGGAACAGGAAATATGACTGAAATTGAGCTCACATACGGTACAGTCAGAAACACAGGAGAGTAAAAAAGAGCAAGGTGACGTTACATTGAGTGTTCAGTTTATAGAAACAAGATTGTGCTAGTGAAAAATAAAAGTTAACAATTAATTATAAAACTTGATATCGTGTCCGGAATTGGTGGGTTCTTGGTCTCACTGACTTCAAGAATGAAGCCGCGGACCCTCTCGGTAAGTGTTACAGTTCTTAAAGGCGGCCTGTCCGGAGTTTGTTCCTTCTGGTGTTCGGATGTGTTCGTAGTTTCTTTCTTCTGGTGGGTTCGTGGTCTCACGGGCTCAAGAGTGAAGCTGCGGACCCTCACGGTGAGTGTTACAGCTCTTAAGGCGGTGCGTCTAGAGTTGTTCGCTCCTCCTGGTGGGTTTGTGGTCTCGCTGGCTTCAGGAGTGAAGCTGCAGACCTTCGCGGTGAGTGTTACAGCTCATAAAGGCAGTGTGGACCCAAAGAGTGAGCAGCAACAAGATTTATTGCAAAGAGCTTAAGAACAAAGCTTCCACAGTGTGGAAGGGGACCAGAGCAGGTTGCCACTGCTGGCTCGAGCAGCCTGCTTTTATTCTCTTATCTGGCCCCACCCACATCCTGCTGATTGGTAGAGCTGCATGCTCTGTTTTGACAGGGCACTGATGGGTGTGTTTACAACCCCTGAGCTGGACACTAAGGTTCTCCACATCCCCACCAGATTAGCTAGACACAGAGTGTGGACACAAAGGTGGTTCTCCAAGTCCCCACCAGAGTAGCTAGATACCGAGTGTAGATTGGTGCATTTACAAACCCTGAGCTAGACACAAGGTGCTGATTAGTGTGTTTACAAACCTTGAGCTAGATACAGAGTGCGCATTGGTGTATTTGCAATCCCTGAGCTAGACATAAAGGTTCTCCACGTCCCACCAGACTCAGGAGCCCAGCTGGCTTCACCCAGTTGGATCCCGCACGGGGGCTGCAGGTGGAGCTGCCTGCCAGTTCTGCGCCGTGCGCCCGCACTCCTCAGCCCTTGGGTGGTCTATGGGACTGGGCGCCCTGGAGCAGGGGGCGGCGCTCGTCGGGGAGGCTGGGGCCGCACAGGAGCCCACGGAGGGGGTGGGGGGCAGGCTCACGCATGGCGGGCTGCAGGTCCCGAGTCCTGCCCCGCAGGAAGGCAGCTAAGGCCCGGCGAGAAATCGAGCGCAGCGTCGGTGGGCCGGCACTGCTGGGGGACCCAGCACACCCTCCACAGCCGCTGGCCCGGGTGCTAAGCCCCTCATTGCCCGGGGCCGGCAGGGCTGGCCGGCTGCTCCGAGGGCGGGGCCCGCCAAGCCCACGCCCACCCGGAACTCCAGCTGGCCCGCAAGCGCGGTGCGCAGCCCCAGTTCTGCTCGCGCCTCTCCCTCCACACCTCCCTGCAAGCTGAGGGAGCCGGCTCCGGCCTTTGCCAGACCAGAAAGGGGCTCCCACAGTGCAGCGGTGGGCTGAAGGGCTCCTCAAGTGCCGCGGAAGTGGGAGCCCAGGCAGAGGAGGCGCTGAGAGGAGAAAGGGCTATGAGGACTGCCAGCATGCTGTCACCTCTCAATATTATCGGTAGCTCATTTTGAATGAAGAAAAAGTTAACCATAACTCCAAATCTTATAAAAGTAAGATTATTATAACTCTCAAACTCTTTCCAATAACTTTGGGGTTTTGTCCTTATCCACATTTCAGTATCAACAAACGACTCATTATCATTAATATTATTGATAAAGCTTGTAAGTATTTGAAGATATCAAAAATGTTATCTATTAATATTACAAAAGTTCATGTTTTGGTGTTTACTTCTAGCTTTAATTATATATATCATATATAAATGTATATTATACATATTTACATATATATGTACATACAAATGTAAATGCTGTCACTCATCTCACTGTTTTTTGTTTTGGAAAATATATTGCCTTTTCAAAATTACTTATCCAAATATGTTTTGGGTTTCATTATGAAACCGGAGGAGTTTTCCCGTATCCCCTTCGCAAGGAGTGTGGCTTGCTTCTTCGGTGCCCGGCTGTTCAAATCCCTAGGGGGAGCATGATGCAGACAACAGGTCGTGGGGAGTGATTTTTGGGCCCTGACCCCACGGCTCTGTCTAGGGTTGAGTGTTTACAGCTCCAGAATCCCCAGTAGGTGTGTGTTACAGTGTGCTCTTTTAGCTTAGCTGTCTGCAGGTGGTTTGTGTTAATCAGCCAATTAGACCCTCTGCCTTATCACAAGGACAAAGAGCTTTCTGTATCTGGGGCTCTTGCCCTAGTATACCAGAAAAATCAGATCACACATGGGCTTAGAGAATGAATGAGTACCAGGTTTTACTGAGTGGTGAAAGTAGCTCTAAGCCGATGGATGGGGAGCCAGAAGAGGGATGGAGCAGAAAGATGGTCTTCCTGGAATCAGGTCCCTCAGTGGCTGGGTTCTCTTCCAACTGCCCTTGGCTAAATTTCCCTGTGTCTATGTTGTTCCACCATCGATGGCCTGCCAGCGTCTGTCTTGTGTTCTTCTGCCGGTGTGTTCCTTTCAATGTCCAGCTACTTGTGTGTCTGATAGAGCGTTGGGGAAGGCACAGGATTAAGGGTGGGGGAGGGGCGTGGCGGGCCAGAGTTGTCTTGGAAAATGCAGCATTTGGGCGCAAAAACATTTGTTGAAAAGACTATTCTTTCTTCATTGAATTGTTTTGGCACCCTTATCTAAAATTAAGTGACCATAAATATTTCTTTATAGACTCTCAATTTTATTCCATTGCTCTATATCTATGCTTATGCCAGTACCACACTGTAATGTTTACTATAGATTTGTAGTAAGTATTGAAATTAGGAATTGTGAGTGCCTCAGCTATGTTTTTCCTCTTCAAGATTGTTTTAGCTATTTAGGGTCACATGCAATTCTATATGAATTTTAGGATTGGTTGTGTCAATTTGTGCTTAGAAAAAGGCAGCTGAGGTTTTGGTAGAAATGGCATCAACTCTGCAGGACAATTTGGGAACTATTACTATCTCCTCAATATTAAGCTTTCTGATTGATGAATATGGGATGTCCCTCCATTTATTTAGTTCTTTTTCTGTTGACCTTGTCTTACTATTTTCAGTGTATGTCTTACACCTCTTTTGTTAAATTTATTCCTTATTATTTTATTCTCCTTGATCCTATTATAAATGGAATTGGTTTTTAAATATCCTTTCTAGAGTATTCATTACTAGTGTATAGAAATAAAATTGAATTTTTGCATATTGATATTCTACCCTGCAACCTTGCTTAGCTTGCTTACCAGTTCTAATAGTTTTTTTTGTGGATTCCTTAGCATTTCCTATATACAAGATCAGGTCATTTGAAAATAGTTTTACTTCTTCCTGTCCAATATGGATTCATTTTGTTTCTTTTTCTTGCCTAATTGCCCTGACTAGTACCTCCTGTACAATGTTGAACAGAAGTGATGAAAACAAACATTTTGTTTTATTTTAGGGAAAAAACATTCAGGTTCTGAACATTAAGGATAATGTTAGCTCTCCTCACACTCTTTCTAGTGCAAATATCCACATGATTAAAGGGGCACATATCTTTGTATTATTATAAAATGACCTCATGGAATGCCTGACAAGTGTCTTGTAGCTCCACATAGATTTATATACCTCTAATTTAAGTCATTGGGATGGAACTTAAAATTTTTCTCTGTATCCTGCATCCAGCCATGACCTACGCGTTTTCGGAATAAATAGAGGTGACCTGTCTTATACTACACTCCATCTGGTACTACAACTATTTAATTTCCCCAACTCCAATAATTTTACCTATATCTGTGACCTTTATTCTTACAGATATTTCCTGGATTTTTGGCATTGTCTTAATCTGCAATATTCCTAAAATCTTAATCACTTGCCCATTCTCAGAACATAACTTTTTATTCTTCCAACCTTCTTACTCTCTCATTCTCAAGATTCCTGATTTTCAACCTCATAGCAACCTCCAATTCCATATTTGTTCCATTTCACCCAGACTGCCAGTATACTCTTGGCCTCTGTTCTAAACATAGTCAGTACTCGGCTGTTGATACCTTCAACAAATTTCCACAGCAGCCTTAGCACGCTTGCTTTCCTTCTGCACTAATCCTGTTGTACGTGAGTTCAGGTTCATTCCAGCAATCCATCATATCCATGGCTAACCCCAGGCTTTTTTGGTTCGAGGTGGCAGGAGGGTGAAAAATGAATGCCTAAGGTTGATATCTCTGCAGATCTGCAGGTTCTTAGTTGGTTCTTTTATTTAACCAGGTACCTTCTCTCATTTCCTTTCACCGTTTTTAAGTTGCCTATCAAACTTCTACCTTCTTTTCTTTTAGCAAATGATTTTAATTCTCATTTCACTGAAAGTTTGTAGTGATGTAACTTCCCATTTTCTTGCCATACCACTCTCCCCTTTCTTTTTTTGCTTCAGGTGAGCCCTCTCTCTTCCAGCCAATTCTATAACTGTGCTCTTAATATCAATCTCTTGTAATTTTCTCTCAGAACTTGGTTACTTTTGCATTCAGTATTTATGGTTTAAAAATGAGTGTAGAAAACTATCACTACTACATAGTAAAACATATGATAAAGCTTTAGTAATTAAAAGAGTATGGTATTTATATATAAATATATAAACTAAAGAAAAAGAATGAGAAGATGCAGAACAAAATTTATATATAGCAATTGAAATTTATGATAAAGATGATTATTTAAACCAGTAGGAGGAATAATAAACTATTCAATAAATTGTACTGAAACAGCTACCTGACATTTTACCTATAATTTAAAACAAGAAGCCATACAATAAAATATTAATAGATTATATTAACCTAAAAAATCAACTTCAGCATAGCAAAATTTTTTACAATAAATTTTTAAACATTATAAAAGCTAAATGGCAAATGGGGGAAATATTTACATCACATAGATATGAGATTTTAATTTGCATTTTCCTAGTAGCAAATAATATTGAAGATATTTTCATGTCTACTTTTCCATCCACATTTTCTTTGGTTAAAAAAGTTCTGCTCAAATTTTTTGCCAATTTTTTGGGTGAAGACAAGAATGAGACTTTTTTTCTTATCATTTAGTTGTCTTATTCATACTTTCGAGATTCAAGTTCTTTACCTAATATATATTTGCAAACATTGTTTACCAGTCTGTGTGTCTTTTCATTCTCCTAAGTGTCTTCTGAAACATAAAAACTATTAAATTTGAAATTTAATGTACTATTTCTAATTTTATACTTCATACTTTGTTATAGTTAAGACATACTTGCCAAGCACTTACACTAAGATTTATTCTTATGAGTTCTTCTAGAAGCCTGTAGTTTTAGTTCTTAAATTTTATTCTCTGATCCATTTGAGGTAATTTTTATAAACAGTGTGAAGTAAAGATCGAGGTACATATTTTTTAAATAGGACTATCCAATGATCCTAGCATAATTTGTAAGAAGATTATTTTCCCCATTGAATTGCCTTGGCATATTTATTATAAAACAATTGACTGTACATATGTGGATCTGTTGCTGTACTCTCTTTTGTCTACCAATCTACCTTTACATCAGTACTACATTATATTGATTGATGTAGCTTTACAATAAGCTTTGAAATCAGGCAGTGTTTGATTCCCAACTTTGTTCTTTTTCAAAGATGTTTTGTCTATTTCGCATCCTTTTATGTTTATATATGTAAGTCTTCTAAAATTTCTTTCCCTTTGGATAGATACCCAGTAGTAGGATTGCTGGTTCAAATGGTAGTTCTATTTTTAGTTCTTCGAAAAATCTCCATACTGTTTTCCGTAGGGGTTGTACTAATTTATATTTCCACCAGCAGTGTATAGGTGTTCTCTTTTCTCCACATTCTCACCAACATCTGTTATTTTTGTCTTTTTAGTAATAGCCATTCTGATTTGGGTAAGATGATAACTCATTGTGGTTTTGATTTGCATTTCTCTGACAATTAGTGATGTTGAACTTTTTTTCATTACTAATTGGCCATTTGTGTATTTTCTTTTGGAAAATATCTGTTCATGTCCTTTGGTCATTTTTTCATAGGATTATTTGTTTCTTGTTGTTGAGTTGTTTGAGTTCCTTGCATATTCTATATAAGAGTTCCCTAATAGATGAATAGTTTGCAAATATTTTCTTCCATTCAATAGATTGCCTCTTTGCACTGTTGATTATTTCTTTTGCTGTGTAGAAACTTTTAAGTGTAAGTCTCATTTATCTATTTTTGTTTTTGTTGCCTCTGCTTTTGAGGTCTTAGTCATAAATTCTTTGCCTAGACTATTGTCCAGAAGAGATTCCATGGGATTCCTTCTCATATTTTTATAGTTTCTATATCGTTTATAGTGTTTGGTCAATTGATCAATCCACCTTGAATTAATTTTTGTGTATGGTGGGAGACAGAGGTTCAGATTTATTCTTCTGCATATGGTTATCCAATTTTCCCAGTACTATTTATTGAAAAGGGTGTTCATTTCCCAATGTATGTTCTTGTTGGCTTTGTCAAATATCAGTTGTCTGTAAATATGTAGCTTTATTTCTGGGTCCTCTATTCTTTTCTATTCTGTTCCATTGATCTATATGTCTGTTTTAATACTCTTATAATGCTGTTTTGGTTATAATGGCCTTGTAATATAATTTTCAGTCAGGTAATGTGACACCTCCAGCTTTTCCCCCCCTCAGGATTGCTTTGGATATTTGGGCTTTTTTTTTTTTTTTTTTTTTGGTTCCATGTGAATTTTAGGATTTTTTTCCCTAATTCTGTGAAAAATAACAGTATTTTAAAAGGGATTGCATTGAATCTACTCATTGCTTTGGACAGTATGATCATTTTAATTTTTTTGTTCCAATCCAGGAGCATGATAGTTTTTCTATTCATTGATGTCATCTTCAATTTCTTTCATCAATGTGTGGTAGTTTTCTTTGTAGAGATCTTTCACCTCCATGGTTAAATGTATTCTGCATTTTTTAAATTTTTTTTTCCATAGCTATGGTAAATGGAATTGCCTTTTTGATGCCTTTCTCAGCTAAATCATTATTTGGTTATAGAAATGGCACTGATTTTTTAACTTTGATTTTGTATCCTGAAACTTTACTGAATTAACTTATTAAATCTCAGAGTTTTTTGTGAAGTCTTTAGGTTTTTGTAGATATAAGATCATGTAATCAGCAAATGGAGAAATTTGACTTCCTCTTTTCCAATTTGGATGTCTTTTATTTCTTTCCCTTGCCTGATTGCTTTGGCTATGACTTCCATTGCTATATTGAATAAGCATGGTGAAAGTGAGGATTCTTGTGTTCCAGCTCTTGGAGGAAATCCTTTCGACTTTTCCATATTCAGTATGATGTTAGGTGTGGGTTTGTTATATATAGCCTTTATTATTTTGAGATATATTTCCTCTATGCCTAGTTTGTTGAGGATTTTTATCATGAAGCGTTGTCAAACATTATCAGATGCTTTTTCTGCATCTATTGGCATAATCATCTGGTTTTGTCCTTGATTCTATTTATGTAGTAATATATAATATTTATTGATTTGTGTATGTTGAACTGTCCTTGCATCCCTGAAATAAAACCCATTTGTTCATAGCATGTTATCTTTTTAATGTGCTGTTAGATTTGATTTGCTAGTATTTTGTTGAGGATTTTTGCATTTATGTCCATCAGGAATATTGGCCTACAGTATTTTTTTTTTCATTGTTGTGTGTTTGTCTGGTTTAGTATTAGGATGATACTGGCCTTATAGGATGAATTAGGGAAAATTCCTTGATCTGATTTTTTTGTAATAGTTTCAGGAGAATTAGTATTAGTTCTTCTTTATACTTTTGGTAGAATTCAACTGTGAAATCTATCTGGTCCTAGGATGTTCTTTGTTAGGTGATTCTTTATTACTGATTCAATCATGCTATTGTTATTGGTCTGTTCAGGTTTTCTATGTGTGCCTGGTTTAATCTTGGGAGATTGCAAGTTTTGAATTTATCCATTCCCTCTAGGTTTTCTGGTTTGGGGGTGTATAGTTCTGTTCATCATAGTCTCTGATGATCTTTTGTATTTCAGTGACATCAGTTGTAATGTATCCTTTTTTATATCTAATTTGCTTATTTTGATTTTCTTTTTTTATTAGTCTAGTGAGTGGTTTATCAATTTTGTTTATCTTTTTGAAGAAACAATTTTTTCATTCCACTGATCCCTTGTATTGTTTTTTAGTCTCTACTTACAAGATCCCTTGTATTGTCATTTAGTTCTACTCTAATCTTTGTTATTTCTTTTCATCTGCAAATGTAGGGTTTGGTTTGTTCTTGCTTTCCAAGTTCCTTAATGTACATTGTTAGACTGCTAATTTGTAATCTTTCTACTTTCTAGATGTAGGCATTTAATGCTATAAAATTCCATTATCACTGCCTTTGCTGTATCCTAGAGGTTTTCTTAAGTAGTGTTTCCATTTTCATTTGTTTCAAAAAAATTTCTTTCACTTTGATTTCTTTATTGACCCAATGATCATTCAGGAGCATGTTTTTTTAATTTTCATGTATTTGTATAGTGTTCAAAGTTCCTCTAGAAATAAAATGTCTAATTGTGTTCCACTGTGGTCTAAGGAGATAATATGATTTCATTTTTTGGAAAATTTGTTGACACTTGTTTTGTGGCCTAACATATGATCTGTAGTGGTGCCATTTTATTATTTTTTTCTTTTTCCTTTGTGTGACTGCTTTACCAGTAAGTTTTGTACTTTTGTGTGTTTTCATGATAGTAAATATTATCCTGTTGCTTCCAAGTTTAGAAATTCTTTGGGCATTTCTTGGAGAGCTAGTCAAATATAGATGACTGTTTTAGCATTTGCTTGTCTGGAAAAGATTATTTCTCCTTTATTTATGAAGGTTAATCTTGCTGTATGTAGTATTCTTGGCTACCAGGGTTTCTTTTTCTTTCAGCGTTTTGACAATTTCCTTCCATTTTCGTCTGGCCTACAGAGTTTCTGCAGTAAAGTCTGCTATTCGTCTGATGAACTTTACTTTGTAGTAACTAGATATTTTTCTCTTGCTGTTTTTAAAATTTGCTCTTCACTTTAACTTTAGACAGCTTGACTATAACATGCAATGGTGAAGACCTTTTTGCATTGTATTTGTTTGGAAATCATTAAGCCTCCTGTATCTGGATGTCTAAATGTCTGCTAGGCTTGAGTATTTTTCAACTATTATTTTGTTAAATAGGTTTTCTAAATCTTTTGATTTCTCTGCTTTCTAAGTTACCAATAATTTGAGTATTTAATTGCTTTATGGTGTCCCAAACATCCCAAAGGCGTTGTTCATTATTTTTATTCTTTTTTCTTTATGTGTGTCTGATGGATCATTTCAAAAGACCCATTTTCAAGTTCCAAAATTCCTCTGCTTGGTCTAGCTTATTGTTGAAGCTTTTGAATGTATTTGGTGTTTTTAAAGTGAATCATGCACTTGCAGATTTTTTAAAATATCTATCTCCTTGGTAATTTTTTTTCATATCCTGAATTGTTTTTCTGAGATGTTTGTATTGGTTTTTATACTCCTCTTACCTTTCACTGAGCTTGAAAATCAGTATTTTGAATTGAATTCTTTATCTGGGATTTCAAGAATTTCTTTTTGGTTAAGGTCTGTGGCTAGAGAATTATTATACTTTTGGGTATGTCATATTCCCTTGTTTTTCATGTTTCCTGTGTTTTTATGTTGATACCTGGGCATCTGATGTAACAGTTGCTTCTTCCTATTTTTTGAGCTTTCATTGCAAGGGAGATGTTTTCCTGAAGGCATGTTTGTGATGTTGGCTGGAGAGGGCTCTTTGGCTTTGCTTGTGGATACATGCAGTACTAAATGCTCTCTATGATTTCTTTAGCTATAAATAGCATTTGTAGTGTCTGTAGCTTTTTTGGTGTGTTAGAGTGCTCAGGTGCCCAGGTGGTGAGCTGTGTTGTGCAATATCCAAGACTCCAGACTATGTCTCTGTCTTAGTGGGAGGAGGGCAAAATTGGGCAAAGCCACACTGGGCAGGCTTGCTGTGAGGCTTCTCAGTGGCAAGTACAGGCACCAGCCATGATAGGCAGGGACAAGGTGACCATCAGGCTCCTCATGGAATGCTCATGTAAAGGACAGAAGCTGCCTTGCCAATCCTGCCATGGGGAGTGTGGGGCTGGTTGCAGAGGTCACAGCCTTGGCCAGCAAGTGGGAGAAACACATCCCTCTCACACCCTATCCCTAGTGGGGCTCGCTTCCCTGTCCTGGCTGTCACAGCAGACCCAGCTGGCCCATCAAATCTGTTACTCCATGCCTAGCCTATAACTCAGCTCTGGGCTGTAGGAGCACCCACCCACTCGGGCCAAGTCTCCATGGCAGCTCGCATCCCACTCAAGTCCCAGTGACAGTGCCTACTTTCCAGCATTGGCAGCCATGACATCTTTGTGTAACCACTTAGGTTTCAGAAAGGTTGTGGATCACAGAGCAAGCTCCCTGCCTGGAGCAGTTCCTTCTGAGCCTCTCAGCTCCCTAATATTGTATGATTTCCCCAGTGGAAAGGTAGACCACAGAAATACTCTCACTCACCCTCTCCTTGTACTGGGGAATCACTTCTAGCTCCCTGCTGGTCCCAGCCAAGCAGACTGCCCCTTTTCCCTCTCTTTCCTGGTTTTTGATGTTTCCTGTCACTTTTCTATTGAACTCTCATGTTCTCTCTTGAAAAAAGAATTCAAAGTATGATTGTCTTCATGCTATTTTGGTTTTCTTAAGTGGATGAGGTGTGCATAAAATGCTTCCAGTCAGCCATTTTGAAAAAAAAAGTATTTTACTTTTTAAAATAAATGATCTAAATCAGAAAGTATGTAATTAAATCTCTCAGTGTGCATTTAACCCTAAGTTTTTCTGGTAGTAAATACTAAGCCAATGAAGAAAAACTAGAAGAGCATCAGAATCTGAATCATTGTTTGCATTAGATTATAGACTTCTTGAGGGCAACAATGCCATCTTTTATTGCTATGTGACCAGCACCAAACACACAGTGCCAGAAGCACTCAATAACTGAAAGTAAAAAGGAAGCACAGCTAAATGGCTGAATGAATCGGGGAGATGAAATAAAATAGGCAGACAACTTGAAATGTGGACCACAGCATCTAGGAAAACATTATTTCAAAAATACATCTGGCAGAAGTGGCTCTTAGCTAGCCTCTATTGAAAGGACTCTGAAGTCATTATAAGCATTTTCCTAAAAATAGCCAAGCTTTTCTGTCATGGAATAGTGTTAGGTATTAGAAGAAGATAATGGAAACTAAATACAAAATATTAAACTAATCTTCAATAGAACTAGACTAGATGTAAAATAAAGAGGAGCTTATGCCTTAAATAACATTACAACATGCAGATAGCAATAGTATATGTGTCCAGGAATATTGTATGTAATATTAATCTGAAGAGGAAAATATGGGCTTTAATATAGGATTTTTTTAAGTTAAGAAATTTAAAAAGAGATGTGGGAGAGAGATAGTATTACATAAGGAATCAAAGAAGGCTGATATATCATATTAGTTACCAGATAGAGAATTCTTTAGAGCAGTGAATTTAGAAACTATAAAGATTTTTAAGACAATGTAGAGAACTAGCATATTCAGGAGAAGACTGAATGTGTACATTCTAGAAACTACAAAAGTGAGAGCAAATAAGAACATATTTATAGTTTATCAAAATGGATTAGTAGAGTAATGTATGCAATTGAAGGACTAGCTGTGAGAGGCCCACTCTTGGTGCAGTAGCTATGTACCTCTGTTCTTGCATTGATGATACAATGAGAAAAATCACATGCAAATTAGGAAAATAACCATGAGAGATAGGAAAAGATGTATTCTAGTTACAGCTACTTCTCCCTTGAAGGAAGATCTAGAAAGAAGTTAGGGAAGGGCTCATACATAGTGCACAAAGGATAAAATGATAGTGATGGTCTTAGATCACAGATAAAAGAGACTGTACTTAGTATGTATGATCATGTATTTCTCAAGTACTGCAGGCCTGTAGAATATCCACTGGTTAGGCTGTTTCAGTGTATATAATGAATTAAGTGTATTTGGCTCTTGCATTGCTTCACCTTTCCTGTATGGAATGGAAGCAGACCCAAGAGGAAACAGCTATTTATGTCAACAGTTAACACATCCCAAGGAAGCTTAAGGAAATGAGATAAAATAACCAAGAGGATGGAATGTGAATGGAGGACTTTTTATAAAGATAGACTGAAAAAAAATAGGCTTCTGACATCTGGAGAAAGAAATGTCAAAAATGTTTGTGATAAATGTTTGAAAAGAGAGAATAGGCTTGTTTATCAATTACTGGAATCTTAGAGCCAGAACACAGACCTTTAAAGAAGTAAGTTCAGGATGAATAAAAGAAAAATAAAGTAATACTTTGGCACATCAGGTGCTACATAAATAGAACTCACTATGCAAGCAGTAATACAAACTAAAAATGTAGGTAGTTGCAAAAGATTTTAGTTAAATTCATAGCTGACAAGTCCATAATGGGCTGTAAAATGTATAATCCAGGATATATTAAAGAGCACATTATTGTGTGTGAAGCTAACACCAAAAAAGCAAGTTGTTTAGGGGAATATCCCTTGGGATATTCAATATTGGACTGGACAGTCAATATTGGACTGGACCAAGGAGCTAACCATATATGGTGATTTGTACACTTCCAATTAGAAAAAGACTACTGGTCATATTCAGTTAAAAGACGAACCAGTTTGAAAACTGGTTAATATCCAGTTGTAGTAATGTTAGTGATAGTTTCCAAAGCAGTTCTATCTGAGGAGAATACAGTAAGTCCTCACTTAACATGGTGGATGGGTTCTTGGAAACTGTGGAATGTAGGAGGAAATGTACAAGGCAAAATGTATAAGGAAACTAATTTTACCAAAGACTAATTGATAAAAATAAGAGTTAAGTTTCTATGGCATATTTCTGGTCATAAAAATATCACCAAACTTCTAAATAAAAACCCACAACACCTCTAATGTTAAACATTGAAATAAATGTGAGCTATACATACATTAAAGAAAGATGAATACAAACAAGTAAGATTATTATTTACTTGCTTATTCTAGGTCAGGGTCATGGATGGCTGAAGCTTCTCCCGGCAGCTGACAGTACAAAGTGGGAACCAGTCCTGTCCAGGATGCCATCCCATTGCAAGGTGCACTCACACCCATGCACACTCACTCTCACTGGACCGTTTAGATATATCAGTTAACCTAACCTAACCTGCAAAACATTGGGATGTGGGAGGAAATCAGAGAACCCAGAGAAAACCCGCACAGACAAGAGAGAATGTATAAACTCCACACAGACAATGACCCCAACCACAAAGCAATTTTATCATCAATATTTTAACAAAAGGACATTGAACAAAACAACGTTATTTGAGGACTTGCTATATATAGAAAGACTTTGGTGTTAACATCACAATTTTTTGATTTCCTATGGTATAGGATATGCAAAAATGGAGTATCTCAGTAGCAGACAGATATTATATGGGAAAACTTCTTCTTAACCTTTTCTTCTTTGGGATATGTCATCTTCTTTACCCTTCCCTGATTGGATCTATTTTTCATCTATTAGGTAATGTCGATCATTCCTATTGCATATGCCCTACTATTCTCTAAGTACATATTTCAAAGTGGCAGCACTACATTACTGACTCTTATTCACCTTACTAAGAGCCACAGGTCTAGTCCTGGACACTCATTTTGGCCATTCTCATCTTCTATCAGATTACTGATACTCTGAGCCTAATACTTGTTTTGTACTTGCCCTTTTCTGAACTTGTGTTGACAGGTCATTTCTTATTTGTCAAAGTCTCTTTGAATTAACTTCTTCTTTTTTCCTGCCTAACTGGGTTATTGGAAAATCTAATAAGGATGCTTTCTCTTCCATCATTCAGAGCATTGATAAACATTACTGGAATCAACCCGATCCCAAAGGAGTATTCTGCGGTATGCCTTATCTTTCTCTCTTCTGCTTCTCAAGTAAGGGCAACATTTTTGCTTTCGAGGAATTATCGTAGCTGGGCAGTTCAGTCTAGCAATTTTTTATAGTATAAATCAAATCATTATAATTCTCCTTCCCTATTACTAATGTTCACCAGTCCTGTCCTTGACTTATGTGGAAGTCATTACATTTATGAATGCTGTCCAAATAATACTGCCCATTTTTCACATAAACATATATGTCTAGGACATCTCAATGAACCAAGTGAATTTTCAAGACATACAATAAAACATAGATTGGCCGGATAATAGTTCCTAATTGATGGCCATGCAGCCTGAGGACATTAGGTTGCATAATTTCTGTTTTGCAGATGGGGGATTAGAAGTTAAATATTCAAATCATTTTCAGTTGGACATATAACCAACTATGGTGAAGGTAGGGCCTTAAAGAAGTGTCTGATTTACAGTTGTGGTTTTACCTTTGGATTATATGAAACTCCTTTTTCCTTTTCTTTTATTTTCTTTATTATTTATTTATTTATTTATTTATTTTGAGACAGGATCTCACCCTTTTGCCCAGGCTAGAGTGAAGTGGTGCAATCACAGCTAACTGCTTGGTATGGTTTGGCTGTGTCCCCATCCAAATCTCATCTTGAATTTTAGTTCCCATAATCCCCACATGTCATGGGAAGGACCCAGGGGGAGGTAATTGAATTATGGGGTTTGTTACCCCCATGCTGCTGTTCTCATGACAGTGAGTGAGTTCTCACAAGATCTGATGGTTTTATTAGGGGCTTTTCCCCGTTTGCTTGGCATTTCTGTCTCCTGCTGCCCTGTGAAGAGGTGTCTTTTACCACGATTGTAAGTTTCCTGAGGCCTCCCCAGCGATGTGGAACTGTGAGTCAATTAAACCTCTTTTCTTTATAAATTATCCAGTCTCAGATATTTCTTCATAGCAGTATGAGAGCAGACTAATACAGTAAATTGGTATCGGTAGAGTGGGTTGCTGCTATAAGGACATTCAAAAATGTGGAAGTGACTTTGGAACTTGGTAACATGCAGAGATTGGAACAGTTTGGAGGGCTCAGAAGAAGACAGGAAAATGTGGGAAAGTTTGGAACTTCCTAGAGACTTGAAGAGCTCAGAAGACAGGAAGATGTGGGAAAGTTTGGAACTTCCTAGAGACTTGTTGAATGGCTTTGACCAAAATGCTGATAGCAATATGGACAATGAAGTCCAGGCTAAAGTGGTCTCAGATGGAAATGAAGAACTTGTTGGGAACTGGAGTAAATGTCATCTTGTTATGCTTTAGCAAAGAGACTGGCGGCATTTGCTCCTAGTCTAAAGATCTGTGGAGATTTGAAATTGAGAGAGATGATTTAGGGTATCTGGTGAAAGAAATTTCTAAGTGGCAAAGCATTCAAGAGGAAGCAGAGCATAAAAGTTTGGAAGATCTGCAGCCCGACAATGCGATAGGAAAGAAAAACCCATTTTTCTGGGGAAGAAAATCAAGCAGGCTGCAGAAATTTGCATAAGTAATGAGGAGCCAAATATTAAATCACCAAGACAATGAATAAAATGTCTCCGGCCATGTCAGAGACCTACATGGCAGCCCTTCCTATCACAGGCCTGGAGGCCCAGGAGGGAAAAATGGCTTCCTGAGCTGGGTCCAGGGCCCCTCTGCTCTGTGCATCCTCCAGACTTGGTCCCATGTGTCCCAGCAGCTCAGCTCTAGCCATGGCTAAAAGGGGCCAATGTACAGCTTGGGCCATTACTTCAGAGGGTGCAAGCCCCAAGCCTTGGTGGCTTACAGTGATGTTGAGCCTGTGGGTGCACAGAAGTCAAGAATTGAGGTTTGGGAACCTCCATCTAGATTTCAGAGGACGTATGGAAACACCTGTATGTCCAGCCAGAAGTTTGCTGCAGGGGCAGAGCCCTAATGGAGAACTTCCACTAGGGCATTGCAGAAGGGGATGTGAGGTTTGAGCCCCCACACAGAATCCCCACTGGGGCACACCTAGTGGAGCTGTGAGAGGAGGGCCACCATCCTTCAGACCCCTAAATGGTGGATCTTCTGACAGCTTGCACTGTGTGCCTGGAAAGGCTGCAGACAGTCAATCCCTGCCTGTGAAAACAGCCAGGATGGGGGCTATACCCTGCAAAGCTGCAGAGGCAGAGCTGCCCAAAGCTGTGGAAGCCCACCTCTTGCATCAGCATCACCTGGAGATCATTTTGGAACTTTAAGGTTTGGTGACTGCCCTGTTGGATTTTGGATTTGTGTGGGGCCTGTAGCCCCTTTGTTTTCACCAGTTTCTCCCATTTGGACTGGGTGCATTTGCCAAATACCTGTACCTGCATTGTATCTGGGAAGTAACTAACTTGCTTTTTATTTTTCATCCTCCTTTCAAGGCAGAAGGGACTTGCCTTGTCTCAGATGAGACCTTGGACTTGGACTTTTGGGTTAATGCTGGAATGAGTTAAGACTTTGGGAGAGACTGTTGGAAAGGCATCATTGTGTTTTGAAATGTGAGAACATGAGATTTGGGTGGGGCCAGGGGCAGAATGATATGGTTTGGGTGTGTCCCTACCCAAATCTCATTTTGAATTGTGGTTCCCATAATCCCCACATGTAGTGGGAGGGATCCAGTAAGAGATAATTGAATCATGGGTGTTGTTACCCCTATGCTTCTGTTCTCATGATAGTGAGTCGGTTCTCATGAGATCTGATGGTTTTATAAGGGGCTTTTCCCCCTTTGCTTGGCATTTCTCTCTCCTACCACCCTGTGAAGAGGTGTCTTCCACCATGAATATAAGTTTCCTGAGGCCTCCCCAGCCATGCAGAAGTGTGAGTCAATTAAACCTCTTTTCTTTTCAAATTACCCAGTCTTGGGTGTTTCTTCATTGCGGCATGATAGCAGAATAATACAGTGCTATAGCCTCGACCTCCTGGGCTCAAGTAACCCTCTCACCCTAGCCTCCCAAGTAGCTGGGACTACAAGCGTGTGCCATCACACTCAGCTAATTTTTAGATTTTTTCTGTAGAGATAGGGTCTCCCTGTGTTGCCCAGGCTTGTCTTGAATGCCTGGGCTCAAGTGATCCTCCCACCTCAGACTCCCAAAGTGCTGGTATTACAGGTGTATGCCACCATGCCTTGCCTGAAATATCTTAATAAACTAAAGGATCAAGTGCTTTAGCTGTACTTTTGAGATCTGCCATGGCCATAAGAACAATTTGAAGAAAGAGATATGTGAGAGACCTCATTCGTGCTGGGTATGATCTAATGAACTATAAATCCAAATGGTTAGTAAATGTATAAAATGAAGGTATATATATATGTTGACAATTCTTATTCAATTCAGGAAACATTGAATGTGTGCTTCAGTGTTTACCTTGTATTTTATATTCAGAATATAGAACTACTGAATAGCTCTGTTGAGTAACAAAGTTCCGTGAAACAGGCAAAAAACTGATGTTGAGACAAGAAGCTATGAATATATTTCAGTTATCAAGCAAAGAGAACATCTTCAGAGTTTATTCTTTTATGATACTTCTGCATTAGAACTGTTGAAAAGCTACATCATACTAATTTTATAGCAGCAGTATCAATTCAACAGACAGTTTTTACACATATCACTTTCTTTAATGCTCCAATCTTCAAGCCTCCAGAAAAAATAGTTGAAGATCTGGTCAGCATCACAAATCAAGACAGCACAGTGCACCTGTTGGGTATCACACTAAATATGGCCTTGAGTAGCTCCTCCCACACAATCATATCCATCCATTTCTAAGCATACCGGTAAAATAATTTCTAAGTGGCAAGTCTCACTTTTGGTGATATAATTTTAAAATGGTAGCATGATGGCTGGCTGCTCATTTTCTTAAAATTCTAAAATTATTTAAGTTGACACTAGTCTCCAAGCATTTGTTATATTGGGATTATTCTGAAGACTAAGTGCTTCAGAGTTAGTGTACTATACATTAATAGAAAAAATATGAGAGACAATAAATATATTTTGGACTATTGAATATCTTTATGTTTATTTATTTAGCAGACACACAAATATTTTTAGTGTACCTGGCACTATTTTAAGTGCCTTACCAAGGTCAACTTATTTAATTCTCACAGCAACTGTATGATTGATACATTATTATCATCTTATTTCACAGATGAAGAAACTAAGGAATAAGGAAATTAAATAATTTGCCCAAGGTCATATTACTAATAAATGACAGAACTGAGATTTGAAACCACATAGTCTGTCTTCAATTCTTCAAGCATAGTGTGCTCTTAACCACTGCTCAATACTGTCTACACAATAAGAATGTAAATTTTATAGCAGTCAATCTTTCCCTTATAATATTATAATAACTAAAAGTTTGTGCTATGCAAAACATGATTCTGACACCATAAACAGCAGTATACCCACAACTGTCTGCTCCTATTTTGTTGTGCAAAACATACAATTTTTATAAAATTTTATAATGACAAATAGCTTTAAAATGAAGGAAAGAAAACCAAAATTATAATAGAGGGGTTTTTATCATCAAGAAAATCACTTAGAGTGGCAGAGAACAAAATGTGAAATAAAGAACAGCCACTTTTCAAAATGCAGTGTTATTACAACAGACAAATAGTCTTAGAAAGAGTAACAAATCTAAAGTCTTTTCAACTCTGGAACACAAAATACTGTGCTGTGTGCACAGCAGAGGGTCAGTAAATATCTGTGATAGATAAAGATTTCTCCCAGTAGATCATCCTTCTTCAGGAGATGCTTATATTTTTATCCCTAGAGGTAAATGTTCAGCTAAATTGTTTTCCTTACTGTATGCCCAATCATAAAAGCTCACATATCTGGGTACCCAGAGCCCATCATAGGATTTTTTTCTGGGGAAAATGACTACAACCTAAGTTGGCTGAAAGCAAAATTGTCTCACTCTTAGATTCCCCGTTCTACATTGTTTTTCCCAAATCCTCTATCAAAATTCATCCCAAGAAATAAGTAAATAAATCCATTTATGCTGAGAGATCTCTGGGTATTACTGTGCCCCAGATGTATTTAGATCATAACATCAAATGTAGGCATTAGTCAATTAGGCTGGAGAGGTATCTAAGAGTAAATGTTTACAGGTACCCCCAAATCATATCATCTATACCATCTTATAATAAAACAAACTTTGCACCTATGCAATTTGCTTATGACTATTGTAGAGAGGGGGTGCACTGGAGAATTCAGCTAATATAAAATGCAGCAAACTCACTCCGAAAGGCCATATCATTCTCTGCACTCCATTCCTTATGAAACTAAATGATGGTTGACAATGAAATTCAAGCTTCTGATTCTTATTAAGGCTGACTATTGAAACTTGATTAGGCCTATAATTACACACTGCTTGAATCAAGAATGTCAAATAATGGGGCAGGACCTCTATAGCTTGGGAATCAACTTACAACCTAGGTTGGTCCATGAACCACTTGCTCAGACAGCACTCAGTCATAAATTATCCCAAGTTTAACCTGGTAAGCATTGTTGGGAGGGTATTTTTGGTCAAGAGTCCAAAATGGAATTTTCTACTCTGTAACTCTAGCTGATCCTGGGCACTCAGGAGAGAGAGAAAGAAAGAAAAAGGAAGTGAGAAAGAGACAGAATAGTCTATAATTGTGTGGCTAATGGGGAAAGCCAAGAAAAGTTATTAGATTTTATAAAAATTTAATATCTGTAAATACACAAAATGAATCAGTTTAATTTACAAAGTTAAAGTTTAAATTTTTATTCATTTTATTCATTTTTAAATAGAAGTAACCTAAGCAAGATACACTTTTATCCTTTTTTTTGAAACGAAAGGAAATTTCAATATGCTACATGTATGGCATAGGATTGATTTATATATACAGATAAAAAATTATATTATTATCTATTTATTTTGTAGAGATTGAATAAAACCTAATTTGGGAAAATGTGAAATGGCATGTGCCTACAATGTAATGTGTGATATGTATAAGAATATCTCTACTCTGATATGTTTCCTCAAGTTTTATTTTTAGGAATTTCACAGCAATTGTCAAGTACACACACCCTGTATACCTATAGCAGTATAGCTACTGCAATAAACTAATAGGAATCTAGTTGAAGAGATCAGACTGTATGTCAGACAGCAGCTTGAAGCTGGCCAACACACATGTTCAAGAGATGTAAGGCATTTACATTGAAAAACAGACAGCCTAAGAAAGAAGCATCATGACCTCTGAAAAATATCTGTCCTGTGAATTGTATGATCCATGCTTACCTCACAGCTTGTCTCCATATCTGCGTAATTGGCTTTGACTTTACTCCTTCCTGTCTGACTGTTAACTTTGGGTTTCTTGTAGTAGTTCTACTCAACTCCGTTTTGGTCCTAACCTGGCTTCCCCTCCATCTTAATACTGTAATGCAGCACAGTTTACCATTTCAGTTTGACCATCCTGGCTTTCTTCCTGGGGTAATTGACCTTCCAAAGCTGTAGAAGTATAAAAAATCAAGTTCTATCCTAGAAATTAGAAATTCTGCTCTTGGTTCTGCCAAAAACTAGTGGTGTTTCCTTGCTAAGTTATCTGACTTTTCTATTTCTTGGATTTTTTTTTTTGAAATGTAAAGTCCGAATTGTATGATTATTAAGATCTCACGACATTATTATTTCAGTTTAATATTACTTGGGTCGATACTATCATTTTACTGATTCCAAGAGCAATAAAATATTTGAAAGTGGATGAAGACTAAGTATATCGGAAGATGCAGTACCAGTGCCAGCCACTATTTTTTAAAAATTGAGGAACTTGAATTTAGACATTAACTAAAAGCCAACAAATATATGTATTTTGAATGCATGAGCTTCTCTGTGTTTTCCTACAGCATTGTCTTACCACAGAGCTTTCAACTCTTTCAGTTTCCAAGTTATACCAGGAGATCAGTCTGATTCATTGAGATGTTAACATCATGCTATCTAAATTTTTTCAGCTTTTAATTTTCAAGACATCTCCAAGTAAAATGATTGTTTTTGACATTATTTGACTTTCTTGATTCAAGCAGGGTGTAATTATACCCCTGATCAAGTTACTGTGGACAGCCTGAATCCAAAGACAGGCACCACATATGGAAGCTTTATGGTTAATCACAAACAGATACAACTGGATGTTTCATACCACACATTAGATTCTTAAAATGATTTCTGCTTTTTACAATAAGTAAAATAAAAAGATTATACATAAACATGCTAATAAATATTTGGTGTTTCAATTAAATATGAAATGAGGAAGTTTAAGTTTCAAAACCACTCAAATTTGCAGCATAGTTTTATAAACTTTTAAATTTAAATATTTCATTGTAATATATTCATTTATCTGCTACTGAAAACAAGTTAATCAGTCTGACCAGGACTATAAGGAGATAAAATATCCAGTCAACTTAGTTAAAAAATAACCTCAGACACAAAAGGAAAAAAAAATTTCAACTTCTTAACTCATGTAGACACAACATACATGATAATCTTCTTCTTTTTATATATTAAAAGTGCGATTTATCTCGAATTTATTATTTATCTCACAAAGTCAAGTTTCAGAGAAAGAGAAACTATAAATTCTCATACATATTATTTATTTATATCTATTTATCATAAACTATCTTCTAGCATTTTTATCACTCTGTACTTAATCCCTAAGATGGAGGTCAATTTCTAAAAACAAAGTAACATTAGTATTAAAACCAGACTTAAAGAGACCAAGTAGAATTATTGCTGATGCTAAAAATGTGCTAGTGTAAGGCAAATCTGTATTCCTCCAACCTTAGCGAAATGTGAAAAATTTATTAATTATTTAGGTGCTTCATCAACAGGAGGTCAAAATTTTAACATTTTGAGATTCTTAATAAATAAGGTGCTATAGTTGCCTCCAAAATGCTGTTACTGCCTAGCTACTAAATATAAATGCTGTAAAATCTAATCTAGGTCATTTAAACAGATAGCATTGAAAAATAAACATGCTATACAGAAGAGACATAAAAGTTTTAAAGGGATGATAGAGAAGCAAAATGACCTTCGAAGTTAAAAACTTGAAGCTTTCAAATATATTTTCCAAATATTAGACTAATAAACGACAAACAAAAGATAAAATAACAGGAAGTTTGCATTAGTGTCAGCAATGCAAGTGGGAAAGTCCATTACATTTCTGGCTTAAACTTTATGATTGCTAAACAATAATTGTTTTTCTTAAAAATATTTTTAATAATAAATTTGCATACCTAGTTCTTAAGCTTAAACTCATTGTCACCTACGTGTGTTGTGGGTTGAAGCTCATTGTCACCTACATCTGCTGTGGATTGAATTGTGTTCCCTAAAAGGATATAATTGAAGTCCTAACTTTGGAGAGCTATTAATGTGACTGTTTTTGGAAATAAGGCCTTTGCAGATGTAATCAACTGAAAGTGCAGTCATTAGGGTGAGCCCTAACACATATGATGGGTATCCTTATAAGAAGAGGAAAATGTCACATGAAACAAATAGGGTGAACTCCATGTGACAGCAGAGGTAGCTGCAGGGCAGGGATGTCAAGGATTGGCAGAAGAAGATAGGAAGACAGGAAGAGGCAAAGAAAGATTCCACCCAGAGTCTCAGAGGGAGCATGGCCCTACTGACACCTTGATTTCAGACTTCCAGCCTCCAGACTGAGAGAATAAATTCTGGTTTTCTTAAGCCACCCAGTTTTTGGTACTTTGTTAGGGCAGCCCTAAGAAATTAATATAGTTCCTAACCAGTATCTGAGAGAATAAATTCTGGTTTTCTTAAGCCACCCAGTTTTTGGTACTTTGTTGGGGCAGCCCTAAGAAATTAATATAGTTCCTAACCGGTATCCTTCATATTACCTTGGTTGTAAACAAAAATGTGAATAGTATTGAATAAAGCTTGTTATGACAGTATCTTATCAGCCACCCTGCATTAATGGGCAAGAGCTTTCAATCCAGTGTACTACTGAAGACAGCCTGAGATTTAAATGTGAGGCATAGCATTTTAAAGGTCTAAAACTAGCAGCAGTTTGGAGTTTGACAACCTACTTTTAATTTATAAAAATGCATTTTCTTCTGAAAAGACTCATTAAAAATGCACACAAAGAAATTTCATTTTGTAAATTTATACATGTTTCATCTTTGGTAGAGAAAAGCATTTGATAATAGTTGATTAAGGCATTTGCTTTTCTCTTTTCTGATTTTCGACCAGTTCTCATTTAAAATGAGAAAGAGAAAAACAACTTCCTTGATCCGGAAAGCATGTTTTTATATTAATGATGTTTTGGAGGGAATTGTTTTGTGACTTGAGTTAAATGCTTTTTTTTTAATTACGTATTTATTTGTCTTGAAAAGTAAAGGAGGCATAATCAATAGTAAAAGTAGAATTATTTTTTATTTATTTTATTTTTTTCGAGACAGAGTCTCTCTCTGTCACCCAGGGTGGAGTGCACTGGCACGATCTCGGCTTATTTCAACTTCCTCCTCCTGGGTTCAAACAATTCTCCTGCCTCAGCCTTCAGAGTAGCTGAGATTGCAGCAGGCATGCCCACCACAGCTGGCTAATTTTGTATTTTTAGTAGAGGCGGTGTTTCACCATGTTGGCCGGGCTGGTCTCAAATTCCTGACCTCAGGTGATCCCTGCCCGCCTCGGCCTCCCAAAGAGCTGGGATTACAGGCGTGAGTCACCGCTCCAGCCCAGAAGTAGATTTTTAAAAAATGATTTTAGTTGTGCCTTGGTTTAGTTAAGAAGTGATTAGTTAGGCAAAATACAGAAGCTTTCTAGGTGTTGGACAGAGACTTACAGAAGCTTCGAAATTACCAGCTATTAAGTATTTTTAAAATAAATTTTAGTCTTAGTGCTTCATCCCCACGATGAAAAAAGCCGTATCAATAAGTGTTTATAAAGATCATTACTGTCTCCATCCCTGTTTAGGGTTATGCAGATAATAGAAACAAATGGAAAATGTATTTCATGTCTCTAAAAAGAAGCTTACATGATGTATTGTAGATCAATTAAACAATTAGAAAATAAAAGAACAGAACACGTTGAACCTTAAACTGTATGGAATGATGGCTTTTCACACTCCCAGTTTCAGTGTCAGTTATATATTCATGTCAGCCTAAAATTTACATAGATGCAACAAAGCCTGGAATTTCACAAATGTAAAACCAACATCAGCGGGGGTTATGTATTTTTGCACTCTAGGTTTTCTTTTTTTAAGGAGAGGTTTTTGTAGGATAGTGTCACCAGGAGGCCTGAGTTGTGAATAGGGGCAGGCCTGGCGCGTGGATATTCTTCCTTCCCACTGAAGAAAGGAATAGGTGTTGAATTGGAGAGAAAGAAAGACAAATAGGCACCATTTTAGGGTGGCAGTGAAAAATATGTAATATCACCGAATCTGAGAAAAATATGCAGTGAAAAATATGCAAAATTACAAAATCTGAGAAGTGATATAAGGGTCAATATTATAAAGTATCTAATATTATAAAAACATTAGAATAATTAGAACAATTTCCAGATGATGCTGGGAATAGCGAAAAGGTATAGACTCAGACATGAGTAAAGTAATAAGAAAATTAATATCGCCAACCAAAGAGGCACCCTGAGAAAGGGGAAATTTATTTTTCCAGAATGCATCAGTCAGTACGCTACCAAGTGGCTGCCCCATTGCCCAAAACAAAACAAAAACCACTAGCTTTATCAGCAAGTTTTGTCTGCTATTCTTGTCAATGATTTGTGTTTAACTCCAACTTTTAGATATATCAGATACCACAATGGATCTTACGAAATACATTGATGAATGCTGGGAATTGAGGATACCAAAACTGTGAACTAAACTGTGAATTAAGCATATATCATTTCAAATAGTTTCAATTAAATTATCTTCAAGAAAGAAAAATAATGTTCCATATCTGTCTTTTCCCCCCAGGAATACGCTCTTTGGTTTGCTTTGTAGAAAGTGCTTTCCTCATGTGTTTGTTTATATAAAAATTTAATTGTTAACGTCTCAAAGATAATTGTACTATTGGAAAGAATAGACACAAAAATTTTAAGAGCTAAATCTGTTTAGATTTATTGTATATTTGATTGACTGGGGAAATGACTTTCAGTTGACATCTGAGCCAACAAGTTAGCTGAAATAAAATTTTGCTTAATACCTTTGCATCAATAATCTAGGCACAGCCTCATTGATTGAGAAAGTCTGATCAATAGAGTATTACTGGCTGCCTAACTGTAACTTTGCCAGACTTTTTTTGCTAATTCTGCTGATGACCTTCTTACCACTGCTTTTCAGGTTCACCTTTTTTTCCACTTTGAAATTCAATTTGCTCCATTTGCCATTATTTAAAGAATTTACACATCCAATTGATTTTATCAACCTGCTTTAGTTAGTATATGAGATGTAAAAGATTGCACCTTATTGTGGTAAAGCTTTGGAACTTCCAAAGTACTCATATATTTAGCAAATATTTTTATGTCGAACATACTCGGGAAAAAATAACCCATAACAATAAATTACAAGGCCTAAACAATAAAAAATGGAACATTCCCATTTTTAAAAATGATGTGCATAGCACAGGATCCACAAGTATTAAAGAGGATATCATATTGAGGAAAAAAACAAATGGAAATAAGAGTGTGGCTCTGGTGTTCAGGATAATAAAGGAAAGGAGGCAAAATATCCCTAACGGAGAAGGAAGGTTCATGGAATATATTAGAGCTTAATGAACTTTGAAAAGAATTATCAAAAACTGTGAAGAGTCTTAGAGTTTAATATTGCATACAGGCTAAGAAGTTCATCTGCCACAGGTTTATGGATGCTGGCAGAAGACACAAGACTCCTGGGTCAGAAACAAAGGACTTCATAATTCCTAACAATAGCAGTAGCCAGAGTATCAGCATTTTTGCTGGTTCCCCAAACCCCAATTCCACAGAACAAAGTGAAGAGGACCAGGTAACACCTGCATATGCAGTGTGTTGTGTTACAGAAGAGCAACTATGCATTTAGGATATATGTTAATTTTTATAATAAAGAGTAAGCATGCCTGACCTTGATACCAGAGGGAGGCACTGTCACTTTTTGCAAAGGTTTTGCCCTACAAATATCTTTGTAATGATAATCCAGAATAAAACCCCTGTTTCTGCTTGCAAAATCTGCAGACACAGGAGAGATTCATAAAGAACTGTCTCCAAACAATTATTGGTTGTGAACATCTCATTTTACAGTTATTAAAATCAGACTAGACTGAGACCTGAAGAACCACGTTCCCCCAGTAAATCCCCAATTCCTCAATTTCTTGACCTCTTCACCTCCAATGACCTCTTCCAATTTAATTCAGCCACTAATTCTCATCGCTCAATGTGGACCTTGTCATCCCCTAAACTTATTCCATCTCTGAAAAAACTCAATTTCAACATGAACCAGTCTCCAACTGCAGCATCCTCCCCTTTCAGCTCTGTCACCTAACGACTGCTGCTGTTCTTTAGGACCTCCGTTCTCACAATTCCTGTACTTCACCCCTATCTCTCAGCAGCCATTTGTCTTCACATCCTGTCCTTTCCAGTTTAGACTCCACTGTCCATCCTTTTAACTACTATTGTGTCAACATCCTCAACTTCCTCATCCCATTCTTCTTCCTTGGCATTTTCCCAGTAAAACCTCAGTTTTGAATAAAACTAAGTACTAGCTTTTTTTTTCAGATACACCTGCACTGCTGATCACTGCTAGTGAAAATGGTACAACACTGCAGACTGGTTTCAACATAAATTCATGGCCTCCAATATCAACCAGATTTTCAACACAGAATTTTTTAGCTCCATCACTTTTCTCAAATCTGATTCAATCTGGCCCACATGCACAAAAAACTAATATCATTTCCTCTACACACACACACACACAAAGTCACTAGATGAAAATTCTCTCAACTTCTCAATATCAAACCTGCAAAAATAGCTGTAATGTCATCTGTCTTTTTCTTCTGCTCAAATGAAGGAAATGTCTCCCCCTCACATAAGGCTAAAGTTAATTCTCCTGTTTGTGCTTTGGAGGGTGTCAGAGCCAGCTAATTGTCCTCCAACATCCACTTTTCTTTTCTTCTGAATTTACATAACTACACAATTGCAGCTGGGCATGTGGTCATCCAGAATCAAGACTATAATTTCCATCTACACTTTCAGTTAAGTGTGGCCATGGAATGAAAGCAGAAATTTATATATAACTTCTGGGAAGCATCCTTAAAAGTAGTGGATGTAACCTTCTCCCTCTTTCCATATTGCTGTACGTAACTTAGATGTAAAGTCTAGAGCACTAATATTCAATAAAAATATAATGCAAACCACAAAGGCAAGCCATGTAAGTAATTTTAAATTTTCTATTAGTCACATTGAAAAAGTAAAAAGAAACAATTGAAATTTCTTTTAATAACTAATACATTTCATTTCATCCAGAATGTCCAAATTAGTATAACTTCAACATGTAATTAATATAAAAATTATGTAGATTTGTTACATTTTGTTGTATTAAGTATTCAAATTTCAATGTGCATTATACACTTACAGCACACCTCCATTTGGACTAGCCACATTTCAAGTGCTCAAGAGTACCACTTGGCCAGTAGCTACCATATTGGCTACCACAGGGCTAGCTAGAGTTCCACCTTGAGGCTTTTAGCCATGCACAATGAAACAACAATATGGAAGAAAATCAGGTTACTTAAAAGTGGTACCACATAAGTACATACTATTTACCCAGACTTCTACATGACAGAAAAATAAATTTTCATCTTCTTTAAGACAAAGTTACCTGAGTTTTCTTTCATTTACAGTTGAATCTCATTCCCTTCTGCTTCACCAGAAATGTATTTCCTTTCTCTGCTATACATGTTACTGCTACCATTAATTTGATCTTGCAGAGTAAAGTAAAAGCAACCTAACCGAGGGAAGGTAATATAGCATAGTAGTTAAGAGCACAGACTCCAGTGTCAGGTTACCATCAGTTTGATTTCAGCTATATACTTACTAGCTGGTGACTTTGGGAAAGATACTTAATCTCTGTGCCTCAGTTTCCTCATTTGTAAAATGTAGACAATAATAGCACTATCTCATAGGATTCTTATGGTATTAGGAAAAGTTAACCTATACCAAATACTGAGAACAGTGCCTGGTTCTCTAAGCTAGTTAGATAAATCTTCATCTACATACCCTCCTTATGACACTTAACCATTCAAGGTTTTTTAAATCTTAAAAATCAGTAATAATAACAAATCTCTCAACTGTTTGTCAGCTAATCCTTTATGGCCAAATTAAGAGTCATCTATATCTACATCTCTATTTAGTCACCTACCACGGATGGTTCAGTTCACAGTCTGGCTTTAATTTTTACCCCTCCACTATAACTAGTCTCCCTGAAATATCCACTGACTTTTGTTGCTAAATCCAATGGATTTCTGTTACTTCATCTCTATTGCACTAGAGAATTAACCATTCCTAACTTTGAAATACTCTCTTTTATTGGCTCGCTGAGTTTTGGCTAACTTTTCTCAGTCACTTCTGTGGGCTCCTCCTTTTCAGCATCATCTACCTCCATTTTCATCTTGAATTTCCTTTTGTTCTCTTTCTCTGAGTGCTCCCTAGATTGTCTCATCATTTCCAAGGTGTTTACAATATCTCAAGCTCATATAACATTCTTGTGCTTTACATCTGTATTGATATTTCCACTTAGATGTTCCACAGGAAGAGTATTAGTTTAATTTCCAAACCTATTCCTCTTACTGACATTCCTATCTCAGTCAATGGCCTGAACACCTGCTAACTGCCCAAGCCGAGAGTATGGGCATCATCCTAGACTCCCCTTTCTCCCTCAGCCCTAGCAAGCTGTCAACTACCAGGTCCTCCCAATTCTGTTCCTGGAATAAATCTTTATATTCATTTTTTGATATTCCCACTGCCATCACCCATTAAAGCCAACATTAACTAACATTTGAATTAATAGCCTCCTGTATTATCTCCAGTGGCCAATCTTGATTTTCTTTGATCTACTCTTTGCACTATATTTCACAATCATGATTGTTGACTCTCTTGCTTAAAAACGTCTTCCCTTGTTATATCTGAAAGAAGTCCAAATTTCTTAAACTATTTTGCAAAACCTGTGTCATCTGGCATCTGCTTGCTTTTCTAATTCCATCCTTCATTCCCATTCTCCTCATACACGATGCTTTAGATTCACTGAAGTTATACCAGCTCTTGGAACGTACCATGTCTCTCATCCTGTAGCCTCTAGTGGGCGCTGTTGTTTGCCACCCCAGGATATATTCTCTTCTATTGAGTAGCAGCTTGATTTCTGGATGCTGTTGACCCCAGCTCCAGAAGAATACTTTGAATTCCTAAACCATTTATTGTGACTCCATCTCCAACGTCCAAGTATTGGTTCAGGAATATGCGCATAAACTAAGCTGGTCAATCAAAATGAGTCCTATGCTTTTTGATTGACAGTTAGGAAAAAATTACTTTCTATTTTTGGGTGTGTAAATGCAATGTCTAAAACTGACAGTTGTTTTGCTACCATAAGAAAATCAGCCTCAGAACAAACTCAAAGCAGAGACCAAAAAAAGAAGGAAATTAAATTAGAACTCTAATAAATTTACATCTGAAACCCTCTAGACTTTTTAGTAACATGAACTAATAAACTCTTATGATTATTCGCTTGTCTGAGTTGGGTTACCTGCCACGTCTCCCATTTCTTCACCTAGTTAACTCCTATTCATTCTACTCTGGCCTTTATGTGGACACCACCAGCATAAATCTTTCATGAAGCAGTGTTGGTGTCCGTTCTCTATACTTCCACAGCACCTTGAAATATCTTTATCATCATGCTCATCTGAATGACTTATAACTGCCTGTTTGTTCCTGTCTCTCATGAGATTAAAAACTCTGTGAGTCTCAACACCATGCCTTTAATGCTCATTGTTGTTTTTCTAGCATTTAACACACCTCCCGGGACATAGTAAACTTCATAAATATGTCAAATTAAATATAGTTAATAATTGTGGAGTACTTTCCATGTCAGAAACTGTGCTAATAATTTCACATATTTTATCTTAATTCCTGGTTACAACAATTCTATGACACATGTACATTTATTGTTAACTATTTTATAGGTTTAGATATTGAGGATTAGAGAGTTTAAACAATTTCTCCATGTTCACATATCAATATTAGAGCTGGAATATGAAGCTATTAGTCTGTCTCTAATGTATAGTCTTATTCACTACATTCTATTGTCTTTATAAGAAAAAAGTAATATATAAGAATCATATTTAGAAGTCTTCAGTATTTTTCCAGTACTTTACTGTTGAGATGCATTTTTAAATTCTCTTTCCAAAGCTCTCTTTGCAGGATCAGAACGATGGAGCAAAATGATAAAAGTTTCACTTTAATAAGGAATGAAGAAAAAAAACAAAAACTGTGATCAGATTCTGTACTTTCAGTGAAACATTCCACTTAGTATATCATGAGGTTAAGTTTGGACTTAGTGCTCCCAATCCTCTATTTTACTATAGTTTCTTCATATTTCTTCACCCAAAGATAATTTATAACTAACTCCAATTAAGTTGGCGTTTTGAGAAGGAAATTTTTTACGACTGTGAAATTTCAGAACATTGAACTAGTGCTTCCAGCCACAAAGCTGGGAATACAGGATGGACAGCATTACAGCTGCATAACATTCCTGACATAACTCAATGTTTATTTGTAGAAACTAATGCCCCAGAATATTCTCTTGGGACCTGAAATCTCCCCTTTGCTCTTTTCCCCTGGTAGTTGATTCTTACTGTCCACTATCCAACCATAATGATGTAAAGTGAAATCTATTTTGCTTGTGGGGGAAAAAAAGAATGGTTCACAACTTCACTCAGTTTTTTTAGTTAACATATTAACACTTGTTTCAGAGTAATGTATTTGAGTGCTCACAGCACGTTTTGAAGAAACAATACATGAAGCAAGTTCTGTGTCTATTTCATAGATGTAGTCTCTAACTCAAATAATCTGGATTTTTTATTTTTATTTTTATTTTTGAGATGGAGTCTTGCTCTGTCACCAGGCTGGAGTGCAGTGGCACGATCTCTGCTCACTGCAACCTCCACTACCCAGGTTCAAGTGATTCCCGTCTCAGCCTCCTGAGTAGCTGGGCATACAGGTGCTTGCCACCACGCTCGGCTAATTTTTTTGTATTTTAGTAGAGATGTGGTTTCACCATGTTGGCCAGGATGGTCTCGATCTCCTGACCTCGTGATCCACCTGCCTCGGCCTCCCAAAGTGCTGGGATTATAGGCATGAGCCACCGGGCCCGGCCAATATGCTGGAATTTTTAGGTCACCATTTGAATGATTATTTTCGGTTTAGCAAACATTTTTAGCTGATTTAGTTTCTAAAATGCTTAAAATTAACTTTTGGCTTACTACATAAGTAATACTTGTTCTCTGTAGAAAAATTAGAAAAGCATGCATATAAAAAGAAGAATATATAAATAATCCATGATCCCAACACTCAGAAATAATCACTTCAATTATATTGTAGATGTTCTCCCAGACTGATTTTGTGCATAAACACACCCACACACAGTTATTAAACAAATATGGGATTTTAGTCTATATCCTGTTTGATAAACTGCTTACTTTATTCAGCAATATTTGGTATACCACCAGTTTGGAATATGATGACAAAATTTACTAGACCAACCATGGTAAACAGAACTAAGACCTAGCTGACTTTATCTTTAGTAGAGGATCCACAACAGTATGATACATCATATTTGCTTCATTCTGATTTAGAGGGAATCTTGACTCTTTTAAACTTGACAAACTTGCTCAAGCTCCACAGATAAAACTGAGAAAATATGTTGGATAATATTCAAGAAAGTTTATAGTTCTTGAAAGCAAACTGTATAATTGAAGAAATAACTGAAGCCTGAGAACCTATGTTATCTTGATTTTTTAATTACATCGATCAATTGTACCAGAATCATTCAATAAGCCATGTAACTCCACATAGACTCTAACTATAAACCTCAAAGAAACATAGAAAAATTGGAGGCAGAGGGATCAATCACAACATATGAAGATAAGTGACCCAACTATTCACCTTTCATTCACATAATTCGCATGGTAAAGACACAGACCTACTATGTCCTGTTTAAACAAATTTTCTTTATTATAGGCAATGATTCATATCATCTTTCAAAGGATTTAAAAATAGTCAGTGTGTGAAGGGCATTTGGAGATTTAAGCTTTCCCTGTTGCATGGTTCACTGCTAATATATCTGGGATATATCTATATTGGCACAAACATAACCAGTGAAATAATGTTTCAAAGATGACATTTTTAATGTGGAACAAAAAAGTGTGACCTAATGTTAATTACAGATGTCAATTATATTTGTGTTGTTTAGGGAACATTATGTCATTGGCAGTGTATTAAAAGATAGGCAGCCGTAATTTGAAATCATTTTGGCAAGTTACTCTCTGTAATGGAAAGGAACAGTGGCTGCCATCGACTCATCTCCCAAAGATACCAGAAAGCTTAGTGGTCCTGAAAATAAATTAGAGATCATTCGAAAAAATAAGAACCTTTGAAAAAATATGACTAAGTTGTGATGACTTTGGCTAAGAAAAAAGAGCATTTTATGATCTTATTGTTATTTTCAAGCTTAAGGAGGGTGATCATAAGGAAGATGGTGACCAGCTGTTCTTCAGGGTACAGCAGGAAATGGCTTAACTTGCAAGACAAATTTAAGTTGACATAATGTAAGAACTACTTGACAGCATTGAATTTTAATCACTTAAAATAGGCTCCTAAGGACAGCTGAGGGAGATGTCATCTTTGAAAACCTTTAACGTTATGATTATGATAAGCATTACAATTGGCTGCTGGGATTTCAGTAAGTTCCTATCTAGAAAGAGAGCTGGTTTGAGGCAGGATTACTAAATGAGCCCAAAACTCTTCCTGCTCTACCTTTCGGTATCGTCCCATACAGCCACTCCAAAGGGATTCCAACCAGATGACTGGTTAATTTCTTAATTCATTCAACAGAATTGAGTGTCTACACCTTGCTCCAGTATACGGATTGATTGCATTGATGTATTTGCCCAAAATATATAGATGTAACACTTTTCATCGGATCCTGCATTTATGGGAGTCTTTCTTATTAATTGGTATTTCTTTTTCTGTGCTTTCAAATAATAGGTCTTATGTATATGACACAGGTATCACAGCATAAGGTGTCCAGGGCTAGGAAGATATTAAGAATACAAAATGTATTTCTTATAACACTGTGGGGAAATAGGTGGTGTTAAGACCATCTAGGATTTCAAGATATCCAGAAAAGAAAGCGACGATCATTCTGGTAAATTTGCATCTCTTATAACTTAAAAGTTTTTATTTGTTTCTAGATTTATTACAGGAAATCACCGCATAACGTAGGTTTAAAAGAAATCCCATGTAACATAAAAGCTATTCTAATGATGATGTCTAACTATTAAGAGACTCACCTGAAACAGCTTAGAGAGCCATTGACTTCAGTGGGAGATGTATGTGAGCATCTCAGAAGAAAATATAGGCATTGGGTTCTTAAATATGATAAAAGAGAATAATTAAGAGACTGGTAGTTATTGACAGTCTCAAAAAATAAAGCAATTAAAGGAATGAATTTCAACAGTAAGAAATGAAACACACCGGGTGATTTTTTTTTTAAAAATGAGAGATCTTAAAAAGGGAAAGGAAATTATACAAATGCAATTAATTCTATTTGAAAGGCAGTCTATATCACTCAGTATTTCAATATTCCTTCTGAAAGCGGTGAGGCGCTCAGATTCTGTTTCTTTATATCAGGAAGTCAATTCTTTCAGGCCTATTCAGCCTCATCAAACTGGGTCTCCCACTGAGAAGCATCATTAGATGGCAGCTCTCCCAATCTTCCACCTGAGAAAGGGCCACTGAATTCACAGATTTTTAATCCCCCACTGCACTCTCTCATATCCCACTGATTTCAAAGGGAGCTGTGTATGTCGAAGACAAATGCAAGGAGGCAGAAAGGGATGTTTGGATCCTTATATTCCTAAAAGCAAACACAGTTGTATAAGGAGGATCAATATTTTTCTACATAAGTTAATCAGGTGAATTGTACATAGCACAGGTATTTATCAAGAAAGGATGCTTTAATTGATTAATTTCATTCTTTTATTTATAAATTTATCTATAGGCAGAGATACCTACATCCTTTTTAAAAAATTATACTGTTCATGTTAGTACAATATAGGATATTTTCCTTGTATGTTAAGGTTTGGGTTCCATGACTAATACCTGTAAGTTATACTTAAATATGTCACAATTAAATTCTGGTAATATCACATTGTATCCATTTTATATAAACTGCTTCACCTTATGCAACAGGTGTAGTCGTGAAAGTTTTGGTAACAATTTAATTTTTATAAAGAAAAAAATCTGTCCCGAGTGACCTAAATGAGCAGGGTATTTCAAGGAAATTTAGGTTGAATCTTGCTTAAAACAAATAATCCTCTGGAAAAAAATCACAAAACTTTCCTTCTATATATATGTTTACTGTATTTTCTTAAAGGAGTACAAACATAAGCAATTTTATGCACATATTTCTATGGCTATAGTCAGACATTGACTTAACAGTTATCTGACCTTACTTATTTTCCATTCTCTTAATGTTGATATTCCACATTTGGGTCATTTTGTGTAAGATATCTATCAATGTTTTTTTTTCAACTTTTACTTTAGAATCAGTAGTATATGTGCAGATACAAAGGTATCTATCAATATGTTCTAATGGATGTTTTTACTTTTATTTGCTTTGGTATTTCTTTTAATGGTCAGTACATACAATATACTTGGTATTTGTTTTTAAATAAAATATACTGAATAAAACATTGGTAAGCTCTATTTAGGTAAGGATTAAAATTAGTAAAATTCATTTCCCCCATCATTATTACTAATTGAAGAAGAAAAAATATATTTTGTTTCTTTTCAAATATTTCTAATATTTCCATAAAAAGTAAACATGTTTGCCATTTATCCAGTATCAAATGTCTCGACATTATAATGTTAGCTTTTCAATAAAATGCATATCAATCTTTTTACATTTATCTACACAAATAGTTATGAATGCATTCTTATAAACCATTCAAACAATACAGAATTTCCAGTCTCTTTGCTTGCGGTTCCCCCAATCTGCAATACTCTCTTACTTCATTTCAGTCTCAGCTTGAATGTCACTTCCTCTGAAATACCTTTGCTGTCCACTACTTGCAATTATATATCTACTTATTTATTATCTGTCACCAATGAGACACTCTGTAATGGTGGGGTGAGGGGCATGATATGCTTTTATTCACTATCTCCTAATTCCAAGAACAGTGCCTAGCATATATTAGACATACAGCTTTAATTCAATGGGTAAATGAATGGCAGACCCTAAAAAAGTGCCTTTCAAAGAGGTTTTAGGAAGTATTACTAGTATAGAAATGCACAAACTTCATGAGTTTGAAATTAAGCAACCAATCTTATGTAACTCTTTTGATGTGACATCATACATTTTAAAGGCATAAAAAGCACAGATTATACACAATAGAAATTCGGATAGATCTTATACCACCTGTGTGCTGTTACATGGCTCCCAGTTCAGCACAATTACCAAAAAGCCACTTGATGTCAGTATCTCCAAATCAACAAATGCCAGCTTCTGAAGCCTCAAATGCAAAACATAAATTCTGAGGCAAGGGTAAATCATATGTAATGCCGATTCAGATCATTATCTTTCATTGTTTCAGGTTTATAGTTGTCATCGGATCATTGATGTCAATGAATCCTTTCCACAATTAAAATGATTACTATACCTCATCCAAGGATCCCTGTGAATCTTCATGAATTTAAAATTTGAAACAGGATGAGGAGTATTCAGATGAGTGACAAAAATTATTTTTAAGTGAAAACATACAACTGGCTAACTCTCGTAATATCTTGTTGGAACAAATAATCTTTACGGTAAAAATTTTTCTGATCATTAGAATTCCCAAGTGAAAAATAGCTTTTCCAGAGTGAGAGTCAGTTTCTCATTTCCAAATTGTGTAATCTTAAGTGAAGCATTGTCTATTATAGAAGCAATTCTTGAATTAGATCAAAGAATGACTATTTTATTATAAACTGATATCCTGGGGTACACTAATTATTTGGGACATTAATATTACACAAAATATGTAAATTTGTTATTAAATAATTCGGGGAAACATTTTTGAAAATCAAGTATTGATGCCTCAGAGCCACTAATATGTAAATATGCATTGTGTTGCTCCTAAATGAGAACATACTATGCATAAAGAGGTTCCTTATTGATTTACCATGGAATTCTGTTTTCAGAGAGCATCTATTGGCAGTAGTGTTCCAAGTAGTACTATCTGTTGGATAATACTAAAGTTGATGAACTTTAAGACACTTTCCAAAATTCTGTTTTTAGATGTTTTATAAAGTCAACTCCTTAGAGCCCAGACAGCAGAGAGCATCTAAGCAACTATCTCTGAACTACACATCCCATTTCAAAAAAAAGAGGTTTTAAATTTTATCTCTGCCTAATATTTTATTCAAAACCAAAAATGGTTTGAGAGCTTAAAATAAACACTAAATATCTGTAGATACTGTATTTCAAAATCATTCCACAAAATTGTGTTTGGGAGGCTGAGGCAGGAGAATTGCTTGATCCTGGGGAGACAGAGGTTGCAGTGAGCCGAGATCGTGTCACTGCCCTCCAGCCTGGGCCCCAAGAAGGAAACTCCATCTCAAAAAAAAAATTAATTAAAAAAAATTATATTAATTTCTCATGGTACTGTGGGTTTACTTTTATGTTATTTTCCTGCAAAAAGGACATATGGTTAGGCTATTGTGTCCAGTGCTGAATAATTTGTATTAAAATAGCTGCTTTATAATCTAAATCCAGTATATATTTATTTATGTATCTTATATTAAACCAATTATGGTCACTTTATTCCTTCATAACCTTAAACTTAATGACAAAAAATCTTGATTGCAATAGGTATATTGGTTAGTAAAAGTGTTGTATATCTCACTTATTTTAAAAATAAACTTATTGTTGAAAACTTCCTTTATGTTAAAATTTTAAGAAACTAGCACAGACATATCTCAGGCAATGTTTCTTTGCATAGGTTACAAATGAAATATGTAAACGTATTAAAAACTGTAAAATGAATTATATTTCAAATAAAAGTTATTTTTAATGTCAAACTGTTAATTAAAGTAGAAAAACCAAGTAACAATGCTCTGAGAGAGAGCATGAAGAAAATATAGTAACAGTATTAGACAGCACATGCTGTTATGTGTTTTGATGGCACAAGACCTTACCACAATCCAATCCTGAGAAAATGCTCAATAAGATACAACCTAATTCATTTAATGAAAGGCAAAGTCCAAAAAAAAATAGTGGTAAATGGCAAATGTACTTTTTGAAGTACCTGGGAATAAATACAGAAAGTGCAATCGTGTCATCATTACTTTGTAAAAATATGTATAGTGGAAATAATAGATACAATGATGATAACTAATGAACTAAGGATAATGACAAGGAGTAAATTAAAACGCAGAAGCCAACTAAGCAGAGGGTAAAGGTTTTAAGGACCAAAAGTCTACATAAAAACAATGAAAAAATAAATGGGTAAAATATCCAGTATAAACAAGCTTCCTTTTCCCTAATATTAGCCCCTGGCTTGCAAGGTAGTATTTACACTTGGTTGTGAGGCCACATCATAGCCCCAGCAACATAACGTTTAGCAATTATACAAATTTCAATATACTCAGCACTCAACATAAGTAACAAGGGCCACCTCCAAATCACCGATTTCATTCAACACTTTCAAATAAACAATATGTGGTTTGCCAAGATATGGGTTTGCCCTTCCTTTTGCTTTAATAAAGTGGTCAACAAAGTGCTATTAGTGCAATTTACAGTCTCCGAGTCAGTGTGAATGATTAGAAAGTAGGTTAGAGGTATTTTTAAAATATAGTTTTTTCTTCACTCCAACCAAACAAAAAAGTTACAGCCTTAATTGAAATGGCTACTTATATACAATATTAATGCATATATGGTGAATGATTTTGTCAGCATTTCTATTCAACTAACCTTGTTTCAAAGAATAAACAATTATGCTTTCAAAAACTAATGACAAATTTAAATGAGATATTCAAATAATGTGTTTCAAATAGTTAAAAATGTTATCCCTTTCAAGAATATTAGGCAGAGAAAATTCAAAGATGCACTTAAAATAGAACAAAACAAAGATCTGCTAATATTACTAATACTTTAAGAAAATTTTTCACTGAAAATTTTCCTACTTAGATTAGGTATACATTGAAAAATGTATGATGATCAGAACTTCTTTGCCATGATATGTCAGTGCTATCCACATATCTCTGTAGAATTAGGAACAGGAAGAGCGCAGGAAATTTATGTGGCATAAATTTACACCTAAACCCATGTGGAGCATGTACTGTCTCAAGCAACCTGGGTTTTCCTCATTTAGTGGTTCTCTGCTTTAACTCTGGATTGAGTCTGATATAGTTATGATTTATGGTTGGTGGGAGGGGTTAAGACTAAGCTGAAAAGGTAAAGGGAATAAAAAGAAGATAGTCCGGTTCTCTTTCTCTGACAATAGCCATCAGCAAAGCCAACTAGAACCTGAATTAGCTTGAGATGTTAGTAAAACACTAGTGACAGCAAAGAGCTTTACATTTTCTCTTTTAAAAAGTTTAAACTATTCTAAAATGGACTAGGTTCAATAGCTGGCCCAGATAATATCCCCAAAATGATCTAGATCTAACTTGTTTTCCTTCTCTTTTTGCATTTTCTTTAGATTCAGCCCAGGGTCAGAAATCCAGGCTCCTTTGCCCATCTAATAAGAAAGAATGAAAGTTGAAAGGCACTCTCAGAAATGGACGTGTAAGGAGACATACACAGGTAACACTGATACAATTCAGCTTTAGTGTTTTGAATACTATCATTAATCAGAGTGGTTCTCTTCTGACATTGATTCCAACCGTCTCACCAACAGTAAAAGGAGCCATTAATGAAAGTCTGCTTATCATTAGCCCTTTTACACTAGATTATTTCTACATCAAAGTAATTCTTTCAAGTTAAAGGTGATAGCAAAAGAATTCAAACCTGAACCATACTGATACTATAGATGTAACTACCAATTTACAGTAAATCAAGCAATAGAAAAACATGTTGAATTACATTGCAGCTATGCAGTCAGACAAATACAGAATGCATCTATAAGACACAAATATTGAAAGAAAAAATAAAGAGGGAAAGGAAATGACACTTGATGAAAACAAATCAAAGAAATAAACCAAATGCAACACTTTTTACCTTTTATTTTAAGTTCAGTGGTACATGTGCAGGTTTGTTACATAGGTAAACTTGTGTTAAGGGGGTTTGTTGTACAGATTATTTCATCACCTAGGTATTAAGCCTAGTACCCATTATTTATTTTTCCTAATCATCTCTCTCCTCCCACCCTCTGTCCTCCATAAGGCCCCCATGTGTGTTACCTTCTATGTGTTTATGTGTTCCTGTGATTTAGCTCCCACTTATAAGTGAGAACATACTGTATTTGGTTTTCTATTCCTGTGTTAGTTTGCTAAGAATAATGGCCTTCAGCTCCATCCATGTCCCCACGAAGAACATAATCTCATTCTTTTTTTATGGCTGCATAGTGTCCCATGGTGTATATGTGGTGCATTTTCTTTATCCAGTCTATTGCTGATGGGCATTTAGGTAGATTCCATGTATTTGCTATTGTGAATAGTACTGCAATGAACAGATGCATGCATTTGTCTTTAAAATAGAATGATCTCTATTCGTTTGGGTATATACCCAGTAATGGGATTGCGGGGTTGAATAGTATTTCTGTCTTTAAGACTTTGAGGAATTGTCACACTGTCTTTCACAATGGTTGGACTAGTTTACACTCCCAATAGTGTAAACGTGTTTCATTTTCTCCATGACCTTTCCAGTATCTGTTGTTTTTTTTTAACTTTTTAGTAATAGCCATTCTGACTAGTGTGAGATGTTATCTCATTGTGGTTTTGATTTGCATTTCTCTTATGATCAGTGATGTGATTTGGCCGTGTCCCCACTCAAATCTCATCTTGAATTATAGTTCCTATAATCTCCACATGTCCTGGGAGGGACCTGGTGAGAGGTAATTGTATCATGGGGAGTTTATCTCCATGCTATTTTCATGATAGTAGTGAGTTCTCATGAGATCTGATGGTTTTATAAGCGGCTTTTCCCCCTTTTGCTCAGCACTTCTCCTTACTGCTGCCATGTGAAGAAGGACGTGTTGTTTCCCCTTCCACCAAGATTATAAGTCTCCTGAGGCCTCCCAAGCCTGCAGAACTGTGAGTCAATTAAAACTCTTTCCTTTATAAATTACCCGGTCTTGCATATGTCCTTATAGCAGCATGAGAATGGACTAATACAGTCAGTGATATTGATCTTTTTTTTCATCTGATTGTTGGCTGCATGTATGTCTTCTTTTGAAAAGTGCCTATTCATGTCGTTTGCTTACTTTTTTTATAGGGTTATTTGTTTTCTTCTTGTAAATTTGTTTAAGTTCCTCGTAAATTCTGGATATTAGATCTTTGTCAGATGCATAGTTTGCAAAAATTGTTTTCCATTCTGTAGGTTATCTGTTCACTCTGTTGATAGTTTATTTTGCTGTGCAGAAGCTCTTTAGTTTAATTAGATCCCATATGTCAATTTTTGCTTTTGTTGCAATTGTTTTCAGTGTCTTTCTTATGAAATCTTTACCCATGCATATGTCCTGAATGGTATTGCCTAGGTTGTCTTCCATGGTTTTTATAGTTTTAGGTTTTACATTTAAGTACTTAATCCATCTCAAGTTAATTTTCATATCTAGTGTAAGGAAGGGGTCCAGTTTCAGTCTTCTGCATATAGCTAGCCAGTTAGCCCTGCACCATTTACTGAATAGGGAATCCTTTTCCCATTGCTTGTTTTTGTCAGCTTTGTCAAAGATCAAATAACAGTAGGTGTGTGGTCTCATTTCTGGGTTCTCTATTCTGTTCCATTTGTCTGTGTGTCTGTTTTTGTACAAGTACCATGCTGTTTTGGTTACTGTAGCCCTGTAGTATAGTTTGAAGTTGGGTAGTGTGATGCCTCCAGATTTGCTCTTTTTGCTTAGGATTGTGTTGGCTATTCAGGCTCTTCTTTGGTTCCATACAAATTTTAAAATAGTTTTTTCTAGTTCAGTGAAGAATGCCATTCGTAGTTTAATAAGAATAGCATTGAATCTATAAATTGCTTTGGGTGGTATGGCCATTTTAACAATATTGATTCTTCCTATCAATGAGCATGAAATGTTTTTCTATATGATTGTGTCATCTCTGATTTCTTTGAGCAGTCATTTGTAGTTCCCCTTCTAGAGATTTTTCACCTTCCTAGTTACCTGTACTCCTAGGCATTTTATTCTTTTTTCTGTCAGTTAGGAATGGGAGTTTCTTCCTGATTTGGCTGTCAGCTTAACTCTGGGTGTACAGGAATGCTAGTAATTTTTGCACATTGATTTTGTATCCTGAGACTTTGTTGAAGTTGTTTACCAGCTTAGGAAGCTTTGGGGCTGAGACGGCGGGATTTTCTAGATCATGTGATCTGCAAACAAGGATAGTTTGACTCTCTCCTAAACAAATGTAAAACAAATTAAGAAACAATGGAAACAAACTTAAGAATTAAGAAATAATTAAAACAAACAATAAATAAATAAACCAAATGCAATTTTTTATCATGATTCAAACAAGTCAGTCAAAAAACCTACTCATAGCATTTAGGGAAAATTAAATACTGATTGTATATTAGATGACATTAATAATGTAACATTTTTAGAGTGTGAAGATGCTACTGTAATTATTTTTGAAGCCCTAATTTCTGAGAGATATATACTGAAGCTTAGATTTTAGATTTCAAAATGCAGTCTGAGATTTGCTTGAAGACAACTTATTGGTGTATATAGGTGAATTAAGATTAAATAGTTACTGATATTAATTATGAACAAAACGTATTCATTATAGGTATTTCTTTAGGTTTGTTCAAAATTTTCCACAACAAAAGCTTTTAACGAATAAATAATGGCGATGATGGCAAGAGTGTGTTTGTGTGTGTTTCAGTCTTTATATTTTTTTGAGATGAATAATCATCAGCTAAGTTGAGAATTTCTCTTTCTCTGCTATAAGTAACTAATTTCTACAACAGTCTTCCCTATTAAAATATTATTTTACTTTGTCAAAGATCTGCATTATAGAGACAAATGTTAAAGAACCAATGCTGAATGTTGGCTCATAGAGATGAAACAAAGAGAAGGGAAGATTACTAAAGTATATAATTTCAGTGTAGTTTATACAAGGTAAGTTTATGTTAAAAATGAGACTCTTTAATAAACATTTAGCAAATATCACATTGAAATGTAAATGACTGAAAAATCTTCCCCTGAGATTATAAACAAAAACAGGGACCTAATATTATCACTTCAATTCAGCATTGTACTAGAAATCCTGACTAATACAATAAGGCAAGAAAAACAATTTTAATGTAAAAATTAGAAAGGGAAAAATAAAGCTTTTATTAACTACATATGATACAGATGTTAATGGGGAAAATGCAAAAAGAACTTATTAGTACTCCTAAGTTAATTTATCAATGCCATTGCATAAAAACTCAATATACAAAATCAATTGTATTTATACATATTAGCAACAAGTAATTAAAAATAAAATGTATAAAATGATATTATGTATAATAGAATGCAAAACATAAAAATTCTAGGACTGAATTTCTTAAAAGGCATATACTAATGCTACACTGAAACATAGAAAACATTATTGAGTACAATTGAAGGTTAAAAGATAATAATAGAAAATACTATCTTCATGAATTGGAGTGCTACTAGATTCAATTTTGTAAAAATGTCAGTTTTCCCTAATCAATCTATTTATTTAATATAATTCCAATCAAAATCTCAGAAGGCTCTTGTTTTCATAAAAAGTCAATTCAAAAATATATATGAAAATGCCAAGAATATTCAAGACAAATTAGAAGAAGAGGTACAATGTTAGGGCATGTTCACTACCAGATATAAAGATACACTGCAAGCTAGAGTAATTAAAACAGTTAGTATTGCTGAAAAAGATAGACAAAAAAATCAATAAAACAAAATAGAAATTATAGAAACAGACCTGCCTATATGACGAATTGATTTACTAAGTAGCATTGATTACAAAAGTAGCATGGCAGTACAGGGCGTAAAATGTTATATTTTTTAGGAAATGATGATGGATCAGTTAGATGTGCATATGGAAAAAAGTGAGTCTTCACCTACTTCATACTGAAGTATTCCAACTATTTTGTAAATCTAATGTGAAAGGTTTAAAAAAATATCTCCTTAGATGGAAGAATGTAAACAGGACAGCAAATACATGAACCATAAATTAAAAATTGTTAAATCTGATTATATTATAATTAAAAGTTTATTTTTAATCAATAGGAAAAATTAAAAGAGTAAAAAGGCAAATCTAAGAGTAGGAAAATACATCAGATTGAGAAAGAGACAGAGAGAGAGACAGTGGTAAGGAGAGAGAGAGATATAGACATAAATGTATCTCACAATGCATTTGTATCCAGAAAACATATAGAACTTCTATAAGTCAATAAGAAAGTAGAAACCCAGTTAAAAATGGAAAACCTTGCTGATTAGGCACCGCTTGAAAGAGAAAAACTAAAATGCTGCCAAACATGACAATGTGCTTCACCTCATTAGTCAATTACAACTAAAATGGATTACTACCACACACCCCAGAATAACCCTAACATGACAGGTTAATAAAGATGCAAAGCAAGTAGAATTCTCATACTCTTCTTCTGGAAGTATAAATTGGCACACTTTTGGACAGCAGTTTGGAAATATCTACTAGTGCTGAACATATGCGTCACCTATGGTCAAGTAATTTCTCTCTATGGATATGTGCACCAACATGTATGTCAAGAATGTTCATGGCAGCACTATTCATAATAGAACCAAAGGGGCAACAACCCAAAGATACAGCAGTAGAATGGATAAATTACAGTATGTTCAAACAATGGAACACCATATAACAAAAATGATTGAATCTCACAAGTTCAATGTCAAATAAAAAGAGCAAGCACACTAAAAGTACATACAGTATGATTTATCTACAGTATATAAATTTCAAAATCAGGCATAAATGATGTATGGTATTAGAAGCCAGGATAGTATTGACACTGAAGGGTGGTGGCAACTGGTGCCTCTGGACACAGGTAATGATTTTTTTCTTGATGTGAGTCTTGATTGTATAGATGCAGTTACATTACTAAGAAAAAACTCATCCAGCAATATATTTATTACTTATGTGCATTTCTATATATATATTATAGTTGAATGAAAAGTTGAATTTTAAAAATGGAAACAATATTTTTGCAAAGAGTTACTACATGTCACCTTGTAGGAAGCAGTCACTATTATGTTTTCATATATTAAACTGGAATATTTGAGGTATAATAAAAGAGCTGTGTAATTGGAGAAATCCTTGATCATTTGAGTTACAAATCTCTGCCGCTAGTTCCACAAAATACTTGGAAATTTAGTAGCCCTCTATAATTTCACTGAAAGGATGTGTATAAGTACCGTTAGAAGTGACTGATAGCTGTCACTTATCTATATGTCTCACTTATCTATATGACTCACTTACTATGAGTCACCTGTGAGATATATGCGTTTTTGTTTGTTTGTTTGTTCGTTCGTTCGTTTTTGAGACAGAGTCTTGTTCTGTTGCCCAGGCTGTAGTGCAGTGATAGGATCTTGGCTTACTGCAACCTCTGCCTCCCAGGTTCAAGTGATTCTCGTGCCTTAGCCTCACAAGTAGCTGGGATTACAGACGTGTACCAGCACACCCAGATAATTTTTGTATTTTTAGTAGAGACGGGATTTCTCCATGTTGGTCAAGCAGGTCTCAAACTTCTGACCTCAGGTGATCCACCCGCCTCAGCCTCCCAAAGTGCTGGGATTACAGGGTGAGCCACCGCGCCTGGCCAAGATATATACGTATGTTTTTAATTTAGGTATGCATAAATCCATTTATTTTTCAGGTTAGAAATATTAATGAAGAAAAAATGATTACTTTACATTATTATTTTTCTTTATTTACTCTACCATATTAATGCTTGACTACTTCATTTGTTTCCTGTAATTATGTCCTCTGAGACATGACATTGCCTATTGATCCAAATACACAGAAACTTTTGGGAATGAATCCATATAAGGCAAAAATATTTCCAAAGGCCAATATAAATTTCGTGGCTAGACCAGTTCTTGTGCAGACAACACTGCAATCATCGATCTTGTAGTTTTAAGGTTAAGCCCTGCATCAATATAGATGCGAATTTCCTTTCCAAATAGCTGTTCTGCTGGAGTTTCTCCTGTTGTCAATCAGTTTCATTTCTGATCAGAGAGCAAGCATGGAGATTTGGATCACGATTAACTACTGATTCCAAACTTCCTAAACACTACTAATCCTCTCTTTTTTAACGTAGGTATTTGGATATGATATAATTATTTATTTCACCATTTCCCTCCTTCAAAATTGCTGAAGGTTTATATTTAAATATATTCTACCTTTGTGTAAATTTGCTTTATTTAGCAATAAGCATAGAATTCTGCAGTTATGGGCATAAAACAAAATGAAAATACTCCACAAATAAAAGGTGTAAGTATAGCATTACTATTTAGAGAGTATCTATCTGTTCAACATTCTTTTCCAAAGAGCACTGAAGGTAAAACTTAGCCACTGAGTGATCAGCTTCCAAGATTTTAATGGCTTTTCATTAACATGGCTCTTGTTAATATGTTAGTAGCTATATATTTTTTCTTAAAAGTGGTAAATAAAATACAGTGTCTCAAGCCATGTATTAAAATCAGCTTCATAACTGTGTCATTATACTTCATGCTTTATTTTGCTTATAGACATTTAAAGTTTAGAATATGGAAAATGAATATGAAATATATGCTCTAATTTATCTCATATAGGCATTGTTGGTAGAGTTGCTATTTTTAAGAGAAAATCTCATTTCTCTCTTTAAGTTTTCCTAAAATGTGGGAAACCCTAAATTGTGTAGGAACATGTAGTTGGTGTTTGTTTCTTCCAGTAAGTAGGTGGTATGATTTCCCAGAGGGCAGGTGGTAAGCGCAGGGAGGAAGTGAGGCAAGGCTTTGTGGGAATTATTTGAGCCTTAAAGAAATTTAGAAGGTTTGGAAGTTAAATAAGGTTCAAGTTGGTTCTTATTGTGAATGTCTAAACTGTTTTTCCCTTCGTTGGTGAAGTGCCATAAAGTCAAGTGTGAATAGACTGTGAAACGGGCTTTTCTTGTGTAGCAAGCTTCAGCCAAATGGTGATTTTGTTTAAATACGTATGGCAGCAGCCTGTTTTGTGGGAAAGTTTTATATATAAACCTGAAAAACTGATCAAATGGAAATTATTCCTAAATTTTATTTAAATTATGGGATAAATCTTCGTTTTCTTCTACTATATTTAGGCATTTTTTAGCCTAATTAGTAAAGATTTGAGCTATGTATACTTAAAAGAATGTATTCTAATGTAATACAGATTAATTTTTAAGTATTAATAGGTATATACAGAATAACAACAATGTAAAGTGTGACTAAAAAACCACCTAAGTAAAAAAGACAAAGAATTGATTGTGCATTTGTCATACTGATGTCTCATTACAGAAGTTACTATGAAACAAATGTGGTTGACATTTTCAATTAAGAAAACAAGAAAAAGCAAAAATGAATGCTCACATGGGTTTTCTTAAGGGGTTAATAATAATGATAATTCTTATCGGGGTTTCTGTTTTATAAAATGAACGCATGCTTATTATAGAAAATATGATAAAAGCTATAGTAATAATAACATGTATTTAAAGATTTGTATATTTTGGAATGTTATGTTATTGTATTAGTTCTCACAACAACCTTATGAGGTAGCCATTATAGTTATTTAACATATTTTAAAAGAGAAAACTGATATATAATTTCACTTTTTACATAAGTTACACAGCTACTAAGCTGCAAGGCTGGGATTCAATTATATATCTCTGACTGTATATTATAAACCCTCTAAAAAGTAGGAAAAAAAGAAAATAAAAATTGCCTACAATACCACAATTCTGATATAGATACATGTATCTCCAGACCAGCATGTAAAATATTTATAAGTTCAGTGTAGTTAAATGATAGTTATTGTGGATTTTTACTTAAAATTTAAATTCTTTATGAGTCCTTTCTATTCCCAATTATCAAGGCTCTACTAGGATGTGTTGCTTAGAAAAACTTGATCAAAACTTACTCCATTTTCTAGTTGAAAACTTTGTACTAAGTTAAAGGAGATTACATTGCTACTTTTCTTTCCTCATTTTTTCATGAATGCACTGATGAACACAAGATTGGAGGTCTTAAAATATAGGCTGAATTCTTTTTCATCCCACTTTGTTGATCCATGTCCTTCTTACCAGTTTGAATGTAGATGGTCCAAGAATAGCACCTAACTATAAATCATCAGGTTCGATTTCTTCTGCCTCTAAAGTTGTATGCCTTTCTTAGACCTTGGCCACAACAGGCTCCGAGTTACTGTCCTTTGCAACCTCTGGGAAGAATGTTGGGGTTTTAGTAAATATTAAATGTTGCTTGTTGAGTGTTTAGAAGCAATTTATTTCAGGGTCACAAGATCAAACTCCTGTGCTTAAAATGTTTGATAATCACCCGAGCCACACCACTATGGCACATTGTTTATGAACTTGAACTGTTCAAGTTCAGTGTGATAGTTAAGATGGTGCACTGATTGGTGGTCATAGTCCACAGAAATGAAATTGAAACCTGGCTGTAGCCATTGAAGGAACTACCCAGTATTTAGGAGCTGCTGAAGTACAGAGAAAGACCATGACAAGGTTAAGTTGATGTACTTATGTGTTTTGTTTGCTTTCAAAATAGTTTCAGCAGTATAATCTTGATGCTTATGAAATAATTTTATAGAAGAATAGCCATATCAATCATTTTTACTTAATAAAGATGCATCGATTTATTTGGGCTTAAGACTTTCTGCTTAAAGAGGTACCCCCGAAATTTATAGAATAAGAAAAATCAAGAAAAGCTGGAATGAAAAGCATTATTGTACCAAATGAAGTTGTCTTATGTTGTACTGGATTTATTGTCATTGCTAACAGAGTTTCTTTCTTTATTACATACAATGAAATCAAACCACTTCTGACACAAATGAGCACAACTATGTAATATTTTATTAATACTTCTTCAAGAAAATTAGCAGATAGTGATAAGAAAAAATCAGAAACCACGGCCTAATTTCAGCTTCCACCATTGAATTGTGGGGATGAGCCTGTCAATAATCTTTGTTTTCTGGAATTGTAAAGTGGGTACAATTTGCTAATTTTTACAAATATTGCAGAAGATATGAAGAACAAACCTGTCATTTTCATTTTCAAGGAGAGGGATGATTAGCACTCTTCTTAACATTGGACCCAAATGTTTGATAGAATATAGAGGGGAATTCTCTGAAATATCATTGATTTGAGCAAAATAGCCATATCCTAAATAACCACAAAACCACCAAAGGGAATAAGGGAAGGAGCTGATCTTTTCTTTCCCTCATCTGACCTGAATACCAGTTCAATACTCTTGCTACTTTGGGGCTAAATTAATCATATACAGTTGGTTACAAATGTATCAATTATTTAGATAAATAAAAACATTTGGCTCTCTTTCCAAATTTTTCAGCTGTAATTGGAATATTCTGTTTCACATAATCTACCACCTCAGAGCAGAAGCAAATATAGCAAGACCTAAGGTATGGAGGTACCTCTCTGGAAAGCTAATAATTTCACCAACTGGGCTTCCGGGCTCTCCTTAAATCATTCTCCCAGCTGGGACTTCAGTGTGAATTCAGTGTCCCTTGTTGTAGTACAAACAACCTCTCTCTGTTGAGTGAGGAGAGGAAAAGGGCAGAAGCCACCTTCTGTGGGTGTGTATGATCGTGTTTTCTCACCAACATGAAACCATAGAACGATTTCTTTTCTGGTTCTACAAATCATTCCACATTTTTCTTAAGAATTCCTTAAATCAGGATTATACCATCTTCTACTAATTTAGAAAAAGTATCACTTTCATTTTTATGGGAAATGAAGTAAACATTACCCTGCTTAATATTAGTCATCTATGTTTCTGCAGTAGAACATGTCCAATCAAAATATCTGTATGAAATTGTACTGCATAAGAGATAGATTCACATATAAGCATTCCCTTGAAGACAAAAGTTCTATTAGGCTGGTGTGAAAGTAATTGCGGTTTTTGTCATTAAAATTGTAAATCACAATTACTTTTGTAACAACCTAATGACTATAGTAACATCTGCCATAAGAAACTAATAGATTTTAATCTGCACATCAAACCGGATATCCAGATTAACAAATTTGTCTTTCTCTGAATTATTTTTATTATTATAATAATTATCTATCATTCTTCTACACTGTCTCTATTTCTTCTTTATTAATAGATATCTGTGTATAATTTAACCTACCACTTGCACTAAAAACAGAAAAAAAATCTCCTAAAAATTAGATGAGGGAGACTGTCAGTTGAATCACCAGGTATTTTATCACATATGTCGCTGTAAATTCTCATTAATTCCTGTTTATAATCATTGAAATTTGCCACAATGACTGTGACATCTAGAAAGAGTACATAGTTTACTCAACACTACTAACTGGCTCTAACCTGGTGGGTTTTTTTTTTCTGCAAGTGTTGATTTATAAAGAGAGAGAAACTATAGAAAGTAAATGTAGTGAGAATGGCTTCATTCATCATATAATCTCAGAAATTGAGGTATTTTAATAGAAAATCCCACATCACAAAGGGATAGTCTCCGTATATTCCTCTGTTGATCATGTTATTGGGAAACAGAGTCCTACTACAAATTCGGAGCATCCTGTTTGTGGTAGAGATGAGCTTCTCATCTTTTCCATGTGTATTCTATCTTTTTAGTATAGACGGTGAAATTTACAGTGAGCAATTGCCTGCCTGAAACCAGGATATGCAGAAGTCAAGTGCAAAGTCACAAATAGGACACAAATATCCTTGTCCCTAACCTCTTACTCAGTCCACAGCACTGATTTTCTCTTTGCTCTGTGGTAGCAATAGTGGGCATAGCTAGATGCCAAGTACTTGTTCTTTCTGTCATCAAGAAATAAATTTCATGAGCAAAGGAGCTCAGCTAGTCACTGATTGCAAAGCACTTTGAAAATGGAAAACCAAACATAGTGTAAGTGCTAGGTGATGCTATTATTCAGAAGGTAAGAAACTGAGTACAGAGCCATCATTATGATTATTTGTAACATGATTGAGCAACATAAGTTTCACTATGAAATTTATTTTAGTATGACAGCAGACCCTGAGTTAATAACTGGAGGCTTTGATTATATGAACCAATTAGTAGCATTCTGATGCTTAAATATTTGCAGGGCATCACAAAACAATCATGATCATATCGGCAATGTATTTTTCTCATGTCACTCTGCAAATAAGAAACACACTTCTGAATGGAGTAGTGCAGTGATCCTTAAAATGGAAACTTTGATGAAAGAACTGACAAAGAGTGTAATGACTCATAGTACTTAAAGTAAGACATTTAAACAAACTCCTCCAAAATTTTCCCACTGAACATGGAGCCTCTTGTTTAGGGAAAACTGATACTACTATAACATAATCATACATCTTTATGTATGATTCTGTTCAGAGAGTCAGCTTTACCACCCTTAGGAAAGAGCTCCCAGGAGTAACCGTGAAGTGAGGCAAGTGAAAGTGACATGTCATTTTTATCTTAATCTCTTGGCTCTTGTTTATATTTCTTCCCCTTCAGGCATGACCTTTCTCTCTTATTTCATCTATCTAACTTTGACCTAGTTTTGAAAGTCCAACCCATGCCCCCAAATCCTCAATGAAGTCTTCACTGAGGAGTTCAGCTCACATTGACAGCTCCCTTTAATTAACTGGTCAGTATACAACATTAACGTATGTTCCAACTTTTTCTTATAATTTTTTTAAACATATGGAAAATGGGAATTAATAGTTTAGAAACTACCCATATATGCAACTGAATACATATAACACCGAATTCAATAATTGACATATTTTATTATCTTTAATTTTTTGCTAAACTATTTCCAAATAAGCTGTGGAGATAATGATACTTCATCACGAAGTGCATCAGCATACATTTCCTAAAAATAAAGATATTTTGCTACATGGTCCTAATACCATTGCCATACCTATGAAAATTAAAAATGATTCTATAGGTTGGTGCAGTAGCTCACACCTGCAATCCCAGCACTTTGGGAGGCTGAGGTGGGTGGATCACCTGAGGTCAGGAGTTCCAGACCAGCCTGGCCAACATGGTGAAACCCCAACTCTAATTAAAAAAAAAAAAAAAAGAGCTGGGCTGGGCATGGTGGTGCATGTCTGTAGTCCCAGCTACTCTGTAGGCTTGCTTAAGCCCAGGAGGCAGAGGTTGCAGTGAGCCGAGATTGCACCACTGCACTCCAGCCTGGGTGACAGAATGAGACTCTGTCTCAAAAATAATAATAATAATAAATGATTCTATAATCTAAAATAGAGTCTGTATTAAAATGTGCACAGTTGTCCCAAATAGCATTTAGATAGCTGGCTTTGTTGAACCAGAGAATCCAATTAACATCATGTTTTGCATTTAGGGGTTGATTGCTATGCCTCTTTCCTTCTTTAGGTCTTTTTCGCACTCTTTGGTCAGAAACATCCACTCACTTTTTAAAATCTTTTTGAAGATACTCAACCATGAGTTCTTAATAATATCCCACAACGTGAATCTGTCTGACTGGTACCTCATGCTATAATTTAAAGTTTATCTACACCTTGAATTTTCTGTAAAAGGAAAATAACTCAAAAGGTTTGATTAAATTATTCTTAAATATTTTTGGCGAACAAATTTTATAGGTAATGCTGTCACATACATCATATGAGGAGTCACATAATTTTAGACTTTTTGACTAATAATGATGCTAACTTGCATCATGTTTAAGGTGATGGCTGAGAAAACTATTCTTTGAAAAACCTCACTTTTCCCTTTTCAATTAGCAGGTAATGCTTCATAGTTCTAATATTTAATCTCCAACTTTCTTCCTGTTTTATATTTCCTGCAACATGTAACATTCTAAATATTGGGAACTATATTTGACATCATATTCTATTAGCTACAGAGTCTATAACATCACAGTGCTGAGCATTCAGTAACTGCCTAATGAATACTTATTAACTATAGGATTTGCAACATCAAAATCAGACACATCCTAGCTCTTAATGACTCAATATTTGGCTATAGGCAGGTAGATTGCCGTAAGGAAATGTGCCTAAATTCTGCTTCAAGTTATGATGAAATAGTTTTAGCAGACTGATGTCCCCACAAAGATTAAAAAAAAAAAAGAATTCAGATATTTCAGAGTTTCCAAGGCAGCCAAGATTTGAAAGGCTAAAATATCATAAATAAGTAATGTTAACTGAGGTGACTCCAATAATCTATATACCTCTCTTCCTCTTGGGGCATATACTGAGTCTTGAAATGAGTAGAATGAGACGCTGAGAATCCACAAAAGAAGTTTGCTTCTAAGAGGCAAAGAAGTCACTAGGGCTGAAAATAATGTCATGAAGCTAGAAAGACAAAAATTAGAGTTCACAAAACCCAAAGCAGTCAAGACATGAGGAACCAAGATCTGTAAGAAAAGTGAAGTTCAGAGACATTAACCTAACTTCTGGCAATTATTTACATAGTAAGAAGTTTGCCAAATTCCTAAGTTTCACAGCTCAAAAGGCTAAGAAGCCAAGCAGAAAGCATCTTTTAAAAATGTAGAATTTCCATGGTGTGTATGTGCCACATTTTCTTAATCCAGTCTATCATTGATAGACATTTGGGTTGGTTCCAAGTCTTTGCTATTGAGGATAGTGCCACACTAAACATGCGTGTGCATGTGTCTTTATAGCAGCATGATTTATAGTCCTTTGGGTATATAACCAGTAATGGGATTGCTGGGTCAAATGGTATTTCTAGTTCTAGATCCTTGAGGAATCGCCACACTGTCTTCCACAATGGTTCAACTAATTTACACTCCCACCAACACTGTAAAAGCGTTCCTATTTCTCCACATCCTCTCCAGCATCTGTTGTTTCCTGACTTTTTAATGATCGCCATTCTAACTGGCATGAGATGGTATCCCATTGTGGTTTTTATTTGCATTTTTCTGATGACCAGTGATGATGAGCATTTTTTCATGTGTCTGTTGGCTGCATAAATGTCTTCTTTTGAGAAGTGTCTGTTCATATCCTTTGCCCACTTTTTGATGGGGTTGTTTGTTTTTTTCTTGTAAATTTGATGAGTTCTTTGTAGATTCTGGATATTAGCCCTTTGTCAGATGGGTAGATTGCAAAATTTTTCTCCCATTCTGTAGGTTGCCTGTTCACTCTGATAGTAGTTTCTTTTGCCATGCAGAAGTTCTTTAATTAGATCCCATTTGTCTATTTTGGCTTTTGAAGCTGGAAACCATCACCCTCAGCAAACTATCACAAGAATAGAAAACCAAACACCGCATGTTCTCACTCATAGGTGGGAATTGAACAATGAGAACACTTGCACACAGGGAGGGGAACATCACACACTGGGGCCTGTCATGTGGTGGGGGTCTGGGAGAGGGATAGCATTAGGAGAAATACCTAATGTAAATAATGAGTTGATGGGTGCAGCAAACCAACATGACACATGTATACCTATGTATCAAACCTGCACGTTGTACACATGTACCCTAGAAGTTAAAGTATAGTTAAAAAATGTAGAATTTTTGTAGTTTCATAGTACTGAAAATAAAAAAAAAACTGGAGTTAAGGACATGCAGAGGTTAGAGATTCTGGTAAGTAATTAAGACTCTCAGTTAGGAACCCTGAATGGAAAATCCTAGGAGTGGGGATAAACCCTAGGTAAACCAACCCAATTTTCCCCTGAGAAATAGAATCTGCAACATACTATCAAGGACTGAAACCCCCATCTTAAATCAGCTCAGTCTCTGATTGGCTTGTGGTGATCTATGCTACTCTAATTTCCCACCACATCTATCCTACTCTAGTTGATTCTCTGAAGGAACATAAATAACATCTTCTAGAGTCTGTACAATGTTTAATACACAATATCCAGCAACTATTCAAAAAGTACCTGCCATACCATGGAAAAGGACTCAATTTTTTAAATCCAAAACCAAAACCACAATAACAAAAAATGATAGCAACACACACAGGCAGCCAAGTGTAGGAATTGCCTGAGATGAATGTTTAAATAACTGTTATTGGTATGTTTTTAAATGATAAAGTGAAAATTTTCACCTGAGAAATAGAATCTATAACAAAATATCAAGTAAAATCTAGAACTTAAAAAGAGAAGAACTGAAATGCAGGACTCAGTAGATGGGTATAAACCCAGATTGGAAACATAAAAAGAGGATTAGGCAGGTCGCAAATAACTGAGTGGAAAATACAAGGACTATGACATGAATATAAAAGAAAATTAAATATGCAGAAAAGAACATAAAACATGTAGCAAAAATACATACATATGTGTAACTGGTATTTCAGAAAGAAAGAAAAGAGAGATTGTGGCTAAAGTAGTGTTTGAAAATATTGGCCAAGAATTTTCCAAAACTAATGAAATAAGTCACAGATTCAAGAACAACAAAACCCCTAGCAGAGTAAACAAAAAGTAAATCATACCTAGTGAAAACATTCAAAACCTAATGAAAACAAAAGAACATGCAGTCTTAAAGGAACTTAAAGGAGAAAAGAGCACATTTACCTTGAAAGGAGCGTTTTTATCATGGCTTCTCAAATGACACAACTGAAGATGAAACACACTTGAAAAACACGTTTAAAGTACTGAAAGAAAATGACTACCAATCTGTAATTCTATATCCAGCCAATATTTGTTTCAAAATAAAAGGTGAAATAAATTATAAACTTATGAAAGCTTTTAAATTATTTAAAATTTTAAGCTAAATTATTTAAACATTTAAATCTATGATCAACTTTGAGTTAACTTTTCCATAAGGTATGACATTTAGGTTAAGTTTTCTTTTTTCTTATTTTGTCTATGTTTATTCAATTGCTTCAGTGCTGTGTGTTGAAAATGTTACTCTTCCTCTACTAAATTACTTTTACACTTATGTTCAAATAATTTGGCCATATTGTGTGGTGCTGTTTCTAAGATCGCAATTCTGTTTCATTACTTTCTGTAACTTAATAACACACGGTCTTGATTATTATAATATCTTACAAATGATTGAAATTGGGCTAAGAGATTTCTCCCATTTTATTCTTTTTCCGAATTGTTTTTGTTATTCGAGTCATAATGTATAAATATTTTTATATATTGCTTAATTCTTTTTGCTAATGGCTTGTAAAGAATTTGTGTATCTCTATACATGAAGGATTTTGTTGTGTAGTTTTCTTTTTTATACTGATTTTGTTTGGCTTGAGAAAGTGACTTCACAGAATGAACAGGGATGTGTTCCCTCCTCTTTCATTTTCTGGAAGAGCTTATGTAAAATTGGTGTAAATTCTTCCTTTAGCTTTTGGTATAACTTTTTAGTGAAGGTATCTGGGTCTGGATTTTTTTGGAAAGTTTTTAATTATAATTTCAATTCCCTCAAAATTATAGGCAGTAGGGTTTTATAAGACTATTCAAATTATCTATTTCATATTGAATGAGTTGTGGTAATATGTAGTTTTCAAGGAAATCTCCTTTATTATTATTATATTTATTTCCTTTAAGGTGTCCAATTTATGTACATAGAATTGTTTGTAGTATTCCCTTATAATTATTTGATTCTCTTATAATTCTTATTATCTTGTAATTCTTTTGTCATCTCAATATTTTATACTGTATGGTAATGTCTTCTCTATATTTTCTTTATCATTTTTATCAGTTGTTTCAAAAACTAGCCTTTTGTTTTTAATTCTTTTCTCTATCATTTTCTCTTTTCAATATCATTGACTTCTCTTTATTATTTTCTTCCTTCACTTATTTTGGGTTTAGGTTGCTCCCCTGTTTTTAGATTCTTGAGACAGTAGCTTATATTATCTACTTGATACTTTTCCTCTTTTCTTTTAAGGCAGGATCTCACTCTGTCACCCAGGCTGCCCAGCTAATTTTTTTGTATTTTCAGTAGAGGTGGGGTTTTGCCATGTTGCCAGGCTCTTTTTCCTCTTTTCTAGTGTAAGTATTAAATGCTACAAATTTTCTTTCCAGCACTGCTTTAGCTGCATCTCATGAATTTTGAAATATTATGTTTTTGTTTTCATTTAGTTTACTGTGTTTTTTAAAATGTCCCCAGACTTTCTCCTTGATTCATGAATTATTTAGAAACATATGATCCATTTTTCAAATGTTAGGAAAACTTTTTGATTGTTGTTGTTGTTATTGATTTCTATTTTGATTTCATTGTGGTCAGACAACACACTCTGTATGTTTTCAATTCTTGTATATTTGTTGAGGTTTGTTTTATGACCCATGATATGAATTACCTTGATATATGTTCTATGAGAGTCTGTAAAACATGTGTATTCTGCTGTTTAGGGGAATAGTCAACAAAATTTTATTTGTTTCTGTTGGTTGATGATACTGTTGAGTTTTTTCTATAGCCTTGCCAATTTTTTTTTTTTTTTTGAGATGGAGTCTCGATCTGTCGCCCAGGCTGCAGTGCAGTGGCGTGATCTCGGCTCACTGCAAGCTCCGCCTCCCGGGTTCACGCCATTCTCCTGCCTCAGCCTCCCGAGTAGCTGGGACTACAGGCGCCCGCCACCATGCCTGGCTAATTTTTTGTATTTTTAGTAGAGACGGAGTGTCACCGTGTTAGCCAGGATGTCTCGATCTCCTGACCTCTTGATCCGCCCACCTCGGCCTCCCAAAGTGCTGGGATTACAGGCGCGAGCCACTGCGCCCGGCCTTTAGTCTAGTTTTTATGTCAATTGTTGAAAAAGGGGTATTGAAGTTTCCAGCTATAATTGTGGATTTATGTATTTCTCATTTAAGTTTTATCAGTTTAGGCTTCATGGATTTTGAAACTGCTGTCGATATGGCACATATACATTCAGAATTATTACGTCTTCTTGCTGTATAGACACTTTTATAATTATGGAATGTTCCTCTAATAATAATCTTTGATTCAAAGTTTATATTTTTGCTCTTCTAAAAATACATATTTTTAAGTGAATGTATTGTATACAGAATAGAGTTGTGTCATGTTTTCTTATCCACTGTTTCATAAATGTCTTTTAATTAGTGTATTTAGACCATTTACAATAATGAGATTGTAAGAAGCATTTGAACCAGAGCAATTCCATCTTGAACAGGGGCTAGGTAGAATGAGGTTAAAACCTACTGGGCTGCATTCCCAGGAGGTTAAGGCATTCTAAGTCACAGGAAGAGATAGGAGGTCAGGAAGAGATACAGGTCATAAATACCTTGCTGATAAAACAGGCTGCAGTATAGAAGCTGGCCAAAATCCACCAAACCAAGATGGCAATGAGAGTGACCTCCAGTTATTCTCACTGCTCATTATATGCTAATTATAATGTATTAGCATGCTAAAAGACATGTCCACTAGTGCCATGCCAGTTTAAAAATGCCGTGGCAACATCAGGAAGTTACCCTATATGGTCTAAAAAGAGGAGGAACCATCAGTTCCGGGAATTGTCCACCCCTTTCCCAGAAAACTCATGAATAATCCACCTGTTGTTTAGCATGTAATCAAGAAATAACCATAAAAGTGGCCAACTAGCAGCTCATGCTGCTGCTCTGCCTATGAAGTAACCATTCTTTATTCATTTACTTTCTTAATAAACTTGCTTTCACTTTATGAACTCAACCCAAATTATTTCTTTCACAAGTTCCAAGAGTCTTCTCTTGGGGTCTGGACTGGGGCCCCTTTCCAGTAACAAGATGAGAATGTAGAAACTGAAATCTGCCATTTACTTTTGGTTTTCTGTTTGTTCTTTCTCTTTTTCATATCAATCTTCTTATTCTTGCCTCTCTACAAGTTACTTGAACATTTTTAGAATTCCGTTTGATTAATCCAGGGTGTTTTGAGTGTACTATTTTGTGTATCTTTTTAGTGATCGTTTTAGGCATTACATTACACAGATATTACTTATCAAAGTCTACTGGCATCAGCAATTTACCAGTTAGAGTGAAGTTTAGAAACCTATCTCTCTCTCTCATTTATAATATTAGTATAGTTGTCCTAAATTAGTATAGTTGTCCTAAATATTTTCTCTACAGATATTGAAAGCCAGACACTTAAAATTTTATCCTCAATAGTCAAAATATAACTTTAAAAATTTAAGAAAAAATAGGACAGTTTATTGCATTTACTCATTTTTTTTATCATGTTCGTTCCTTTCTTCTTTTATAATTTTCTTTCCATTTAGGGAACTTCCTTTAGGCATTTTTTTAAGGTAGGTCTCCTTGCAGCAAATTAATTTTTTCTTCATCTGAGAATGTCTTGATTTGCTACCTGACTGAAAAATATTTTCATTAGATGTGGAATTTTAGTTTGACACTTGTTTTCTTTTACTGCCTTTTAATACTGTGCCACTTGCTTTTGGCCTTCTTGATTTCTAATAAGAAATCTACTGTTTTCCCCTATGGATAATGTGTCATTTATATCTGTCTGGCTGCTTTATATATTTTCTCCTTGTCTTTAGTTTTCTGAAGGTTGACAATGAGGTGTTTTAGCGTAAATTACTTTAGGTTCATCCTATTTCTCATTGAGCTTCTTAAATCTCTAGTTTTTTTTTTTTTTTTTTTTTTTTTTTTGCCGGATTTGGAAATTTTTCTGCCATTATTTCATTGAACAAACTCAGAGGACCACCTTCTTTTTTCTTTCCTTCCGAAACTTTGATGACAGAAACGTTAGATCACTTATTACAATCCCATAGGTCACTACGACTCTGCTTATTTTCTTCAGTCTATTTTCTTTACATCGTTCAGATAATTTCTATTGTTCTATCTTCAAGTTGAATGATTCGTTCTTATTTTTTCTCTGTTGTGTTGTTGAACCCATTCCCTAAGCCTTTTATTTTTGATTTTGCGTACTTTCAGTTCAAAAATTTGCTTGGTTCTTTATAATCTTCTATTTGTTGCTGAGACTTTCTATTTATTGTTTGTTTCAAGCAAGTTTATAACTGCTCACTGAAAAATTTTTTATCTTGGTTGTTTTAAATTCCTTGTCTAATAATTCTAACATCTATGCCATCTCTTTGTTGACATTTGTTGACCTGGTAGCTGGGGTGGTATCAGAGGACTCAAAGTGGAGTCTCAAAACTTTACCACTGCTCAGCAATAACAAAGCCATAAGATCTTAGAATGTGGAAAATTATTAAGATAAAGAAGGAAAGTATATAATGATAAAAATGTTCCATTCATCAATAATCTTATTAATATTAATTTTGCATGTACGAGTATTAATAAGAGCTCAAAAATATATGAAACAAAACCAAGAGAAAATAAGCAGAAATAGAAAATTCACATTTATAATTGGGTACTTCAACATTCCTCTCTAAGTAGTCAATACAACAAGTAGACATAAAATCAATAAGGATTCAGAAGTCCTGAGCAATATTATCAACCAAATTGATCCCACTGATATTTATGGGACACTCCACATGAAAATAACAAAGTGTATATTCTTTCTAAGCACAATTGGAGCTTTCACAAGCTGGACCATTTTCTGGACCATAATACAAACGTTAACAATTTTAAAATGACTAAGATGATGCCATTTTTTTTTTACCCAAAGGGAATCAAACAAGAAATCAATAACAGAATGATATCTGGAAAATACCTGAATATTTGGAAAATAAAAAATACAATTCTAAATAATATATGGGTGAAAGAGGAAATTGTTGAAGAAATTAGAAAATATTTTGAATTGAAGGAAAATGAAACAATATAGCAAAATTGTGGGATGTAGCTAAAACAGAGCTTAAAAGAAATTTTATATCAATAAATGCATATATTAGAGAAGAAATATCTCAAATCCATTTTCTAAGCTGTCATCTGAAGAAATCAGAAAAAGAGGAACAACTAAAACCCAAAGTGAGCAGAAAAAAAATAAAAGTACAGTAAAAATCAAGTAAATTGATAAGAAGAATTAAAGAAAAATCAAGAAAACCAAACCTGATTATTTGAAAAGAATTTTAAAACTTTATAAAGCACTAGTCAAAATGGCACACACACAAAAGTAGACAGACTTACCAGTATCAGCAATGAAAGAGAGAGTATCATTAAAGACTTTTCAGCCATGAGTAGAATAATAAGAGCTTATTATGAAAAATTGTATGCCTCAAAATTCAACAACATAAATGAGATCAACCAATTGCCTGAAAGATAAAAACTCCCAAAGCTTATATAACAATAAACAGATGAACTGCATAGATTTCTGTTGATAAATGATATTAATCATAGCTGAAATCTTCCAAGAGAGAAAACTCCAGGCACTAATGGCATCACTAGAAAATTCTACCAAATATGTTAAAAGGAAATAATGTTAATTCTACACAAACTTTTCTAGAATATAGAAGAGAAGGGAGCATCCCAATGCATTTTATGAGACCAGAAAAATCCTGAGGAAGTCATTACAGTAAAAGAAAATTATAATCTAATATTAGGGATACAACTTAAAAATCAGCAAATTGAATTCAGCAGTATATCAAAAATATACTAGTGCTTATATTAAATGTAAAACATTACAATACTCCAATTAAACCACTAAGATAGATATGCTTAAAAAATAAAATCAATATACATGCCACTTATAATAAACACAATTTAAATAATATGTGGACACAGAATTATTTTTAATAATTTTAACTTTTATTTTAGATTCAGGGGTTAAGTGTGCAGGTTTGTTACATGAGTTTATTTTGTGATGCTGACGTTTGGGGTATAAATGATCCCACCGCCTAGTAGGGAGCTTAGTAGCCAACAGGTAGGTTTTCAGCCCTTTCTCCTTTCCCTCTTTCCCCACTCTACTAGTCCCCAGTGTCTATTGTTTCCATCTTTATGTCCATGTGTATCCAGAGCTTAGCTCCCACTTATAAGTGAGAATATGCAGCACTTGGTGTTCTGTTCCTGTGTTAATTTGCTCAGAATGATGACCTCCAGCTGTATCCATACCACTGCAAAAGACATAATTTTATGCTTTGTTATGGCTGCATAGAATTCCATGGTGTATATGTACCACATTTTCTTTATCCAATCCACCATTGATAGGCATCAAGGTTGATTCCATGTCTTGGTTATGATGAACAATACTGCAGTAAACATACAGGTCCATGTGTCTTTTTGGTACAACAATTTCTTTTCCTTTGGATATATACCCAGTAATGGGATTGCTAAGTCGATGGTAGTTCTGTTTTAAATTCTTTGAGAAATCTTCAAACTGCTTTCCACAGTGGCTAAACTAATTTATATTCCCACTAACATATAAGTGTTCCATCTTCTCCACAGCCTTGCCGGCATCTGTTGTTTTATGACTTTTTCGTGATAGCCATTCTGACTGTTGTGAGGTGTGGTTTTGATTTGCATTTCTCTGATGTTTAGTGATATGGAGTACTTTTTATATGTTTGTTGGGCACTTCTGTGTCTTCCTTTGAGAAGTATCTGTTCATATATTTTGCCTACTTTTTAAATGGGTTGTTTGGTTTTTGTTTGTTAGATTGCTTAAGTTCCGTATAGATCCTGCATATTAGACTTTTTCAGATGAATAATTTATGAATATTTTCTCCCATTCTGTAGATTGTCTGTTTACTCTGTTGATAGTTTATTTTGTTTTGCAGAAGCTGTTTAGTTTAATTAGGTCCCACTTGTCAATTTTTGTTTTTGTTGCAGTTGCTTTTGAGGGCTTAGTCATAAATTATTTCCCAAAGGCAATGTCCAGAATGGTATTTCCTGGGTTTTCTTCTAAGATTCTTATAGTTTGAAGTCTTACATTTAAGTCTTTACTCCATCTTGGGTTAAATTTTGTGTATGGTAAAAGATAGGGGTCCAGTTTCATTCTTCTGCACATGGCTAGCCAGCTATCCCTTCCCTGCACCACTGATTGAATAAAGAATCCTTTCTCTATTGCTTACTTTTATCAACTTTCTCAAAGACCATATGGCTGTAGGTGTGCAGCTTTATTTCTAGGTTCTCCATTCTTTTCCATTGGTCTATGTGTCTACACAGAAATTTTGAAAGAAAAAGGATGGACAAAGGAGCACCATACAAGCACTATCCAAAATAAAGCTAGTGTTGCTATATGAATAGCAGACAAAATAGGTAAGAAGCATAACTGTAACCAAGATTAATATACTATAGTAAGAGTCAATATGCCAGATGATATGAAAATTATATGTCTGTTTGCCCGACCAGTATGAGTTAAAATATGTAACTAAAAAGCAAGAGACAAATTTATAATCACAGTGGGGGCCTTTAACTTCTTCCTTTTAATAAGCAGAAAAAAACAGAACATAATCAAAAAGGATATAGAGGATCTAAACAAAACCATATAAAATGTTGTTCTAATTTTTATGTATAGAACGCTGCGAACAACATTAGAAAAGATGTATTTTTATCAAATGACCATATATGCTGAGATATTAAAGCAAACTTCAATATCAATTTTTTAAAAACTGAATGTGTTCATAGGGTGTTTTGACAACAGTGGAATTAAGTTAGGCATCAAAACAAAGTAGAAAAGGTAACAAGAAACACCCCCACCTCCCCATGCGCACACACCCCCCCCAACACACACACACACACACACACACACACACACACACACACACACTACACGTACATCATTTAGAAATAAACTATGGGCCAAAAAACTGAAAGATCACAAGAATTAGAAATATTGAGACCTGAATGTTAATATACATAGTATCTATCAAAATTTTTGGAATGCAACTAAAACAGTGCTTAGAGAGAAATATAGTCTTAAATGTGTATGAGACAAAAGGCTAAAACTCCACAATTGAAATGTCCATCTTGGGAAATATAAATTTAAAAAACAAGCAAACAGCAAGTTAAACCCAAAATAAGTATGAAGATTAATACAGAGATTAATAAAATTAAAAAACAAGCATTCAATATACAAAATTAACAAAATTAAAAGTAGGTTTTTTAAAAAAACTAATAAAAATTAGGAAATCTCTAACAGAATGGATTAAAAAAATGCTAACAGTAGAAACTAAAACTATCACTGTAGAACTCAAGTATTAAAAATTCAAAGTTAGGTTTTATGAACAATTTTATACCATTAATGAAATGACTTAATTCCTAGTAAAACACAACCTAACATAAACAACACAGGAAGAAATAGAATTTGTAATTTTAAATCTCTCATCTTCCAAAAAAATTTCTAGAGCGAAAATAAAAAATACTAGTTTCATATAAACATCCAGAGTTCAGGAGAAAAAGGACAAGCTTTTCAACATTTTTATGAGTTTAACAAAGTATTTACATTAAAACTTGACAAAGACATTCAAGGAAGAAAAACTACAGGAAATCTCTTAAAAAACATAGATGAAAAATCTTATACTAGATATTAGCACCTTAACGCAGCAACATATAAAAAGGATAATACACACAAGTCAGTGTGACTATTTTAGGAATGTAGAGTTGGTCTAATATTTAAATTCAATTGTAATTCACCACCAGTAACAGAATAAAGATGAAAACTCATATAATTAACTCATTAGAATTAGAAAATACCTTTTATAAATGTATCTTTTCACAATAACACTTAGTAAACTAAAAATAAAAGGAAACTTTCTCATTCTGATAAAGTATCCACAAAATATTTCAGCACATTTATATTTAATGGTGGAATATAGAAAGCTTTCCTCCTGAGATTCAAATTAACATAAGAATGCCTTATCACCACTTCTATACAACATTCTACTGGTAGTGCTAACCAATGAAATTAAAAATTACAAGTAAGTAAAATATATAAACTTTGGGGGAAACCCAAAACTCCATTTTTAAGATAACATGATTTTGTATCTAGAATATTCATAACTAAATCTAGTGAAAAACCATTAGCATTAATAAGAAATTTAGCAAGCCTTATGGATTAAAAAATCAATATAAAAAATTGCATTTTCTAATACCACAATAAATAATCAGACAATTAAATTTTAAATAAATACAATCTAAAATAGTAAATCCAAAAAAAGGAATATCTCAAAAATTTGCAGTGTCTACACAATAATCTATAAAGCATTACTGAAATAAATAAAACAAGGAAAGATATACCATATTCATGGATTAGAAAACCCCATACTATATACATGTTAATTCTCCCCAGATTGACTCATATATTCAATAAAAGTGCAGTAAAAATGCAAATAGTTTTTTTCCTTCGGTTGGCATTTGACTTTTCTAACAATGTATAATCTAAATGCAAAGGGCCAAAAATAGACAAGATAATCTTGAACAAGGAAAGTGAAGCTGGAGGACTTTTCCAGACTTACCAAAAGCCACAGTAATCACAGTGACGTTCTAATAGACTAATACACCAAAGAAAGACAACATAGATTCAGAAGCAGAGTCACACTTAGAATGATTTGAATCATGACAAAGATTACATTGCAGTGCAATGGGGGAAAGGGTGGTCTTTTCAATAAATGGACCCTGGTCAAAAGAAAAATATATATATATTAATGCCCACCTCACACTATGCTCAAAAATAAATTCATGATGAATTATAGATCTAAAAGTGGAATATCAAACCTTTAGAAGAAAACAGAGGAAAATATTTCAAAGCCTTGATATAAAGAGGAATTTCTTAACAAGACCCAAGAGCACTAACAATAAAAGAAAAATATTAATAAATTGCAATATATATTAAGAATTTGTGTTATTTAAAAGACACCATTAAAATAAGGGAAAAAGCAAGCCATGGACTGAGAAAAGACATCTATAGAAACACATAAGTGACAAGACATAAACACTCCAAAATATACTTTTTAAACAGCTAAAAATCAGTGAAAAGACAAAATTCATAGGCAAATGAGCAAATGCTTGAACCAGTACAACACAATAGAGGATAACAATGTGACCAATGTGGGAAATGTAATCACAAGACACCACTACACACTTACCAGAATGTCTAAAATTTATGTTGCTGAGGGTGTGAAAGAATGGGAACTCTCATGTAGTACTACTCTCATGCCCTTTAGAAAACTGGTCACATCTACACTGAACATATGTGTGTCCTATCACTCAAAAATTCCAGTTGCAGAGATACATGTATATCCCAAAAATGTATGCATATACAACCCAGTGATGTTCCTGGGAAAACTATTTGTAAAAGCCAAAAAGTACAAATTAGGCACTGGATATATGAATACAATCTACAGCAATAGGTAAGACTGGCCTGTTGCTACATGCAATAAAGATGAATTCTACAACATAATGTTAAGTAAAATAAGTCACACCCACACACACTAATCTTTCTTGATGGTAGATATCAGAATACTAACTGCTTTTGAAGGGAATATACTCTGGAATGATATGTGTGTCAGGAGTACTTCTGTTATGTAGGTTATTTTCTTTTTATTATGTTTGTAATTGACAAGTAAACATCGTGTATATTTATTGTGTACAACATGATGTATTAAAATATATGTACATGAGAGAAAGGCTAAAGCAAGCTTATTAACATAAGCATTACCACATACTTTTTGTGGGTGTGGTAAGAACCCTTAAAAATCTAATCTCTTAACAATTTTCAAGCATATCATACATTGTTTCAGGTATAAAATACATAGTTATCAAGCATCATGTTGTTCAATGATCTCCTGAAATTTTTTCCTCCTATATAACTGAAATTTTTTATCCTTTGACCCAATCTCTCCCCACTCCCTGTCCCTGGTAACTACCATTCTGTTCACACTTCCATGAGTTTGACTTTTTAGATTCCACATATAAGTGAGTTCATGTGGTATTTGTCTTCTTCTTGGCCTGAATTGTTTCACTTAATGTCCTCCAGGTTCACCCATGTTGTTGGAAATGACAAGATTCCCCTCTTTTTGAAGGCTGAATAGTAATCCATTGTGCACATACACCACATTTTCTTTATCCATTCATCTGTTGGGGAAAGTGCTGCCATACTTTCTCTGCAGGTGACCATATATAAATAAAGTCACTGATCTGATGTGCATGCTCCTGTCCCCAGACTTCTGCATATTTGTGGAGATAATATTACAATCCTGGCCCTCCAAGCCATGCTGACCTAGCTAGAGGGTGCTCAAAAACTCTTGTCCCATCTCCAAACTGTCTCTCTCTCTCTCTCTCGCTCTTTAATTTTATTACAAAAGATCACTATCTTAACAGCATTCCACCTCTGTCCCTCATCAACTGCCATTGCTTCTTCTGCTTTCACAAAATAGAAGCTTCATAAAGACCTCCCCACACCACACCCAAGAACCGAGAAATTAGCACAAAACTATCACCTGTGATAATGAAAGACATCAGGCAAGGCAGAGCAAGCCACCAGTGTACACCCCAAATATCTCAAATGACCAGATAGAGTCTGAGTTTTTCTTTCACAGTGTGTAAGCAGCAATAATCAGCAGAGATCCCACCATAACTTTTAGGACTTGAACAAATAATCAAGAATAAGCCACCTCTATTTTTCTTCTTTTGGTCTCCTAAAAAATTATTTATTTTCATGCTAATCCTCTTCCATTCTGAAAAAGTCACTTCTCCTCTCTGAAACAAAGACTTCTACCTCTGTTTTTGATCTACTGTCCTTCTCATGATCTAGGATTATCCTCTATTAATTAATCCCTCTTTTCTTTTTATCTTCAATCTACTGCTTCCATTTCTCAAATGGCAAGCATGTTTACTCCAATTTCAATTAAAAGGAAAAATTCTGCCTTTTTGTCAATAAAGCTGTAGCTTTTATCACATACTGGAGCTCAAAATCTTTTTATCTAATGCCTACTAGATATGCTTAATCTGCATATTATACAGGCACTTCAAACAGGTTCATTAAGATTCCTGCAAAATTTCTGTCTGCCTACTCTATATAATGATGTTCTTCTCATTCGAGTCATCAGGTCATGTCAATTCTGCCTTCTAAAATATCTCTCAAATACATCTAGTCAAGTTCATCTGTAACTCCTTCAATTCATTTTTTTAACCTTCAAAAATGATTAAATTTGTTCAAAAACAAGTCCAGTTGTACTCTGTTTACATATACAACATGCCTTACAAGGTTGGACAGTGAAAAAAAAGGAGAGGCAAATATATACCAACAGATAGGTACAAAAAGAAATCAGAAATACTCTAGGGCATGCTTACTATAGTGAATTTAATTGATATTGTTCAAACTAGAAATATTATCATCTACTCAAGGGCCCATTGAATATGTATACAAATGGATAAAGTATTAGATCACAGGTCAACCCTCAATCATTTTCAAAAATTCAAAATTATATATACCCCTTTAAACAAAACACAATAAAAAAACTAAAATAGATTTTAAGCAACACCTACAAAAAAGAAATTTCATCTAAATAAGCCTTCAGTAAGTGTCAAAATTATTTACTAAGGAATACATAAAAATAACTTTTGAAGAAATTACAGGTCAAACACAAGACATGGCAAAAGCAGTGAGAAGAAAATAATACCCATTATTTTCAGTACTAAATGAGGAAATCATGGGCATTCGACTCAAGAATAAACACAGTGAAACCTAAGGAAAACAGGAATTAATACAAATAAAAACAAGAATTTTTGTTTGTTTGTTTGTTTTATGAGACAGGGTCTTGCTATGTTGCCCAAGTTAAAACACAGTGGCTATTCAGAGGTACAATCGTGGAACATGACAGCCTTGAACTCCTAGTCTCAAGTGATCCTCCTGCCTCAGCCTCCCAAGTAGCTGGGACTATAGGTATGTGCCACTGACCCAGAAAAAACAGGAATTTTAAAAAGAAAAACAGAAAATCAGAATATGCAAATAAAACAAAGATAAATCAGTTGAGGAATAGAAACAGACTAATAAAGGTAGCAATGACTTTCCTTTGTACCATAAAGACCACTTATGATAAGACACCTCATTAAGAATAGCACCTATAGTGCCTAAATTATTAAGAGCTAACTTCACAAGAAATATAGAACATTCATGTTAAAAGCAAGGCCGGGCACGATAACTCCTGCTTGTAATCCCACGACTTTGGGAGGCCAAGGTGGGCAGATCACTTGAGGTCAGGAGTTCGAGACCAGCTTGGCCAACATGGTGAAACTGTGTCTCTACTAAAAATTCAAAAATTAGCTGGGCATGGTGGCTACTCGGGAAGCTGAGACCGGAGAATCGCTTGAACCAGGGGAGTGGAGGTTACAGTGAGCCAAGATCATGCCATTGCACTCCAGCCTGGAAGACATAGGGAGACTTTATCTCAAAACACAAGCAAACAAACAAACCTTGACTTCAGGACATAAAAGAAGATATAAATCAAAGCTGTGGCATATTCTTGAAAGAAAACAGCATTGCAATAATGTCAGTTACCTTTGTATTTGTTTTTTATGTTTGCTGTAACAGATTACTGTGAATTTTGTGGTTGAAAACCACACAAATGTATTCTCTTAGAGTTCTGGAGATCAGAGTTTCAAAATGGGTCACAAAAATCAAGGTGTTAGTGGGCTGCTTTCTTTCTTGAGGCTCCAGAGGGGAATTCCTTCACTTGCTTTTTCCATTTGCTTTTCTTATAAAGAAGCAAGTGACAATTGCTGTAACATTTGGCTCACCCAGATAATCCAGGAAAAGATTCGGGATATTTAATTTAATCACAGCAGAAAAATCCCTGTTACCATGTAAGGTAACAAATTCACAGGTTCTAGGGATTAGGACACGAGCATCTTGTGGGTGGTTATTATTCTGCCTACCACAACCTCTAAATCGATTTTAGAAATTGATTACAACTCAGTTATTTTCTAACTTGACAGAATGATTCTAAAATATACCTGAAAACTCAAATAGGAAAACTAATTCAGAAATTTTTTGAGGATTATAAAAAGAAAGGACTTTCACTGCCAGATGTGAAAATATATGACACCATAATAATTAAAGCAATGTAGCAGTAGTATAAGAATAGATTTTAATACATATATGTATATATGTAATTAATATTATAGTACCTGATAAGAAGTGACATTTAAGATTTGTTGGGAATGGGCTGATTATTCAGTAAATTATGCTTCAAGAATAGGTTAATTATTTGGGAAAAAAAAGTTTGGATTAAAGTTAGATCTGTACTTCCTACCACATGTCAAAATAAATTCATGACGGATAAGAGCATTAAATATTAAAAACCATTAGGCTTTAGAGTAAAATATGGATGAATAATTATTCATCTTTTGATGAACTGGGTGAAAAAAACTTTCTAGGTATAAAGGAAGAGGAAGAAATAAAGGAAAACATTGATAGTTTTGACTACATTAACACATATACACATGAACTCACAAACATCAAAAAATACCACAAACAGAAGTAAGAGAAACATAAAAATAATAAGAAAATGTATTTTCAATTGTATGACAAAATCTCAGGCAAGTAAATAAAGAAGAAAGCAAAAATTTCATTAGGAAATTAGGCAAATAAATACGAACTTGCAAAGAAAAAATGAAAATGATTAATAAATACATTTTTTAAATATTCAAACTGTTCTACTAATAAAAGGAATGCAATTTAAAACAGCTATACAATGCCATATTTCTCTACCAAATGAGCAAAACTTCTCTAAAAAAATATTTATATGGTATTATCCAATGTTTCCATCAGGGTGGAGAAACAGACAGGTATACACCATTCTAGTGTAGACTTAAGTTCATTCAAGATTTTTGGAAAACAACTAGCCCCCTTTTAAAGGCCTTTAAAATTACACACGCCTTAAATCAGAAATCTGACTTTAACCTAACATGTATGTAAATAGTTTTAAGTAAGAATGTCATTTATGATTGCAGAAAAGGAACAATGGAACAACCAAAACTCCCATCAATGATGGATTGAGTAAATCAATTGTTGGGTCCACAGGAGTAAATGCACATGGTTGTTTTAAAATCACACTTGATAAGAACACTTAAAGATATGGAAAAATGTTCAAAATATATTAAGTAAAAAAGCATGTTATAAAACTTCCCAAATAATTTCTTAAAGTATAGAAATACATCATATTTGAAAGAAGGCTGAACATGAAAATACTAATGGTGTTTTTCTCTAGATATTGAAGGTATAAATTTTTGGGTGGCGTGGTTAGTTTTTTGCTTCGTGATTTTCTGTATTTTCATTGTAAGGTATTAAAATGATTATTAATGTTGTTATAATCAGAAATACTAGATGTGATTGCTTTAAAAACCATCTCAATAATAAAGCAAAAAAGATACAGAACAATTAGATTCATCCCAATCAATTGTTAAACTTTTAAAAATTCATCTTTTGGACTTTTCTTTCCCATCTGAAGTTATTCTGCCAGCATGTTTAAGTTGTTTATGTCAGTTAGTACTGAGAATATCTTGCCTCAGATCAGCCTGGTCTAATTAATACAGATGCAGTTTTCTGCTTCCCACTGGTGAAATTACTTTTCAATACATCTTAGGCAGGATTTCAGTTAAACTTCTTCAGCAGAACTGTAGTTTCCAGAACTTGGGACATTTTCCCATGTATCCCCTTAGACATAACTATTGGACCCTGGAACGGCACCATAACCATGTGTGTTGAGAATAATGACATAGGCTCAGTTCAGCTCCAAAAAGCAATTTGTTAAAAGAGACCAGAATTGAAGAGGAAAAGCCCAGAAAGCAGGTAGATTCCAGTTGAATTAACTCTGTTTAAATTTGTACTTTAGCCTTCATTGAGCTTCTGATACCATAGGAGGCATAAGTCCTCTTTGTGTGGTGCCTGCACTGCCTCTCATGATTGCTCTGATTCTCCAAAATACTTTCTTCTTCCATGTTTACTATCTTTTGTTGATTTACTTTTTGTCTATTTTTCATTTTCAAATCCTATGTCCACTTACACATATAGTTACCTAAGGATAACTGGTCTAATGTATTAAGTTTTAAAGTTTAAATTAAGAGTCCACTTATTTGCCTTTCTCTGTCTTTCTCAGTATATAAACATCTAATACTGAAGTTTTACAGAAAATGCCCTGCTGCTTACATGTGGCTCATCTGTATTAGGAAAGTGATGGCAATGTGGCTTCCATAAGAATGAAATTCTCACAGTTAACCACAGGCAGTCATCAAGTATTGGAATGTGACACACCCAACCATGATGTCATATACATTTAACACATAAAAGCAGGAATAAAGCATTGAAATATAAACACAACTCTTACTTTGTTCATGAAATGGAGAGTTTTCAAAAGAACACACGTGGGTATCTGAGAAAAATAACATGTGGGTGCTAGATTGAAGTGTTGATAATTTTCACCGTGAATATCAGTTCCCACATTTTTCTGACCCATATTTTCTCCTGAAATATCACCAGAAAACATTTTTCTCAAATTGTCCTTTCAATTCCAGAGCTAAATTCTCAATCCTTTAGCAAAAAAATGTGCTTTGTTTAAGAAACCTACCTTGGAGGATAGTCTCAAATATTGTAGCTTTTACTACAATGTGAGTTAATAAACCATTCAATAGTTCAGAAATATTTTTAAACTAAAATTTTTCCTTTCTTCTCCTTTCTTTGTCTCTCTTTTATCTGCATATAACATAATTTTTTACATTGGGTCTTGTAAAAAATTAGGTCTCTAGGGCTTTATGCAAAAAGCTGTAATTTGTACATGTAACTGATGGGGTTCAGGACAAGTTACCCCAAAATAAGGCACCTTGGCATAAGAGAAGACAGCAGAAGCAGGAGGATCACTCTCACATTCTCTTCACCCTTCTTCCCTGAAGGTGGTCCGGTGCGGTGGCTCACACCTGTAATCCCAGCACTTTGGGAGGCCGACGTGGGTGGATCACAAGGTTAGGGGTTCGAGACAAGCCTGACCGATATGGTGAAACCCCATCTCTACTAAAAATACAAAAATTAGCAGGGCATGGTGGCATGTACCTGTAGTCCCAGCTACTCAGAAGGCTGAGGCAAAAGAATTGCTTGAACCCAGGAGGCGGAGGATGCAGTGAGCCGAGATAGCACCACTACACTCCAGCAGGGGTGACAGAGTGAGACTCTGTCTCAAAAAAAAAAACAAAAAAAACTTTCATTCCAGAGGCACCCTTACTATATTGGTAAGAAGTGAACATATTTTTTGTTGTTTTCTTTTGTTTGTTTCTTTTTGTTTTAGTTCTTAAATTTTATAGTAAGTTAAATCAATGTAAAATAATTACACGTTCATTTTTACTTCTGAAAGAGAATGTAACTGCAATCAAATTGTCAGACATACATCACAAAATTATCAAAATAATTAGGAGAATTTACTTTTTACTCTCTGTTCCTCTTGCTTCTTTGTAATGCCTAGTTTCCTTTTCTAGTGAGTCCCCTACATTGAGCAATGCTTATTTTGTTGGTCCCTGTAATCCACACATTAATCTCTTCTTTCATTATCTTAGTTAAGTAGTGAACATCTTTATCATATACAAAGATATTACAAAGCATCTGAACAAACAGGCCTTGCTCAATTTCCCTTAGTTTATTATCATGTGATCATATCACTTTTGTTCTCCTCTCATATTTCTTCATAAGTATTTCTTCATCAAAATTAGCATGAAAATACACCAGTTCCTCTGTTTCCTTGCCTCTTCCTTTCTAAAGGAACTCCATCAAGTTAAACTTATATTAAATTAATTTGTATATTTTTCTTTGGTTAATCTGTGTATTGTTATAGGAGTGTCAGCCATGAACAGCTATGTTGAATGAGAAAATAAATCTTTATTTTGCCCACATAATGAATAACTTTGAGGTTAGAGAAAGGTTGAAACATGAGCTACTTATTTAGAAAGTTTTCAGTATTTTTTCCTTGTATGTTTATTTGTTAGTTTGTTACATTCTCCTAATATATATCTAAATGGTTTGGTCAGTTCAGTCAGTTTTGTTCACCAATTAATTCATAGCTCATCAATTTAGTATGAATTTTATATGACTAGACAGGACATAGTCACATGCAAATTGGAAATCATCCAGATAAACTGATCTGGGAACAGGGTAAATAATTACCATTAATGTGAAGTTTGGGATCTGATTCTCTTAACCAGGCCTTCTGTATTGGTCAGAATGAGATCATTGCCAAGTCCTAAATGCTGGTTAGTGTGTTTATCTGTTTTATAGATGCAAGGAATTTCACATGGCTTGTCAATTTTTTCTCACTCTACTTCTAGAACATTATGGTCTAAATTGCATCCAACCTTTTGCACGCTTGTTTTGAGTTCTTTTTGTTGTACCTACAGTATAGCACACTTGATGTCAAATCTGTACATTCTAATTACACAGAACTAAAAGCAGACAGGCTCCTGTAAGCTTGTGAACCAAATACAACCAAATGTTTCCATTTGTGAACCCAAGATTATTGAGGAATTTCAAATATTTCTCAATGACAAAAGGACATGCTTTCAGAATTAAGGAAAACATAATTAGTCTTTTTTAAATTTATAAAGCTTTTGATAACAAAGTTTCTTTTTATATGCTTTTTAGAGTCTGGTTTTAAGCACTTCTTACAGTGTTTTCAGTAGAAATTTTGTAGCTTGGGCTTGTTCCCTGGAATCTAAGAGGAGAAACTGACTAGCAATAAGAATTAAACTGACTAGTCTAATTTCATTGCCTAAGCTAAAAGAAATTTTAGGACAGAGAAAAGCAGAAAAGAGTGGCTTTTTTTGTTTGTTTTTGTTTTTTTGCATTTTAAAAGTCCACTTGAATCTTCTAAATTCACTCTGAACACAAGGCAATAAAATTTACATGACCTACATATATATATGGTCAGGTATTTAGGACTAAAAACAAGCCTGGCACTGATTTATGGAATTCTTTGTGCTTTGACGTGACCAAGGGTGAAAAGGTTTCTTTTGCTAAAAATAATGACACCCATACCTAAGAAAGCAGCTGGACGCCATTCTTGAAGCTATAAGACTTTGCTACAACTCAGGCCTGTGACCCTGGTAACCAGTCAGTCTATAATAGGTTCTTTTTTTTCTCACAGATCTTTTTCAATTGAGTAAACTCCTTAGTTGTTTTGTTTTTGAATACCAAGTGTTTAGTATATGAGACAGCCATTTCATATATGATAGTTGCCATTGTAGAATTGGATAGTCCATTTTTACATAATTTCACTTCTGTATAAAGATGCAATTTTTCTGCTATTAAATCAGTAAGTTAGCCTGTGTGTCAGGGTGTGTGTGTGTGTGTGTGTGTGTGTGTGTGTTTAGGCACTAGCAAAAGAGTTAACTCTCCTGGACCTAAGGTTTTCGTCTGAAAATGTCATATATGATGTTCTAGTTTAAGTAAGTGAGTGGGAGTGGTTGCTAGTGGTGTAGAGAGAAGGATTATAATGTATATTTTTATATATGTTTTCAAATATTTATAATGTATATAAAGGTCGAAAAAATCTTTTAATTGTATATTCCAGGCATAAAATAACTTAAAAAGCAAATAAATGAACATAAGACAGCAGACATCAAATTCTATAAACCACTTCCTACCTCTTTTTCACCAGTGAGATTTTGTTCAGGAGCATGTAGGATGTTAAATTTTGTTCTGAAAATATGTGAGTGAATCTTCTTTCTAAACATATTCCTTGACTCTAAATTTATTGTTTAATTAAGTAACTAAATGGTGAGTGAGTTGAGTACCACATAACAAAAAAGAGGTTGTTCTATCAATTCTACGTAACATTCACAGTGGAAGACCTGAATAGTTTTCCTGATTTACGGAGATCACACAGGAAATAGGCAATTTGGGGAATGCTTTTTTGATGTGAATTAAAATAGACAAATTAAGGTCTTTGGCATTTTAATCAAACATTTATGGGGGAAAAGGAATAAATCATTTGTAAAAGGCTCTGACCTATCTTCTTTTTTTCTAATTTTTGATTTTGCCCATTCAAATTATTACAAGTTTTTGGCATATAAATGGCAGAAAGCATGAATATAATACAGTTAAAGATAATAGCATTTATATATAAGATTTTGTAATATGCTCTTGAATAAAAAATAGTTTTCTGGGACATAAAAATGCCATCCTCTTTTGGAAAGAGTGAATCTTCCAAAAAGAAGAAACCAAGCAGGGAAGGAGAGGTGAATAGGATGCTTGCAAGGCAACATAAACCAAATCAACAGTGATCCCAAATGAATCTCTTACCCATTTATACATCTATTATTTGTGTGTCACCAGCTACATACACAAAATTGATTTAAGAAATCCAAAATATGGCCGGGCGCGGTGGCTCATGCCTGTAATCCCAGCACTTTGGGAGGCTGAGGCAGGCGGGTCACGAGGTCAGGAGATCGCAACCATCCTGGCTAACACGGTGAAACCCCATCTCTACTAAAACTACAAAAACAAAATTAGCCAGGGGTGGTGGCAGTCGCCCGTAGTCCCACCTACTCAAGAGGCTGAGGCGGGAGAACGGCACGAACCCGGGAGGCGGAGCTTGCAGTGAGCCGAGATCGCGCCACTGCACTGCAGCCTGGGTGACAGAGCGAGACTCCATCTCAAAAAAAAAAAAAAAAAAAAAAAAAAAAAGAAAAGAAAAAAGAAAGAAATCCAAAATATACAAACACCATGACAGAATTTTTACTCTCAAAGAACTTACATGTGCGTTGAGAAGAAAAGATTGATTATACTTAGTTAGGGAATAGTTAAATTGTAATGCTCTCAGTGCCTAGTTCAGTGTCTGGCATGTTTTAGGTCATCAGTGCCTCCATTCAACAAATATTTACTGAGAATTTACTACATTCTAAGCTCTGGTCCAGGTGCTTGGGATGCAGCAGTGAACACAACAGGAAAATTCTACCTTCAGTAGTGAGTTGAATTGTAACCTGTGAAAGGTAGTCCACCCTGAATAAGTGTGTGACCTATTTGTAATAAGGGTCTTTGAAGATGTAAATAACATAAGGACTTCAAGATGAGATCATCCTGGATTAGGGTGAGCCTTAAATCCAATTATTTATGGCTTTCTTAAGAATGTCCTTTTAAGAAACAGAAGAGATGACGCACAGACACAGATACAAGAAAGCCACGTGAAGACAAAGGCAAAGCCCCAAACCAAAGAATGCCAGAGACTGTCAGCAGCTCCCAGAAGCTATGACAGAGTCATGGAACCAATTGCTCCTCAGAGCCTCCAGAGAAAACCAACTGTACCACACCTTGATTCTGGATTTCTGGCCTGCAGAACTCTGAGAAAACAGCTTTCTCTTCTTTTAAGCCACCCAGGAAACAAATGTACTTGCTTTTGCATGGCTTAAATTCTAATATGGAGGGAGGCGGAGCAACATGGGGGAAGAGAAAGCTCCACTAGTCATCCATCCCACAAGGACACCAAGTTAACAACTATCGACACAGAAAAACACCTTCATGGGAACCAAAAATCAGGTGAGCACTGATAGTACCTGGTTTTAACTTCATATCACTGGAAAAGACTCTGAAGAGATAGAAAAGACAGTCCTGAATCACCAATGGCACCTACCACCCCTACCAAACCCCCTGCCCACTCCCAGCAGAGGTATGATGTGCAGAGTGTCTCTGGGCATCAGGGAGGGAGAGCACAGCAACTGTGAGGCAGTGAACTCAGTGCTGTCCTGTTATAGCAGAAAGGAAAACCAGATCAAACTCAGCTGATGCAAGCCCATGGAGGGATAATTTAAACCAGCCCTAGCCAGAAGGCAATCATTGACCCCACAGGTCAGAACTTGAGTGCCCACTAGCCCTGCCACTGAAGGCTACAGCATTCTGTGTCTCCAAGTAAACTTGAAAGGCAGTGTAGGCCATAAGAAATGCAACTCTTAGGCAAGCCCTAGTGCTGAACTAGGCCCAGAAATGGTGGACTTGGGGGGCATGCGACTTACTGAGACACCAGCTAGGGCAGCCAAAGGAGGGCTGGCATCACCCTTCAACTAACACCAGCCTGCACAGGTCATGGGTCCAAAAGAGACCCCTTCCTTCTGCTCGAGGAGAGGAGAGGGAAGAGTAGGGATTACTTTGTGTTGCATCTAGAATACCAACTCAGCCAAAGCAGGATAGAGCACTGGTCAGAATTGTAAGGTCCCCCCTTCCAGGACCTACCTCCAAGACAACATTTCTAGACACACGTTGGGCTAGAAGGGAGCACATTGCCTTGAAGGAAAGGACCCAGTCCTGGCAGCCTTTGTCACCTGCTAACTAAAGATGCCTTGATTCCTGAATAACCAGCAGCAATACCCAAGTACTACATCAAGGGCCTTAGGTGAGTCTCTGAGACTTGCTGGCTACAGGTGAGATTCAGAAACATTACCAGCTGTAGTGGCTACAGGACAAAACTCTTCCTTCTTGAGAAAAGCAGAGGGAAAAGTAAACAGGACTTTGTCTTGCAGTTTAGCTACCAGCAGAGCCACAGTGGGATAGAAGCACTGATATGGTTTGGCTGTGACCCCCCCCAAATCTCATTTTGACTTCACATGTGTTGTGGGAGGGACACAGTGGGAGGTAATTGAATCATGGGGGCAAGTATTTCCCATGCGGTTCTTCTGATAGTGAATAAGTCTCATGAGATATGATGGTTTTAAAAAGGGGAATTTCCCTGCACAGGTTCTCTTCTCTTGTCTGCCGCCATATGAGACATGCCTTTTACCTTCCACCATGATTGTGAGGCCTTCCCAGCCATGTGGAACTGTAAGTCCTATAAACCTCTTTGTTTAGTAAATTGCCCAGCATCAGGTATGTCTTTATCAGTAGTGTGAAAACAGACTAATATAGTAAATTGTACCAGTAGAGTGGGGCGCTGCTGAAAACATACCTGAAAATGTGGAAGTGGGTTTGGAATTGGGTAACAGGCAGGGGTTGGAACAGTTTGGAGGGCTCATAAGAAGACAGGAAAATGTGGGAAAGATTGGAACCTCTAGAGACTTGTTGAATGGCTTTGACCAAAATGTAGTGTTGTGGACAATGAAATCCAGGCTGAAGTGGTGTCAGATGGAGACGAGGAACTTGTAAGGAACTAGAGCAAAGGTGACTCTTGTTATATTTTAGCAAAGAGACTGGTGGCATTTTGCCCCTGCCCTAGAGTTTTGTGGAACTTTGAACTTGAGAGAGATGACTTGGGGTATCTGGTGGAATAAATTTTTAAGCAGCAAAGCATTCAAGAGGTGACTTGGGTGCTGTTAAAGGCATTCAGTTTTAAAAGGGAAACAGAGCACAAAAGTTTGGAAAATTTGCAGCCTGGCAATGCAATAGAAAAGAAAATCCATTTTCTGAGGAGAAATTCAAGCTCGCTGCAGAAATTTGCATAAGTAATGAGGAGCTGAATGTTAATCACCAAGACAATGGGGAAAATGTCTCCAAGGCATGTCAGAGACCTCTGTGGCAGCCCCTCCCATAACAGGCCTGGAGGTTTAGGAGGAAAAAAAATGGTTTTCCTGGGCCCAGCCCAGGATCCCTCTGCTGTGTGCAGCCTAGAGACTTGGTGCACTGCATCCCAGCTGCTACAGCCATGACCAAAAGGTGCCAAAGTACAGCTCTGGCTGTTGCTTCGGAGGGTGGAAGCCCCAAGCCTTCACAGGTTCCATGTGGTGTTGAGCCTGAGGATGCACAGAAGTCAAGAATTGAGGTTTCAGAACCTCTGCCTAGATTTCAGAAGATTTATGGAAACGTCTGGATGCCCAGGCAGATGTTTGCTGAAGGGGTGGGGCCCTCATGGGGAACCTCTGCTAGAGCAATGCAGAAGGGAAATGTGTGGTCAGAGCCCCCACAGAGAGTCCCTACTGGGGCACAACCTAGTGGAGCTGTGAGAAGAGGGCCATCATCCTCCAGACCCCACAATTGTGGATGCACCTACAGTTTTCACTGTGCACCTGGAAAAGCCTCAGACACTCAACACCAGCCCATGAAAGTAGCCAGGAGGGAGGCTTTAACCTGCAAAGCCCCAGGGCAGAGTTTCCCAAGGCCATGGGAGCCCACCTCTTGCATTAGCATAACCTGGATGTGAGACGTGGAGTCAAAGAGATCATTTTGGAACTTTAAGATTTGACTGCCATGCTGGACTTTGGACTTGCATGGGGCATGTAACCACTTTGTTTTGGCCAACTTCTCCCTTTTGGAATGGCTGTATTTACCCAATGCCTGTACCCCCATTGTATCTAGGAAGTAACTAACTTGCTTTTGATTTTACAGGCTCATAGGTGAAAGGGACTTGCCTTGTCTCAGGTGAGACTTTGAGCTGTGGACTTTTGAGTTAATGCTGAAATGAGTTAAGACTTTGGGGGACTGTTGGGAAGGCATGATTGGTTCTGAAATGTAAGGACATAAGATTTGAGAGGGGCCAGGTGCAGAAAGATATGGTTTGGCTGTGTCCTCACCCAAATCTCATCTTGAATTCCCACATGTTGTGGGAGGGACCTGGTGGAAGGTTATTGAATCATAGGGTAAGTCTTTCTATGCCGTTCTTATGATAGTGAATAAGTCTTATGAGATCTGATGGTTTTAAAAAGAGGAGTTCCCTTCACAGGCTCTCTTCTCTTGTCTGCCTCCATGTGAGATGTGCCTTTCACCATCCACCATGCTTGTGAGGCCTCCCCAGCCACATGTAACCATAATTCCAATAAACCTTTCTTTTGTAAATTGCCTAGTCTCAGGTATGTCTTTATCAGCAGTGTGAAAACGAACTAATACAGAGCACTAAGCAGGCTCTTGAGGGTCCCTGATTCCAGGATGTGACTCTTGGATGGCATTTTTGACCTGCCCTGGGTCAGAAGGGAGTCCACCTTCCTGAAGGGTAAGTTCCAGGCTAGGCAGCATTCACCAGAAGCTGACTTAAGAGACCCTGGGCCTTAAGGTAACATCCGTGGTAGTCTAGATATACTTCTTGTGGCCTGGGGTCATGGAAGATACTGGGTGAGACTCTTCTGCCCTTGGAAAGGGGAAAAAGAGTGAGAAGGACTGTATCTTGTAGTTTGTTTGTGAATTCAGCCAAAATACAGTAGAATACTGGGTAAACTTTTTTCGTTTTTTACTCTAGTTCCTGACCCTTGGAGGGTACTTCTGGACCCACATGGGACCTGGGAGACCTCACTACTCTGAAGGGAAGAAACAAGCCTAGCTGGCTTTGCCACCTGCTGATGGTAGAGAGTTGGGGCCTTGAGAAAACATTGGCAGCAGCCAGGAAGTGGTTATAGAAGGCCTTGGGTGAGACTTAGTGCTGTGCTGGCTTCAGATCTGACCCAGCCCAGTCATAGTGGTGGTGGCTGCAGGGGGACTTATGTCAATCCACCCCAAATTTAGGTGGATCAGAACAGAGACAGAGAAAGAGACTGTATGTCTGGGAGAAAGTAAGGGAAGAGAACAAGAGTGTCTGCCTAGTAATCCAGAGAATTCTCTTGCATCTTTTCCAAGATCATCAAGGCAGTACCTCTAGGAGTTTGCAAGCACTACATTATTGGGCTTCAGGTGTGCTCTACAGCAGATAGAGCTTAAATCAATACAACCAAGTCTTTTCAAATATCTGGAAAGCCTTCCCAAGAAGCATGGCTACAAATAAGCCCAGACAGTGAAGACTTCAATAAATACCTAACTCTTCAATGAACAGACAGTGAAGGACATCTACAAGCATCAACACTATCCAGGAAAACATGACCTCACCAAAGAAAATAAATAAGGCAACAGGGACTAATCCTGAAGAAACAGAGATGTGTGGCCTTTCAGACTGAGAATTCAAAATAGCTGTATTGAGGAAGCTTAAATTCAAAATAACACAGAGAAGGAATTCATAACTCTAATCAATAGATTGAAATAGTTAAAAAGAATCAAGCAGAAATTCTGGAGCTGATAAATGCAGTTGGCATACTGAAAAATGCCTTAGAGTCTTTTAATAGAATGGGTCAAGCAGAAGAAAGAATTAGTGAGCTTGAAGACAGGCTATTTGAAAATATACAGACACAAACACACACACACATACACAGAAAATACACAGTCAAAGGAGACAAAAGAATGCAAAACAATAAATCATGCCTACAAGATCTAGGAAATAGCCTCAAAAGGGCAAATTTAAGAGCTATTTACCTTAAAGAGAATGTAAAGAAAGAGATAGAAATAGAAAGTTTATTTAAAGCGATAATAACAGAGAACTTCCCAAACTTAGAGAAAGATATCTATGTCCAAGTACAACAGGATTACAGAGCGCCAAACAGATTTAACCCAAAGAAGACTACCTCAAATAATTTAATAATCAAACTCCCAAAGGTCCTAAAATCATCAAGAGAAAGCAAACAAACAACATACAATGGAGTGCCAATATGTCTGGCAGCAGACTTTTCAGTGGAAACATTACAGGCTGGGAGAGAGTGGCATGACCTATTTATATTGCTGAAGGGGAAAAAAGGAAAACAAAATCTTTTACCCTAGAACAGTATATCTCTTAGTCTTCTAGTCTTTTATCCTAGAACAGTATATCTGTATAGTCTTCAAACATGAAGGAGAAATACTTTCTCAGACAAAGAAAAGCTGAGAGATTTTATCAATACCAGACCTATCATGTAAGAAATTCTAAAGGCAGTATTTCAATCGAAAGAAAAGGACATTAATGAGCAATAAGTAGTCACCTAAAGGTAAAAAACTCACTGGTAACAGTAGATACACAGCAAAACACAGAAGATTATAACACTGTAACTGTAATGTGTAAACAACTCGTATTCTAAGTAGAAAAACTAAACAATGAACAAATAAAAAGTAATAACTACAACAACTTTTCAAGACATAGTACAATAAAATATAAATAGAAACAGCAACAATATCAAAAGCAGGGGGACAAATTTAAGGCAAAAACTTTTTATTAGTTTTCCTTTTGCTTGTTCGTTTGATTATGCAAATAGCATTGTGTTATTCACAAGTTATAATATTGGATTATAAGGTAGTACTCTCAAGCCTCATGGTAACCTCAAATCAAAAAATATACAATGGATATCAAAAAAATAAAATCAAGAAACTAAATCATATCATGAGAGATGATATGATTTATGATGATATGATGATATGATTTCCACCTTCCACCTTCACTAGAGGAAGACAGGAAGGAAAGAAGGAAGGAAGAGAAGACCAGAAAACAAACAACAAAATGGCAGGAGTTAGTCCTTACTTATCAGTAATAACATTGAATGTAAATAGACTAAACTATCTTATCAAAAGACATAGCCTGGCTGAATGGATGAATAAACAAGACTCATTGATCTGTTGCCTACAGGAAACGCACTTCACCTATAAAGACACATATAGGCTGAAAATAAAGGGATGGAAAAAGATATTCCATGCCAATGGAAACCAAAAAAGAGAAAGAGTAGCTATATTTATAGTGGACAGAATAGATTTCAAGACAAAAATGATAAGACATAAACAATGTCACTATATAATGAAAAAGCAGTCAATTCAGCAGGAGGATATAACAATTTTAAATATACATGCATCCAACACTGGAGCACCCAGATATATAAAAGAAATATTATTAGAGCTGTAGAGAGAGATAGGCCCCAATACAATAATAGCTGGAGACTTCAGCACCCCACTTTTAGCATTGGACAGATCTTCCAGACAGAAAATCAACAACAACAAAATAAACAGATTTAACCTGCACTATAAAACAAATGGATGTAATAGATATTTATAGAACATTTCATCCAAGAGCTACAGAATACACATTATTTTCCTCAGCACATGAATCATTCTTAATGATAGACCATATGTTAGATCACAAAACAAGTCTTGAAACATTCAAAAAATTGAAATATTATCAAGCATCTTCTGTGACCACAATGGAATAAAACTATTTGTACAGTTATGCAAGCTATACAAATATGTGGAAATTAATAAATATGTTCTTGAACAACCAGTGGATCAATGAAGAAATTAAGAAGGAAATTGAAAAATTTCTAGAAACAAATGATAATAGAAACAAAAGATTCCAAAATTTATGGAATACAGGAAAAGCAGTACTAACAGGGAAGTTTATAATGATAAGCGCCAACATCAAAAAATAGGAAAAGCTTCAAATGAACAGTCTAGTGATGCATCTTAAAGAACAAGAAAAGCAAGAGCAAACCAAACCCAAAATTAGTAGAAGAAAATCAACATGGCTGGGCGCGGTGACTCACACCTGTAATCCCAGCACTTTGTGGGGTTGAGGGCAGCAGATCATGAGGACAAGAGATCAAGGTCATCCTGGCCAACATAGTGAAACCCTGTCTCTACTAAAAATACAAAAATTAGCTGGGCATGGTGGCGTGTGCCTGTAGTCCCAGCTACTCGGGAGGCTGAGGCAGGAGAATTGCTTGAATCCAGGAGGTATAGGTTGCAGTTAGCTGAGATTGCACCACTGCACTCCAGCCTGGCAACAGAGTGAGACTTCTTCTAAAAAAAAAAAAAGAAAGAAAGAATAAAATAAAATCATAAATGAAAAAGGAGACATTACAAACTGATACTGTAGAAAGTCAAAGGCTCATTAGTGGCTACTATGAGCAACTATATGCCAATAAATTGGAAAATCTAGAAGAAATGGACAAATTCCTAGACACATATCATACTACCTACCAAGAATGAACCAGGAAGAAATCCAAAACCTGAAAAGACCAATAATAAGTAATGAGATTGAAGCCATAATAAAAAATTTCCCAGTAAAGAAAAGCTCAGGGCCTAATGGCTTCTCTCCTGAATTCTACCAAATGTTTAAAGAACTAATACCAATCCTACTCAAACTACTCCAGAAAATAGAAGAAGAGGGAGTATTTCCAAACTCTTTCTACAAGGCTAGGACTACCCTGATATCAAAACCATACAAAGACAATCAAGAAAACTACAGGCCAATATTTCTGATAAACATTGATGTAAAAATCCTCAACAAAATATAAGCAAACTGAATTAAACAGTACATTTGAAAGATCATTCATCAGGACCAAGTGGAATTTATCCCTGGGATGCAAGAAGGTTCAACATATGCAAACCAACGTGATACATTGTATCAGCAGAATAAAGGATTAAAACCATAAGATCATTTAAATTGATGCTGAAAAGCATTTGATAAAATTCAACATCCCTTCATAATAAAAGCCCTCAGAAAACTGTATATAGAAAGAATGTACCTCAACATAATAAAATTAATATATGACAGATCCACAGCTAATATAATACTGAATGGGGAAAAACTGAAAGCCTTCCCTTTAAGATCTGGAACATGACAAGGATGCCAACTGTCATCAGTATTATTCAACATAGTACTGGAAGTCTTAGCTAGAGCAATCAGATGAGAACGATATAAAAGGCATCCAAATTGCAAAGAAGAAGCCAAATTTCCTTGTTTGCGGATGATATGATCTTATATTTGGAAAACCTTAAAGACTCCACAAGAAAACTGTTAGAACTGATTAACAAATTCAGTAAAGTTGCAGGATACAAAATCAACATACAAAAATCAGTAGCATTTCTATATGCAACAGTGAACAAAGTGAAAAGGAAATTTTAAAAAGTAATCCAATTTACAATAGCCACACAAAAAAATTAAATACCTGGGAAATAACTTAACCAAAGAAGTGAAAGATTTCTACAATGAAAACTAAAAAAAACTGATGAAAGAAATAGGACACTAAAAAAATGAAAAAATATTCCATGTTTCTGGTTGGAAGAATCAATATTGTTAAAATGTCCATACTATCAAAAGCAATCTACAGATTCAATGCAATCTTTATCAAAATACCAATGACATTCTTCACAGATATAGAAAAAACAATCTTAAAATGCATATGGAACCACAAAAGACCCAAAGCTAATAAGCAAAAAGAGCAAAACTAGAGGAATCACATTACTTTACTTCAAGTTATACTACAGAGCTGTTGTAACCATGACAGTGTGGTGCTGGCATAAAAACAGACAGAAAATTGAAACAGAATAGAGAACCCAGAAACAAATCTACACATTTACAGTGGACTCATTTTTGACAAAAGTGCCAAGAACATACACTGGGGAAAAGGCAGTCTCTTCAATAAATGGTGCTGGGAAAACTGGATATTCATATACAGAAGAATGAAATTAGACTCCTGTCTCTTGCCATATGTAAAAAGCAAAAAAAAATGGATTAAAGACTTAAATATAAGACCTCAGACTATAAAACTACTACAAGAAAACATAGGGGAAAAACTACAGGACTTTGGTCTTGGCAAAGATTTCTTGAGCAATAACCCCACAATCAAAGTAAAAATAAACAAATGGGATCACATTGAATTAAAAAGCTTCTGCACAGCGAAGGATACCATCAACAAAATAAAGAGATAAGCCAAAGAATGGGAGAAAATATTGACAAACTGTCCATCTGACGTAGGATTAATAACCAGAATACATAAAGAGTTCAAACAACCTATAAGAAAAAACAGAGTAATCTGATCAATAAATAGGCAAAAGATTTGAAAAAAGAAGACATACAAATGCCAAAGAGGCATATGAAAATGTGCTCAACATCACTGACCATCAGAGAAATGCAAATCAGAACTACAATGTGATATCATCTCACCCCAGTTAAAATGGCTTACATCCAAAAGACAGTCCATAACAAATGCTGACAAGGATGTGGAGAAAAGTGAACTCTTTTTTTTTATTATACTTTAGGTTTTAGGGTACATGTGCACAATGTGCCGGTTTGTTACATATGTATCCATGTGCCATATTGGTTTGCTGCACCCATTAACTCCTCATTTAGCATTAGGTGTATCTCCTAATGCTGTCCCTCCCCCCCTCCCCCCAACCCACAACAGTCCCCAGAGTGTGATGTTCCCCTTCCTGTGTCCATGTGTTCTCATTGTTCAGTTCCCACCTATGAGTGAGAACATGCGGTGTTTGGTTTTTTGTCCTTGCGATAGTTTACTGAGAATGATGTTTTCCAGTTTCATCCATGTCCCTACAAAGGACACGAACTCATCATTTTTTATGGCTGCATAGTATTCCATGGTGTATATGTGCCACATTTTCTTAATCCAGTCTATCGTTGTTGGACATTTGGGTTGGTTCCAAGTCTTTGCTATTGTGAATAGTGCCGCAACAAACATGCGTGTGCATGTGTCTTTATAGCAGCATGATTTATAGTCCTTTGGGTATATACCCAGTAATGGGATGGCTGGGTCAAATGGTATTTCTAGTTCTAGATCCCTGAGGAATCGCCACACTGACTTCCACAATGGTTGAACCAGTTTACAGTCCCACCAACAGTGTAAAAGTGTTCCTATTTCTCCACATCCTCTCCAGCACCTGTTGTTTCCTGACTTTGTAATGATCGCCATTCTAACTGGTGTGAGATGGTATCTCACTGTGGTTTTGATTTGCATTTCTCTGATGGCCAGTGATGATGAGCATTTTTTCATGTGTTTTTTGGCTGCATAAATGTCTTCTTTTGAGAAGTGTCTGTTCATGTCCTTCGCCCACTTTTTGATGGGGTTGTTTGTTTTTTTCTTGTAAATTTGTTTGAGTTCATTGTAGATTCTGGATATTAGCCCTTTGTCAGATGAGTAGGTTGCAAAAATTTTCTCCCATTCTGTAGGTTGCCTGTTCACTCTGATGGTAGTTTCTTTTGCTGTGCAGAAACTCTTTAGTTTAATTAGATCCCATTTGTCAATTTTGGCTTTTATTGCCATTGCTTTTGGTGTTTTAGGCATGAAGTCCTTGCCCACGCCTATGTCCTGAATGGTATTGCCTAGGCTTTCTTCTAGGGTTTTTATGGTTTTAGGTCTAACATGTAAGTCTTTAATCCATCTTGAATTAATTTTTGTATAAGGTGTAAGGAAGGGATCCAGTTTCAGCTTTCTACTTATGGCTAGCCAGTTTTCCCAGCACCATTTATTAAATAGGGAATCCTTTCCCCATTGGAAAAGCGAACTCTTGTATGCTGTTGGTGGAAATGTAAATTAGTACAACCACTATGAAGAACAGTTTGGAGTTTCCTCAAAAACTAAAAATTGAGCTACCATATGACCCAACAATCATACCCTTGGGTACATACACAAAAGAAAGGAAATCAGTATATTGAACAGGTATCTGCAATCCTGTTTGTTGCAGCACCGTTCACAATAGCTAAGATTTGGAAGCAACCTAAGTGTCCATCAACAGACAAATAAATGGATAAAGAAAATGTGGTATATATACACAATGGTGTATTACTCAGCCATAAAAATTAGTGAGATCCATTCATTTGCAACAACATGGATGGAACTAGAGATCATTATGTTAAGTGAAATAAGCCAGACACAGAAAGACAAACATTGCATGTTCTCACTTATTTGTGAGTTTTAAAAATCAAAACAATTGAGTTCATGGACAGAAAGAATAGAACGATGATAACCCCATTCTCCACAATGTGCCTATTTCACATTGCATGCCTGTATCAAAACATCTCATGTACCCCATAAATATATATACCCACAAAATTAAAATAAATAAATAATTATATTGTAACTGTATAATAAGCAAAATAAATATCTAAAATCTATAGTATGTTGGATGGTGATAATTGCTGTGGAGCTAAATATCGTAGAAAAGAGGCATAGTTAATGAAAGTCATTAGTAGTGGAGTGCTACACCCAGTAAGAGTGGCAGACTAAGAGAATTCAGTAGGGGCTCAAGTAGTAAAGGAATCCTTTATAAAGGAAGAAGATTTAGAGTTTGAATTTGAAAAATAAGCAAAATACACATAGAAGAAAATGGATAAGAGATTTCAAGAGTCACACTCTTGTGTGGATCATATTAAGTACAGGAGCAGTATGTAAAGGCCACGTGAGGAGATGTCTTGCAGGAAGAAATGTTTTGAGTTTAGATTCCCTAAAAGGATATCTTAGTTGAAGGAATCTCATAGTTCATCTGATACAACTTTAAAATTCCTGAACTATCTACAGGAGTGAGACACTGTAGAAGCTCACCATTCCCCAGTGCTCAGGAGTTTACAGGAATAAACAAGAAAGAACCAGGATTCACTCTCATTGAGCATCTCAGTTTATAAACTTTTAAGTTCTCAGTTTATAAGCTTATAAACTTTTCCCTAAGACTTGATGTCTAACTTCTCTTTGATATTATTAGTTCTGTTATCTTGATCTTCATAGAGTACCCATCTATGTAATAGCTCTTTAAGAATTTGAAGATATATGGGTCTTCTCCTTGCCAGGTTTTCAATGATCAGTTTTTCTCTTCTTCTTCTTTACTTAATTAGCTGTTGCTTGTAAGATTTCCATCCACTCATCTTTTTGCTCATTCTGTGCTGTTCTTGATTGGCCAGATCCCTCATTGCCAAATCCTTCAAACCTCTACAGTACTCTAAAACACTTCATGCCTTCATAAAACAAAGCAGTACTATCAGTTGACATACGCTCAGAGACTGTGTGTTGTTATACATCTATCAAAACAGTGGTATTTATAGCTACAATAAGTTTTTGAACATTCACACTATTATCTAATATTGAACTAATAGTCACCTATAACACCATTAATTAGGTGTGTTGCTGTGTAGCCACATCTGGCACTTCCATTGCTGAATGTTGTATTTTGCAGTCTGTTGTTCCAGGTTCCCAAGATGTTTATAGACCATGATTCTGACACAAAAAGATATTTACCATTATATTCAACTTTTTAAAATCTAGAAATATAATAAATATGCTACATATGTTCTCATATAATTCACTGACACACCAAAGCCCTGTACAGATGCTATAATATGTCATTTTTTATCTTCCTCTATGTTGACATTTACTCTTCAGTCATTAAATTTTGAGTACAGTCATTCAAACCACTATGAGTCTTTATATGTTATTTTAAATCCATATTTTTCTTTTTTTTTTCCATGGGAATATCATAAGATTTGCTAAATTTGATCTAGATGTGTTACACTTTAATATTTGCTTGGCTTTCTAATTTAATAAACTTTTTAAAGAAAATTTATGAGGATAGCACGAATTACATTTTTAAAGCCATTGTTTCTTGTAAGAATTCTTACATTGGTCTAATCATCTATAAAAATATATTTGATCAACTCTACTAGAACTTTTCTTAGTAATGTCAGTGTACTTTTTCTCTTTACCTAACATTTTGTCAGGAATTTTTAAAACAAAAATAACCTTTGCTCTTATTTAGTTTTCTGACATTTTTCAGTTTCCACTGAAGTTAAGGACTAGGCGTTTAGTAAGCTCATTTGCAAGTCATTTTAATATCTTCAAAAGTAACTCTGTAACATTTCTCCTAGAAAATTAGCAAACTTCTCAGAAATAAAAACAAAATTACCATTAATTTTAGCGCTGATATTAGTAAAGAGGGCAAACTCAATTTCGAAGACTATCTAAAATTTTGGCACATAACATACTGTTGTACCAAGTTGTAGGACTATACTAGAAACAGACACAAACTCAGTTCCACAAAAGAGCAATGTACTTTAAATGCAAGTTACTAAAGAAGATTCTGGCAAATCGTTCATATTAACTAAAATGGGTTTTCTTGGCAAAAGGAAGGTTGGAGGCACAAAATGTCCCAAGGACAAACAAGGACTGTGACACTTGTGAAGCTACATCATTTCAAAGGCTTAATACTAGGCTAGAAGAAATCTATTCATCTGACCAGGTGAGAGATCAAAGGATAAATATTAGAGGTAAGGAGATATGCAGGAAAGAACGACATAAATATACTGGAAGCACCTTTTGTAGTATGGACCTAGAGCTTCGTGGCCCATGTGTATGCAGTGCCTGGTTGTGTGCCTAGTGATGGTATATACAGGTGTTGTAAAAAACAATGAGATGAGATACATGTCCCATCAAACAAATGTCCATGAACTTTATGTTTGCTTGATTTTTATTTTCTCTAATAGTACCTTTTATCAGTTCACTCCAAAGTAGAGACACCATCTAGGAATGAAGGGACTTCTTGCCAGTGGGAAGAGTTCACCATGATAAAAACAAAGGTAAACATTTCAGGAAAAAGATTAGGTAGAGTCACATGATACATCAAGAATATGATTAGAACACACAGAAAAACTCCATGGATTACTGCTGAACAGAAGTTGTACCAAACATAGAGAATAAACACACACTTCCACTTTCTCCATCCCACAAATAACTAGAAAATATATAGATAGATAAATAGATAGATATAGGTGTATAACTTCTAGACAGAAAGCAATAGGCACCACAGGGTTGAGATTCCTTAAAGAAGGAAAACAAATTAGACAATCTTTATGATTGCCCCAGCTTACTTCCTGGAGCCAGGTTTCATGCTATAGCACAGGGGGAAAAAAAACGAAATAAACTGAAATAAAGCCTGAAAAGTGAAAGGGCAGGAATTTGGGAAGATAGTAGTCTGAGTTCAGGGAGCTCAAGACATTGAAATTTTATAGGGAAGAGTAGTAAAGCATTAGGAAATAAACAGAAAAAAAACCTGGGAGAACTGCGGGAAAATCTCCTTGAGGCTTTAGTTGACCTATCAATTTTTGGGGAAAAAAAATTTCCTGAGTCTGGGAAGAGACCAATGAAAACTGGTAAAAAGTAGTAGGATGAACAATTTCCAGAGTTCAAACATATGTAGGAATTGTTTTGTTCCAAACAGCCAGAGCAGAAAAATCTTAAAATACAAAATGCAAACTGAAAACAGAACAAAACAAAAGGCAAATTGTAGTTTTCAGAAAGATCACATTTAAGTAGTAGAGCTAAATAAGCTCTCTACAAAAAGCTCTTCTAAACCTGCCATAACAAAGCTTAAAAGTAAACTTCAAAGGGATAAAGATTTAATCAAGAGTTACTTATCTGTATGCCAGAACAAAAGACAACACTCTTAAGATACAGTGCACGACAATGTAAACTTAATCATTTTTAGCATAGAAACCAAAATTACTAGGTATACAAAGAAGCAGAAAAATATGACTAGGAGAAAAAAAAACTACAAACTGATTACAAATAATAGCCATGATGGAATTGAGAGACCATAGTAGAAAACAGCTCTTACACATCTTATAAATATGCTCTAAGGCATGAAAACCAACATAAACATACTGAGAAGGAAAATGGAAAGTATATGCAACCTCTAGATAGAAAAAAAATTAATATCTGAAGTGAAAAATACACTGAATGGGTTTCAGAGTAGGTTAGATACTAGAAAAGAAAAGGTCAGTGAATTGGAAGACATAGAAATAAAACTATTTTTTAAAAAAAGCACTAAAAAAGTAGCCGGGAGTGGTGGCTCATGCCTGTAATCCCAGCTTGCTCTCAGGGACGCAGAGACAGGAGGATAGCATGAGCTCAGGTTTGAGACCTGCCTGGGCAACATAGCAAAACCTTGTTCTTAAAAATAGAAAAATTAAAATTAAAATTCAAAAGCACAAAAACATAGCCAAAAATAAAGCATTAACAAGTTTTGTGATAACATCAAGGAGTCTAGCATATATATAATTGGACCTCTCAAGAACAGAGGACAGAGATGGAGCTCAAACTTTCAGGAAATAGCTAAAGTTTTTTTTTCAAATTTGACAAATACTATAAGCCTACAGATATAAGATTCTCAGCCAACCCCAAGAAAAATAAGTAAATGGATGATGATAGATAGATAGATAGATGATAGATAGATAGATAGATAGATAGATAGATAGATAGATAGATAGATAGATGATAGATAGATAGACCCACACTAATGTATGTTATGATCAACATGATGAAAATCAGTGATAAAGAGAAAATCTTAAAGGCAACCAGAGGAAAATAATGCACATTACATAAATAACAAAAATAAGAATTATAGCATACTTCTAATAGAAAACATACAGGAAAGAAGACAATGGAATGGCACTTTAAATATAAAGTGTCAAATGAAAAAAATATGTCAACCCAGAATTCTAGGCTCAATAAAAACATCTCTCAACAATGAAGGAAAAATAAAAGGATTTTTTTTCCAGGCAAACAAAAGCTGATAGATTCATTCCCAAATGAACTGTTCTATAGGAAATGTTAAAAGGAATTCTTTAAGCAGAAATATGATGATATCAGAAAAGAAATTAGAAATGGTAAATATGTGGGTAAATAGAATTTATCTCAATTTTTAATTTCTTTAAAGTTACCTGATGTTTAAAGGATAATAGTAACAGTGCATATTGAGGATTCTAATATTTGAAGAAGTAAAATGTAGGATAGTAGTACAAAAGATGGGAGACAGATATTGAATAATACAACTATAAAATTCTTACAGTATACATTCAATAATACTACTTGAATGTAGACTGTGATGAGTTAAACTCTAGAGAAAGCACCTACAAAGTCCAAATGGCATAGACAACCAGCCAATAATAGAAATAAAAAATGGAATCATAAAACATACTACTCCAAAAGAAGGCAGAAAAGGAGGGATAGGGAATAAAAACAGTTGGGGGAAGTAGGAAACAAATGGTAAGAAAATAAATTTAAACCAATGTATCAATAATTACATTAATTGTAAATGACATAACCACTCAAATTAAAAAGTAGAGATTGTCAAATGTATTTTTAAATCAATATTCTACTATATGCTTTCTAAGAGATAATCAAACTAAAACAAATTTCTCAAACTTTAATTTTGTGTTATTCCAGAATTGTTGAAATTTCTTCAGATTACTCAATGAATAAATATACTTTCAGGTTAAAATACAAGAGCAGTAAAGGAGGAGGAGGTTCACACTGTTAATTAAAGACAGAGGAAAAACAAGATTCACTAAGTTGTTGAGTAAATAATAATAATACATGCATATATGTGCATTCAATGACAGGAACAGAGGAAAAGTTTAAAAAACAAAAACAAAAAAAAAGGCACAATGGCTCACACCTATAATCCCAGCACTTTAGGAGGCTGAGACAAATGGATAGCTAGAGCCCAGGAGTTTGAGACCAGCCTGGACAATATAGAGAGACTCTATCTCTACTAAAAATTAAAAATTTTTTGGAAAAAATTAGCTGGGCATAGTGGTGCACACCTGTAGTCCTAGTTACTTGGGAGTCTAAGGTGGGAGGATTGCTTGAGCCCAAGTGGTCGAGCCTGCACTGAGTCATGATTGCACCACTGCACTTCAGCCTGGGTTGAAGGATGAGATGGGAATGGAAAGACGGAAGAGGAGCGGAGGGGAGGGGAGGGGAGGGGAGGGGAGGGGAGTGTATGAGGCTAATAAAAAATTTCCAAGTAAGTAGAGTAACATAATAAGCTAAAGATAGATATAAAGGACATATTTAATAATTTTTATTAAAATATAAAGTATGGGTTTTATATTTCAATAAAAATATAGAATAGTATTCATTTGGGGTCATTTCTAATCATTCATCATTGAAATTGAAGATTATTGTAAGCAGAAACTACTTTTCACTTTGAAGGATTTAAAAAATATATGGACTCTACAAAATAATATATAGGATATGAGATGGTAAGAAAATGCATTAAAAGGAAAAGAGAACTAATGTCAAAATGTAAGGATTTCAAAGGACATCAGAAGTAGTAACAAACAATAAACACAGCAGAAACCTGAACCCATGTTTATCTGAAATGCAAAAAATAAAAATAAAAAAAAGAAAAAAGAATCTAGAGATAAACAATCAGAAAGAAAGTAGATGGTAGGATACACAAAGCAGATCAAACAAATATAAGCATTTTTTAAAAAGATAACAGAACACCTGTTATGGAACAAATATACAAAGATACAATCAACAAAATATTCCTGAATTGAAGGAATTCAGGTTGTGGACTGTTCACTTTTCTGGGAGCCAACTAATATTTAGCAAACGTGACTAACACTAAGATATTCTGATGAAGTTCAGGTTTCCAGGAGACTTAGATTTTTTTCTTCAAAATACCATACAGAAGACAGCATGAAACAACATCTTCAGAGACCTATAGAAATGAACTTTAAGCAAATCTAATGCCTTGGCTTACTGAGAACATGGTTTGGGAATTTATCCATTTCTCCTGAGCAATAAGTAAGCGTTCAGGAATGTTCAGGTCTTGGTGGCATGTACTTGCTCCTGATAAGTAGTTGCCTATTCATGTAGCCAGTTTCCAGAGAAGTTAGAAGGAACCCAGAAGGCATTAGACAGACAGACAGAGAGAGAAAGAGAAAGAGAATGAGAATGCAACAGGAAAGGAAATTTCTCAAAGAGTGTCATCAGGTCTCACACTGATAATGTAGTATCATAGGCTGTGAGGCGACATGACAAGGATTAAAGGTGAAAGAAAGAATCTAAACAATGTTAAAACTATAATTTTAGGGGCCAGGCATGGTGGTTCATGTCTGTAATCCCAGCACTTTGGGAGACTAAGGCAGGCAGATTGCAAGAGCGGCCTGCTCAACATACAGGAAACCCCATCTCTACCGAAAAAAAAAAAAAAAAGTTTTTAATTGGCCAAGTGTGGGGACACATGCCTGACGTCCCAGGTACTCTGTAGGCTAAGACAGGAAGATGGTGTAAGAGCTCAGGAGTTTGAGGCTGCAGTGAGCTATGATCATGCCATTGCACTCCAGCCTGGGCAACAAAGCAAGATCCCATCTCAACAAACAAACAAACAAAAACAAACAATAACAAATAAGAAACTCTATAATTTTACATATTAAATATCAAAAAATATCAAAATGTAAATATTTACCTTTTCATGTACCCTTTTAATTAGCTCTTTATATATAACAAATTCTGTTTTAAAAATGTTTTAATACTGGTTGTTGTTCATTTTCATGTCATTATTTATGGCGGAAGGTATTTCTGACATAGACTTTTGTAAAATGCTGCACAACATCACAGACACAAGACAAAAGTTGGTCAGTTTGTAAATTGACTAATCAGATAGGAAACTGCAACATTTAGGTATTGGAAAGAAAAAGTGGTATCATTTGTAAGAATATTGGCATTAGCAGCCATTAATTACAGTGTGTGGAAATGTAAGTAGAGATTAGTTATCAAATTTCTTACTTCATATTTCGGATTGATATGGATATCAAATAATTTCCCTGCATGAAAGCATTTGTCTTGAGCTCTGCTTTTGGTGAATCCTAGTATAATTCAGCATGTTGTTTGTTTTATGTTTTTGTTTTGCTTTTTTTTTTGGCTGTGCAAGGAGACTAGGATAGCAGCTGCTCCCTTACCCTGGACCCTGGGATAACAAAGACAAGACATACGGAGTGGCATAGAACCCCAGTCAATCCACAACCAACATAAAATATTTTGGGAAAAGGGAGAGGGGGGACCATATTATTTGTTATGCAGCATCACCTAGCAAAAGCTGCCTGATACATTGTAAACGATCTATGAATACATACACTCATGTTTCTTGTTTTGCTTATTCCAAACCAACTTTTAAAAAGAACTGTTTTGCTATTCTTAATATTTTTAACAATTTGAAGTTATTCTGGGCTTTAACCTCCTAGACTCTACTCTGGCAGTTTTGTGCCACTCTTTCATATTCATTCTCTGTCTTAACTTCCACTTATTCTATATGTGCTTTTAAAATCTGAGTTCTTTGGAGCTACTCCCTGAGGCGACTTCACTGGTCTCTTCAATTGTTCCCTCTGTTTATTGCTCACTGGGACCACTTGTGTTGTAGATAAAGTCAGAATTTTATTCTTGAGAATGTTTCCCAACCAGACTGAATTACCTCCCCCTTTAGAGGCTTTGGTCTTGGGACCGTTTCTCTGAAATGATAAAGTCTGCCTTCCTTAAACCTAGAATAGTCACCTGACAATGTGTACACCTTATTTTTTTTTACAAAAAAGCGATGTCTACAGGATGACATGGTCACTTTTTCTCTTCAGTTTTCATAATTTTCATTTATTTAATCAATTATTCATTATTGATTAAAAGTATATTCAATAAAACTGTTTCCATCATCATTTCCTATGTTTTCTGACAGGTATAACCAATGCTTAGCATGGGCTGACAATGAAATTTATTTTATTTTTATTTTTTATTTTTTATTTTTTGAGATGGAGTCTCTCTCTGTCGCCCAGGCTGGAGTGCAGTGGCGCAATCTCGGCTTACTACAAGCTCTGCCTCCCAGGTTCACGCCATTCTCCTGCCTCTGCCTCCCGAGTAGCTGGGACTACAGGCACCCGCCACCATGCCTGGCTAATTTTTTGTATTTTTAGTAGAGACAGGGTTTCATCGTGTTAGCCAAGATGGTCTCGATTTCCTGACTTCGTGATCCACCTGCCTCAGCCTCCCAAAGTGCTGGGATTACAGGTGTGAGCCACCGCACCCAGCCCTAACAATGAAATTTTTAGCAGATGGATAGTCACATAACTGACAGTCAACTTTACCACTATATGTGACTATTATATTTTGTGATCTGTGTTTCTTAGTCTACACAGTCAGAAATGAGAACTATGGTGGAAAATTATGTTGGTACTAGATCCTTTTTTAAATTATTATAGCAATAATATATTAACCAGATGAATTATCATACCTAAAACTTCCGAGTTTTTAATGTCTTAATAGACTGCTAAAGGCTGAAAGATACACTCATTTAAAAATAACAATGTACTCTTTTTCGGAAAGGGTACTTATCACAATTCTAATTATATATTTTATTTGAAATGGTTTAATCACTATCTCTCTCCTGGATAGCAAGACTGCAGAAGAAGTGCTACATACATCATTTTGTTTTCAATCCAACATTTCTTAAGAATCTAGAACACAGCACTACTTCAAAATATTTATTCACTGGAGTACAGATTCATGTCTGTAACCACTGGCTCTGACAAGGTCATGTTCTTATCTTTAAAGTGATCACAGGTCAGAGTTCAGGTGAGGATGGAGAATAGAATACACAGACAGTCTTACGTGTGTTACATGCTCCATCCTTGGACCCATAAATGCAGTCATCTTCAACCAAAGCACATTTTCCAAAAGTGAAGAAAGGTTGGCATCTTTTTAGAGTTTCCTCCGGAAGCTAATCCTGAGACAAAGATTCAAATGCAAATAGCTAATTTGGAAGGGAATCTAAGGAAACACCAATGGGCGAGTGAAGAAAGTAGACAGGAAGGGAAGGCAGTCAGTAAGTGTCAACTAATTCAGCAAGTTGCCACTGTTGTTAACTAGAACCTAATCCTACTGGGGAAACTGATGATCTCACCTAAGAGAAGTTGAAAGATTATGCTCCAATTCCTACCAGTCGTTGATTGAGAAAAATTCCTGAAGAAATTAATTCTTCAGCACTTCCACCGTGACCAATACACAGACAGAAGAAACTCTAGAGACCAGAGGAAGCTCCTCAGGCAGAGATATAGATGCTGGCAGTTAGAAGTTGAGCCATCCTGCACTGAAATGGTAATATGCAAGCAGTCATGTCCTGGGCACCAATCGCATCAACCACAGATGGCTTCTACAAAGCAAAAATGTGATGTAATTGCCTCAGTAAGAGGAATAAAGCCTGGGCAGCAAAATAACAGGGGAGGAATCACATGGCGTCTCTCCTCTGAACACCAGAATTAGACCTTTTTTGTCAGAGTATAAAGCAAACGTTAACCCCGTGTTTCCTTGGGAGAAGTGATGAGCGAATCATTGGTCTGACTTTAGATGTTCTTTGGCTAAGGTGTGAAGTGTTCTCTTTAATGATATGAGTTATATTTGAGGTATCTCTAAGGATGTTGCATTTTATTGGGAGAAAGAGTGGTAAGGAGCAGAATTTGTACCTTTTCTTTAAGGAATTTGACTTCATTGCATTCCCAGTATTAGTCATAGGGAAGGTAAATCCCAAAAAGATATAAAAACTTGAAAGTCTGCCCTTAAATTAGGCTGGGGTTCAGAGTCATCTTTCTGAAACTGATGGCAGTAGGCCATGGACACAAAGGAGGACTGGCATACCCCAGGACACTCTTGGTAGAATAGAAAAATCTTCTGCAGACCAAGAACTAAATTTAAAATCAGCCCTCTAATGAAAAAAGTTATAGCTAATTGTTTTTAGTGTTTTCTAAGCATCAAAGTACATGTGTTATCATACAGTCATGCACTGCATTACGAGGTTTCTCTCAGTGATGGACCACATATACGATGTCGTCCCATAAGATTATAACACCATATTTTTACTATACTTTTTTACATTTGGATATGTTTAGATACACAAATACTTGTCATTGTGTTACAACTGCCTACAGTATTTGGTATATAACATGTTGTACAGGTTGGTAGCCTATGAGCAATAGGCTATACTATATAGCCCAGGTGTGTAGTAGGCTATACCACCTGGGTTTCTATAAGTACACTCTATTATGTTCACACAAGGGTGAAATTCCCTGTATTAGTTCATTCTCACATTGCTTTAAAGAAATACCTGAGAGTGGGCAATTTGTGGAGAAAGAGGTTTAACTGGTTCACAGTTCTACGAGCTCTATAAGAAACATGCTGCTGGCAGCTGCCCAGCTTCTGGGGAGGGCTCAGGAAACTTAAAGTCATGGCAGAAGGCAAAGGAGTAGCAGGCACATCACATGGCCAGAGGAGGAGCAAGGGGGTATTTGGAGTGCCACAGACTTTTAAATGATCAGATCTCTCAAGAACTCACTCACTATTGCAAGGAGAGTACCAAGGGGATGGTACTAAACCATTCATAAAAAAACCTGCTCATAATGTAATCACCTCCTTCCAGGCCCTTCCTCCAACATTGGGGATTACAGTTCAACATGAGATTTGCGCGAGGACACAGATCTAAACCATATCATAACCTAAGGACACATTTCTCAGAGTGTATGCCTGACATTAAGTGACACAGGACTGTATGTAGTACTCTCTATATCTTTATAAGGTAAACATTATTTTTATTCCCATTTGTATTCATTTTCTACTATTACAATAAAAAACTACCACAAGCTTATCCACTTAACTAAAGGTCATGATGTTGCAGGTCTGTAGGTCAGATGGAGAAGGGGAGAATCTGTTTCCTTGCTTATTCACGTAGTTGGCAGAAAGTAGTTCCTTGCAGCTGTAGGACCAAGGTCCCCCTTTCCTGAACTGTCGGATAAAGGCAGTTGCCAGCTTATCGAGGTCGTTCATTCTTTGGCTCCAGTCATCTTCCCCGCTATGCAAAGCTGGCAACAGTGGGTTAAATCCCACTCATGTTTTGAATCTCTCCTGCCTATTTTGCCACTGCCCCTGTCTGACTGACTATTCTGCCTTCCTCTCCACTTTTAAGGACTCATGTTATTACATTAGTTCCACCCAGACAATTTGGAATAATCTTCCCATTTTCAGGTCCATAACCTCAATTCCATCTGCAAAGTTCTTTTTGCCACTAAACATAACATATTCACAGCATCCAGAGATTAAGGCATGGACATCTTTGAAGGAGGACAAAATTATCCTGCCTAGCACAGTCAACGTTCTGGCTGGCAAGGATTCAAGTCTGCCCCACACGCAAAATACCCAGTGTCTACAGATTTTTATATCCCAAGAATCTGGAGAACTCTTGACATTCAAGAAATTAATATAAAAGTGAGTTTTTAAAAAACTTTGCTTTGAGTATTGCCTTCCATGAAGCAATCTTCTAACCTCTTAGTAGCATTGGAAGAACACTTTGAGTCACTAGTATTTATGTATGAAGTAAACAGATTGCTTCCTTTCACATGAGTGGTCTAGATACTGAGGAGCAATGGGAAACCAGAAAGAAAGAACATGGAATGGAAGCTAATATGAAGGAAAACTATACTCTTGCTGGATTGTTCTAGGGCCTACCAGCAATAAAACTGGAGTATTTTTTAATTAACGTAGTTTCAATCTGTGGAACCAATACTGTTTTAGTATAACCTTACTTCATCTCCTGGGATATAGAAGATAGAATTCTTCTTATCTCCCCTAGCAACGTTTTTTTCTACTCAGTTACCCAAACTGCAAACAAATCCTAGTGCTCTTACCCCAAGAAGTCAGCTGAATGTGTCCTCTTTCTGTTCTCATTGTTACGCTACTATTAATACTTACGAATTCACCTGAATTAGTGAAACAGCCTCATAATTGCAGGTTTTCCTCAAGTCTCCTTGCTTCTAATTTGCCTCCTACATTATGACCCAAACTCTTTTTCTAAATTATTCATCTGATCATGCCATTCTCTTTCAGAAAATCCTTCAATGTTTCTCCAATTTCCTTAGCAAGAAATTCCAGGATCTTCCAATCTCATTTCAACTCCACTCAGAGTTCAATCTTTAAAAATCAATAAATCTGGCCTAAAATTCCAGTTCCGCCACATATTGGCTAAGTGACGTGAGGCAATTATCTGATCTCTAAATATAACTTTTGTGTAATATCTATCTAAATGATACAGTATAGGATTATAGCAAGAACATGAGTTGTACCCCAAGCTGCTAGCACCTAGAAAATGCTTAATAAGTTGTAGTTATCAGAGTAACCTTTGTCGTCTCATTGCCCCATACTGCTTACTATGCAACCCAGACTCCTGACTGAACTGAACCGACACTTTCTGTCCTCAAAAAGATCCACATCTCATGTTTTGTTCATGCAACTCTGAGATTTTTTCATGCAAATTCCTTTATTCTGAAGCCTTTTACCCATATTTTGAGCCTGGAAAAATTCTATTGATCTTTTAAGACACAGCTCAAATTTGCTATCTCTCTGAAAACTGCATGGTCTCTCTTGGTCTGATTATTCACTCCCACAATTGTGCTCCCATGGCACTTTTTTCAAATCATTAGCATTTGTCACCTGTGTCAAAACTTGTTGCATAAGTATGTAACTTCTCATCTAGATGGTGAGCTTCTTGAGGTCAGGCCTGGTATCTCATTATGGTTTCATCACTGCCAAGTGCAATGCTGGACTTGGGGTGGACGCTCAGCATATATTTGTGGAATTGATTGACATAACATTACCTAAAGACACAGTGTCAGTGCTGGCCTGTGTTACTTCTCCCATGGCCAAATTAATCTAATAATCATCTGTAGTATTTATTAGTACTATTATTACAAAGATTACCTTGGTTTCTTTTTCTTGAAGGACAATAGGTCAGATGTTCACCAATTATGGCTTTCCTAGATGCTTCTGCATAATTGAATTCAATATTTGATTCACATTTTTCCCTAAACCAAATGCCCATTTTAAAAATGTATTCACATTTTTCCCTAAACCAAATGACCATATTAAAAATGTATATATGTATATAAATGTGAATAGTGGCATTCTTATGAGCAATCCTATGATAAAAAGAAGTTAGATGGCAGAAGGATTTTGGTCAGAAAACACATTTTACAAGGAAGCTTCTAAGGGGTTATTTTAAACAACAGTGAGGGGAAAAATTATTTCAAACAGATGAAAAATACCTCTCCACTGTCCCTCTAATGGATGTACTTTAAAGAAAGCCAAGGGGAATTTTAAACTCCACATACATTTTATGAACATTCAAATGAATATCTCTGACTAATCTCAAGTGCATTTGAATAAAAAATAGAACAATTTTGATGTTCCAAGTTGAATTATTAAGTAAAAATATTCAGTTACCAGATAGTTAATTAAGTGGAACTGACTGTATTCATTAAAATATTTGTTCCAAACAAATGTATTTAACATTCAGATATTATGCAGAATAGGTGACAATTGCATATCTCCATGGAGATCAATAATGGGATTCAGATCATTGTGTAAAGAGTCTGCAAGTTTAATGCAGACAGAATGTCATTATTATTTCTCTCTTAATGATGGTCATTATGCGCAAACACTGATTGAATTCCATTTGTTACCTGCATTTGAGCTGAGAGGAATAATTACAATTTAAGTGTCTCCATTAAAATTCATAAAAGAATATGAATGCAAAAATTATACTTGAAACTGACAAAATATACTTTGAGGATATAAATTGTGTTTTCTGATAGGCCTCTTAAAAGTGTTAAAAATAGCTTCATTTTAATAAGATGACATATAAAGATCATGTGTTATCCTCACCTTTATGTTAATTTTAATGCTGCAATACATGACTAATAATAAAAAGTAAAGGAATTAACTTCTGAAAAGTAAAATCAATTAAACAATGTGCCAGTTATCACCAGTACTTTTCAGGATTGGGTCATAGTCATCCATTTTTTAAAAAAAAATGTTTTTAATTGCTATATGATATTAAAATTATGTTCTATCATTCCATATATTGGTGATATCTTCCTACCACCTACTACTGTTGGTAGCTAACAGACTCAAGGTTTGGACAGATGTAAATTAAATATGCTATGTTCTATTTCACTCATTTGGTATATATTTCTGTGCACTGTTCAGCATCTATAATTTGAGGTGCTGAGAGTTATTACTTTTCAGCCACACCAACCCAAAATTTCCAGTAGCTTAACTTGCATTTTTCCTAGAGTGAAGTGAAACATACTAAGATGTCATATAGGATATCACGAGTCCTTGAAACTTTTCCTTTTCATGGCCTAAAAGAGTTCTCTAAGCCCGATGAGACAAAGCTGAGTATTTAATGCTACAGAAGCCAGAAGAGAAATGATGGCAGTCGAGTTCTGGGGCATTTATGAGGCTCATCAAGTGTTTGGAGAAGCATCTCAGGGGAGACTCGAAGCTTTCTTTCAGTACCAGATACCCTTCTCTAATTCTAGATCAAAAATTAAAATTGCAGTGTCTTAAATTTAAAAGTTTCTATGTTACAAAACTATATGTGCTTTTAAACTATTGATTACAAACAAGGAAGTCATAGAATTTTTAAGTGAGGAAGATCTTATGTATCTCATAATTTACACTTTATTCATTTTACAGATAGGAAACCCAAGGTCTAGAGATGCCCAGAATTAAATGTTTTTAAATCTTAGTGACAGACTTCAAACCAAAACACAATTATCTTGCCATTGACTACAACATTCTTTATAAGTAATATTGTTGGGCGTTGCTATCTGTCAATATATTCACTTTTGCATCACTTTATTTCTTCTTCCACAGATGAAATTTAAAAAAAAACTTGTTCACTCAATGTACAATTTCTTCAAGGAATATTAAGAAAAATTATATTTATGACTATGCTTATGTGTGTTAAAATGGCTGTAAATTTAAGAAAAATTACCTGTGTTACAATTAAAAAACATAAATTACATTTGTCTGAATGCATGAGTTTTTTAGATGGCCTAATTAGGTATATCCAGAATTTTCTTCAGTTTCCAGATTCCCGATTTTGCCAGCTGATCACTTTGAGATAAAATGCGGAGATTGGAATTATACCGGACAGTATCTACTCACTGGCTATAGCACTTGGCAGTTTTCCGTAAGATTCTGATTCTCTTGAATCAGGAGAAAAGACAAGATTTCTATTAAGCCTTTGTCCTTTCTGAGATACTTAAAACCATTGCTGCTTTGATTATCATTGTTTTAAAATGTGACTTGATATCTGGCAGAGTTGGCAGCCCTACCTCACAGTTATGCTATTAAACGTTTAAAAAAAAAAAAAGAAAATAAAGAAAATAAAGAGGAGGAGGAAAAGGAAGAGGAGAAAAGAGGTGGTAGCGGAAAGGACAAAAAGAAGAGAAAAAAGAAAAACAAAGAAAACTGCAAGTATTAGAATTAGAGATTAATTATTTCTTGCTGAAATAGCAAATAGGACAAAATGTTTTCATTGCATTCATCTCTACTTGTGCATTCTCTTTTAGAGACAAGAACCTTGAGCCAGAAACAACCCTTTTACAGATTGAGCAAAACATCAAGATAGTATGCTACCCAGTAACTATACATAAAGATTGGTGGAAAATATTTGAATGTAGTCTGATATAAATAACCAATAATTGTACTATCATTTTAAATGGGAAAAGAAAAGACTTTTGCGCCTTTTAAAGAAATGAGTACAATTACCTTAAAGCAGTAGACCAGTGTTTAACAGGATAATATGCACATGTGACCTAAGCTTTTGATTATATCAGTACCTACTAACAGCAGTTCAGATCAACTGGGATGAAATTATAAGTATAAAAAAGGATGAGGAAAATAGCTACCAACTGAATTTCTTA
>NW_026652276.1:78794440-78986940 GCF_009828535.3 Hylobates moloch
TCACAATTAAATGGCTTATAACAAGCAATAAAAAGAAAGTTCTGAAAAGCCGCCAAGAAAAAAGACAAATTATATACAAAGGAACAAAAATAAGAATGACAGCAGATTTCTTGCTGAAAACAATTCAATCCAGAAGACAGCAAATGAGTATATTTGAAGAACTGAAAAAATAAAAGACACATTTCAGTGTAGAATTCTATATACCATGAAAATACCTTTCAAAAATAAGGGTGAAATAAGGAATTTTCTCTGACAGTGAACGCCAAGAAAATTCATTATGAGTAAGCCTGCATTACCAGGAATATTGAAGAAAGTCCCTTAGGCAGAGTCAAAATGATAACAGGTGAAAATCTGGATAAGCACTAAGAAATAGAAAGCACAAAAACAAGGTTAATATGTAGGTAAATATGAAAGAGATTGTTTCTTAACTTTTAAATTACAAAAAGTAATTCACTGTTAAAAGCAAAATGAATAACAATGTACTCTTGCTTTTATAACATATGTGGGAATAAAATGTATGGCAATAGCACAAAGCCTTGGAAGAGAGAAATTGCAGTATCATATTAATTGAGGGTAAATTGTGATAAGTTAAAGATGCATACTATATACACTAAAGCAATCTTTAAAAAAAAAAGAAAAGAAATATAGCTAATAAGCCAGCACAAGACATATATGAAATTATAACAAAATAAACAAACAAACAAACAAAGCCCTCAATCCAAAACAAGGGAGAAAATGAGGAAAAATATTTCAAGATTTGAAAGCCATCCAAGGGCCATATGAGGCTGGCTCTTTCCAGGATAGTTTAGAAGTCCCTTTTCCCTTACTTTACAATATAATAATTCTTTTTTCCACTATAAATTTGTGGTCTATAGTGAAGTCAATAGTCAATAATCAGATATTCAGGACAATAATGAAAAATGGAAAGAACCTTTAATTACTGCATAGTAAAACATTTGTTCTCAAACTGAAATATATCCTGTGAAAAACTGTTCAAATATCCATGTGTCTGTAACAAGCTGAATACAGGGCACACTTACAAGGGTGCACATCTGATAGAGGATGTAGACATATTCTGGTAGGAGAGAGAGTATCAGCTCAAGAAGCCTTTATTGAGCAACTGCTTTGTGCTTGCCGCTGAATTCATCCCGCAGGGATGAGAGGAGCTCATTTAAGCCTAAGCTGGCCTATGCATTCATTACCAGCTGCAATAATAATTGAGGATCTGATGCTTGATTGGAAAGTCAGTATTTGAGTTAATGAGATAACTTTTTCATAAATCTAAGATGATAAGACACAGGTTAAGGTCAGAAATAAATCAGGCAGGAGTCAAGACACAAACCAACAAATACAATCACAATGTCCAGGGGAAAGAAACTAAGGAAACAGTATTGGCTTGTCAGCTGATTTCTTTTCCTCACTTCTTTAACACCTTCACTAATCTTCTCTGAATTTGTCCTTCTTTGGAAATACAGTGGGCCAGTGTGACTGGCTGAGAACAGCTCACTTATTTTGCAGTGCGTGCCAACAGGCCCACCTGTCTGGAATTCTAACAGCTGAATTTCTCCCGATGTGCACCATACCCCCTCGGTGGCAGCCACATTAAATGCTCTATCTACCAGGGACTCTTCTCAGCACTCCGCAGGTTGCTGATGAAACAAAAACCAGAACAATGCAATTTAGTTAATATGGAAGTTGCTCTCATGATCCCTGGAACTATTAGTACTATTAGGGGTACTCTTCATTCTTAAAAAAGACATAAGAGGCCGGGCGCGGTGGCTCACGCCTGTAATCCCAGCACTTTGGGAGGCCGAGGAGGGTGGATCACGAGGTCAGGAGATGGAGATCATCCTGGTTAACACGGTGAAACCCTGTCTCTACTAAAAAAATACAAAAAATTAGCTGGGCGTGGTGGCGGGTGCCTGTAGTCCCAGCTACTCAGGAGGCTGAGGCAGGAGAATGGCGTGAACCCGGGAGGCGGAGCTTGCAGTGAGCCGAGATGGCACCACTGCACTCCAGCCTGGGCAACAGAGCAAGACTCCGTCTCAAAAAAGAAAAAGACACAAGAAAGCAATGTCCCACTTATTCCACTAGCATTAAGAATGAAGTCCACACCTAGAGAGGGTAGAGCCAAGAGAATTTTGAAGAAATGGAGCCAGGGTCTTCATTTATCCTGCCAGAAGAGTGCCCTGCCGGTAGACTTCTTTTTGTATGCTATGAGCCATTAGTTCCTGCGCCAGTTGAATAAAATTCATCTGATACCTGCAGCCAAAATCATTCTAACTGATATAATTTTTCAGGCAATTTCTTTCACAAACAAATAAAATAAACCTAGGAGGTAAAATGACTTAACCAAGGCCATAAAGCTAATTAAGAGTGTTGCGGCCAAAGGAACTTCCCCTTCACCCTCTGAAGGTTAACTGCATTATCGACTCCCACTAAAGCAGATTAGTAAGAGAAAAGGCTTTGCAAATGTATTACTACCAAGTGCATAGGGAGAAAAAGAGTCATTACGCAGTTTCCAGTGCGGTACAGAGACCCACATACCCTATTTCTTAGAGGAAGAGGAGATGGGGATGTGTGGATGATTTTAGGGAAATCATAAATGATGTTTAAGGGAAGTCAGTGGTCTGAAGCAATATCTGTTGGGCCCATAGAGCGGTAATGGTTTATGACAAAAGTCTCTCCAGGTGTGTTGATACACTTCTGTCTTCCTTCCTAGGATATGGGTTCAATCAATGGAAATTCAGGGAAGAAACCAGAGGTAATTGTTTTCCTCTTTGGGAAGTCTGAACTTTAGACAGATAAGGGAACTCCAGAGAACAATTTTACCTGTGCTGAGGGAGAGATGGTGATGGGGCAGAGGGGACGACAGAGAGACCTTGAGGCCTCTTCTTCAGTTTGGCATGTACAAAGCATCATATTTTGGGGTATTGGTTTCTGAGCCCCAACAACAGCAAAGTCAGGGCTAGACTAGCAATCCATTGTGTACTGAGCAGTTGCATGCTATACTCCAAATATTACAATATCAAATTTAGGTGCACTCACATATCTGTTATTAATATGTGATTAATCTATAATTAATAATCACTTTTACCCAAAGAAATTAATATCACCAGTACTTCCTGAGTCATTTGTTTTACCTGATTTTCTAAGACTTTATTCAGATAATCTTTATAATATAGTCTTTATAATATGCACTTCCAAGGGTGACATTCAAAATATTCAGCAATTGAGATGGCAGGAAACCCATATACTCAAGAATGAACACTGGCTGTACTGCAAGGACAGGGTTCTGCAGGTCCTTGTTTGCCAGCCCTTACTCATTCAATTGCTGGAATATGGGGATGTCCTGGGCTCCCAAGAAAGAGGATAGGTGCCAGGAAAGTTCACTATTGGGGAAAGGTGCTCAATGTCTTCAAAAACTAGTTTGGCTGGCCACTGCATGCGGAATGGCTCTCAGTGCTGTGTTTCATACAATGTAGTTCTCAATAATCTTGGGTGCATTTGTCTCATCCTCTCCTCCACATAGACTACAAATTCTTTGGGAACAGGATAAGATCTCACATTGTTAGATTTGCTTTGTATTACCAATAATACTTAGTGACTAGGAGTTCGATAATTAATGACTAATCTAATATTAATGAAAATAACCAAAATACTAAAATAGGCATGAAAAAATATCCAAATCTCTAGTCTCATTATGCATCCTACTAATGCATATTAAGGGATGCTAAGTCCCAGGCAGAGAACTGGGTTTTAGAGATAAGGAGGAAAATAGTTATACAACCTCATGAAAACTGTAAGGTTTTCTTTTTAAAGGACTCAGATCTTGTCTAAGAATTTTGAAAAAACAGCTGGTATGTATGAGAGCAAAGGCCCGGAAACATAGAGAAGGGCCTTTGAAAAGTACGAATTTTAAAGAAAGTTGAGGGTTCCTAAGTTGTCGTGTTCTGTCTCTCTTCAAGGTCACTAAGCTTCCCATCAGGAAACTAATGATTTCCTCATCACCATCTTTGTTCTTTCTGTAGTATTTGACACTAGTGACCACTACCTTGATAGAATTCTTCCTACATCTCTAACCACTTCACTGATCCTTTTATTGGCTCCTCTTCCCTTTCTAGGCCTGAAAAAAGGACATGTTTCCCAGAATTTTATTGTAAGCCCCTTACCTTGTGGATACATTCTCTCCTTTGAAGACCCAACCACCACTCCAATGGCAATTATCAGAGCTGGCAGTTGGCTTCCAAATCTCAAATCTTCATTGTTCTCTTCCCCTCTAACTTGTTTATATATCCCTTTAGCGACTCCAAACTAACTCTCTGCCTGACTAACCCACTTCTGTTGATGGCACCACCACTCTTCATGTTATCCTGTTTTGTACCCTTAAATCACATTTGATTCTCTTCTCACTCCCTCATCAGCCTAGCAAACTAGAACACACCTGACATCTGGAGTCAGGAAGACCTGGGTTCAAACCTAGTCACCATTTACTAGCCAGGTGAACCTGGGTATGGTCATTAACATTACAGCTCCAAATCCATCAATTATTCAGTGGTGACAACATTTCCCAGCTATGGGAATTAAATAAAAGCACGTGTCTGAAATATCTGATATGTAGCAGGTGTTTGCCTTAAACTTCTCCATAAAATTAATTGTTCTACGTAAATGACACTGCCTACATCTTTCAAATCTACATTAAATATTTGTTTTAAATTTTTCTCAGTGGAGATATTTCACCTCACTGAGCCTTAAAGAATATTGTTTGCACTCATAGCATTCACTCCATTTTGAAATTCTTGGTACTTAACATCACAAGCTGAATTTTTTGGATTTTTCAAATTTGCTCTGCCCAATATGGTAGCTATTCAAATTTAAATTTATGACTATTCAAATGTAAATGTAAATTAACTAAAATTAAACTTTATTTGAAACTAAATTACTCAGTTACACTGGCCACATTTCAGGTGCTCAATAACTACATGTGGCTAGTGGCTACTATAACACAGTATACTAATGAATGTTACAGAGAAATATAGAACATTTCTGTCATCTAGATGTTTAACTCCTCTGTGATGGCTGAAACTGTATCTCTGTATATTATTTATTTTTTTATCCTCTGCTATCCATTGTACTTGGTGGGCACTTTAAAAAGTACATATTGTTGGACATGTACCCTACAACTTAGAGTATAATGACAAAAAAATTAAAAAGTACATATTGTAGAAGTGAGTAAATGAATGGATATCCAAAAGGTGCTTCTTAAAATCTGATATTATGCACTACTGATTCTGAGTCAATACCTTCTTCTGAAGAGGATCACGGCACAGCCTCCTCAGTTACCTGCTCAACACATCTCTCCAATGCAGATTTAGCCTCACCAGGCTGTTTCTAAGACTTTTTGAAGGAGGATGGAAAGAAAGAAAGTAAATACAACACAAAATATTCAAGAGTAGGTGGGGAACATTTAGAGAGCAGCAGTTTAGAGCTTGCTTAAGAATGTAAGGATAATAAATTTTAAGAAAAGAAAACTAGGCATTTTAATAAATATTGCAAGTACTTATATGCCACTTTCCTCATGTGGAAGAGATAGAAGTAAAGACTTGAGATACTGGGATTGTCCATGATCACATGGACTTTGCTTTCTCAACTATTAATATAATGCTCTTATAGGACTGAAACCATATTGATCGTGATTTTGTAAGTATTATAATTACATATCACGACATTGTAATATTTTTTCTTGATTTGCAAAGATTTTCTATTATATGACTTCTATTTCACATAATATTGCATTTGTTCACAGTGGCCTTTTCATAATAAAAAAAAGTCTAGAATTATATTGGGTAAAAATGTATGATGTACCCCAAAAATATATACAACTACACCCAAAATATATACAACTACTATGTACCCACAAAAATCTAAAATTTAAATTTAAAAATATAAAAATTTAAATGAAAATGCATGACTTCCTCATTTTCACATTGTGATTATCCATAGAGGATCCTAAGAACCAATGTAAAGTCATATAAACATCCACAACATGATACTGGTTAACACTGGCCTTCAGAATTTCCAGAGAAGGAATAGACTCCTCTCACAGCAGGCTGACACAGGTGCATTCTCTAAGAGGGGCATGAGGAATAGAGCCCCTTGACTCCTTCTGACATTAATGGGCATCCCACAGCCAGATCTTTGTGCCCTGCCTTGAGAATTTACCCAACTGTAAAATTACATTCTACATAGTTTAATGTGGGAAGATGACGCATGTCACTCCTGGAAACCATCACATGTTCCCTATAAATTATTTGGCTAAGCAGCTCTTGCCATATGTAGTCAGTTTTAGCCTTAAAATTCTTTTACCTTTACCTCATCTGCCTAAGAATGGCAAAGAAAGGTATTTTCACTGTTGCACAATCAATAATAAGGAGTCCAAGAAAACACTGAATTACTGTTGCCTCAAGATTTTTTTTTTATAGTAGGAGACTTGCCATATTATTTTACCTGATACAAAGTCAATCATTAGCAAATACTTTGACAGCCTCTAACTGAAACAGAGTACTGGCCCAGATACGTTAAATGCTCTTTATGACAACATAAATATTTTATATAGCTAATTCCGCTTTATTTGGCTTTTTCACTTAGGTTTAGGATGATGCAGATCAATCGTATGGTTTTCACAGCATCAATTTTCAATTAATGCGGTATAGCTTCAATTAAAATACATGGTAACAGTAAAACAATGTGTTCAGACAGTTTGTGCAGCTGTGAATTCCTTCTTTATTATAACGAAGTATACTGAAATCTCAGGTTTATTTTTACTTTCTTAAAATTTTCATTCTACAATCATTGTGATAGGACAGCTGTGTTCTTTCCACCAAACTACTGCCAGTAACTACTTGTATGACTCAGTTAACTTTTTAAATGTATATTTCTCTGCAACTACAAAATAAATATAGTACTAAATTACTTCACAAGTTTCCTGGAAGAATTTAACAAGATAATATGTAAGAAAGTACCTAACACATGATGGTCAGTAGATGGTAAGTGTAGTAGACATTGATTAAGTTTTAATTCAGCATATATTCAATATGTATAGAGAAAACCTACCAGTCAAATTCATCTTATTCCTTCTCCAATTCCACTACCTTTCACCTTCACAATTAGCATTTGTAAGTCTTCTACGATTCTCTCAACGCTTTCCTTTGTTCCTTTGGTTGTATATTCATTACAATTTTGACATACATAAGACGACATTTCTTTTCTCTTTTTTTTATACTTTAAGTTCTAGGGTACATGTGCACAACGTGCAGGTTTGTTACATGTGTATACATGTGCCATGTTGATGAGATGCACCCATTAACTTGTCATTTACATTAGGTATATCTCCTAATGCTATCCCTACCCCCTACCCCCACCCCATGACCGGCCCCGGTGTGTGATGTTCCCCACCCTGTGTCCAAGTGTTCTCATTGTTCAGTCCCTACCTATGAGTGAGAACATGCAGTGTTTGGTTTTCTGTCTTTGCAATAGTTTGCTCAGAATGATGGTTTCCAGCTTCATCCATATCCCTACAAAGGACATGAACTCATCCTTTTTTATGGCTGCATAGTATTCCATGGTGTATATGTGCCACATTTTCTTAATCCAGACTATCATTGATAGACATTTGGGTTGGTTCCAAGTCTTTGCTATTGTGAGTAGTGCCACAATAAACATACGTGTACATGTGTCTTTATAGCAGCATGATTTATAATCCTTTGGGTATATACCCAGTAATGGGATGGCTGGGTCAAATGGTATTTCTAGTCCTGGATCCTTGAGGAATCGCCACACTGTCTTCCGCAATGGTTGAACTAGTTAACAGTCCCACCAACAGTGTAAAAGTGTTCCTATTTCTCCACATCCTCTCCAGCACCTGTTGTTTCCTGACTTTTTAATGATCACCATTTCTAACTGGTGTGAGATGGTATCTCACTGTGGTTTTGATTTGCATTTCTCTGATGGCCAGTGATGATGAGCATTTTTTCATGTGTCTTTTGGCTGAAAAAATGTCTTCTTTTGAGAAGTGTCTGTTCATATCCTTCGCCCACTTTTTGATGAGGTTGTTTGATTTTTTTCTTGTAAATTTGTTTAAGTTCTTTGTAGATTCTGGATATTAGCCCTTTGTCAGATGGGTAGATTGCAAAAATTTTCTCCCATTCTGTAGGTTGCCTGTTCACTCTGATGGCAGTTTCTTTTGCTCTGCAGAAGCTCTTTAGTTTAATTAGATCCCATTTGTCTATTTTGGCTTTTGTTGCCATTGCTTTTGGTGTTTTCGTCATGAAGTCCTTGCCCATGCCTATGTCCTGGATGGTATTGCCTAGGTTTTCTTCTAGGGTTTTTATGGTTTTAGGTCTAACATTTAGGTCTTTAATCCATCTTGAATTAATTTTTGTATTAGGTGTAAGGAAGGGGTCCAGTTTCAGCTTTCCACATGCGGCTAGCCAGCTTTTCCAGCACCATTTATTAAATAGGGAATCCTTTCCCCATTTCTTGTTTTTGTCAGGTTTGTCAAAGAACAGATGGTTGTAGATGTGCGGTATTATTTCTGAGGGCTCTGTTCTGTTTCATTGGTCTATATCTCTGTTTTGGTACCAGTACCATGCTGTTTTGGTTACTGTAGCCTTGTAGTATAGTTTGAAGTCAGGTAGCGTGATGCCTCCGGCTTTGTTCTTTTGACTTAGGATTATCTTGCCAATGCGGGCTCTTTTTTGGTTCCATATGAACTTTAAAGTAGTTTTTTCCAATTCTGTGAAGAAAGTCATTGGTAGCTTGATGGGGATGGCATTGAATCTATAAATTACCTTGGGCAGTATGGCCATTTTCATGATATTGATTCCCCCTATCCATGAGCATGGAATGTTCTTCCATTTGTTTGTGTCCTCTTTTATTTCGTTGAGCAGTGGTTTGTAGTTCTCCTTGAAGAGGTCCTTCACCTCCCTTATTTCTTATGGAAAACATTAAACATAAAAGCTAAGATTTGACATCTTTTCAGCTTTTGGAAGAATTGTGAAATTCATTTAACTGTCTCTGTGTCCACAATGAATAAACTTAAAGTGAACAGTGGTGAGATGCCAGAAAAGTAACCTCTCAGGAAAAAGGCAGAGACATATCACTCTCCAAAGCAAGACCTTCAGGAGTAGTTTGGTATGATTTGTAGTGGAGATAAGTTTCTTTTGGCTTCATTGGCAGAAGCACTGGTTTCTGATGTTATTTGTTCAACATAAATATAAATGGCAAAATCTGATTCTGTTTCATATGGTACCTAAAATTCTGAAATAGGAATGGGAAGTCAGAGTATGATTATCTGCAAAGGATACTTATTAAGGAAATATCGCAAGATACTTTCAAGGCCTAATAAAGTAGTAGTCTTTAGCACATAGAAGTTGCTCAGTAAATATGTGTTGAATAATGAATGAAGCAAGAGCCAATTGTTACATTTTATCCTTTTTATCTCATAGCACTCAGTGAAATATAAGTATGGAAGAGGTGCTCAACAAATACTTGCTGAATTGAATGTAAATTTGGTTGAGCAAACCATATTCCTTGAATTATTCTCTTTGAACCCTTAGGCTGCTCCCTTAGGTCAATTCCGTTGAACTGCTATTAAGATCTTGAATTCAAAATTTGTCTGGAGGACCTGGGAAAGGCATATTAATTCATAAATATCAGTTTTCTCACTTGAAACTGAAGTCCAATTCTAAGACAATTTTTTATGCTAATTTTCTTTCCTTGACAAACATTTAATGGAACCCTTCAACTTACTCCCCATTTGTGACATTTTGAAATATATAGTTGGTCTATCACCCTATTTCCTGGCATATAACTCCTAAAATCCTTAGAACCTCCATGGCAATGTCTTTGTGTATGATCATGATTGACTGACAGCTGGCAGCCCCTAGGTGGCATCGGGTTGGGGCTTGTCACCTGAATGACCAAGGCAGGATTAGAGGCTTGGGACTCAGCCCCATGACCCAACCTCTAGGGAGGGTAGAGGGTCTAAAGTTAAATTAATCACCAGTAACCAATTATTTCATCAATCATGCCTAGTAATGAAGCCTCCATAAAAATTCAAAAGGGTTTGGAGAGCCTCTGGATAGCTGAACACGTGGAGGCTACTGGAAGGTGAACAATAATTTATCCACGTATCAGGAGAGTGGCACATCCCAGCTCCTTGGGCACAGAAGCTCCTGTGCTAGGAATACTTCCAAATGTGGCCCTATGTATCTCTTCACCTGGCTGTTTATTTATATCCTTTAAAATAATCTTGGTAATAAATGGGTGGACTTAAGTAAGGGTTTCCCTGAGTTCTATGAGCCTATATAGCAAATTAATCAAACCCGAAAGAGGGGATCATGAGAATCCCAACTTGTAGCCATTTGGTAAGAAGTTCTGGAGGCCCAGACTTGTGATGCACAGGAAGGAGGGGCCAGTCTTGCGGAACTGGCCCTCTACCTGTGGTTTCTGCTGCTAGATCTTCAGGTAGATAGCCTCGGAGTTTAATTGAATTGGAGGATACCAGCTGGTGTCCACTGCAGAACTGATTGCTTGCTTGGTGTGTGGGGAGGAACCCCCAAGCATTTGGCCACAGACATCTTCTGTGTTGATTGTTGTTGAGTGAGAGAATAGAAAAAGCCCTTTGAGTCTGTGTGCAAGTTGTCTTTTCCACTTACACCACTGCGAACACACACACAATTAGAGGAGCCACAAGGGTTTTGTCAAAATAAATTCTTGGAAATATGTTGAGTCAAACTCAACATGTTCAGCTTGAATTCAAAACTCTCAGAAGTTCAATTTCTCCTTAGTCCAGGCTTACCCCGATAATGCACTATAAATTACTAGTTAGATTTCTCCCTCCTCCCCAATATACAATAGTCATTCACACCTTTTGTTGTTTCTTTTACTTACATCTTGATATAGTCTCCTTTCTTTATTCCAGAATCTTTCATTCTAGAACTTTAAGGCTCATCAGTAATTCACACCATTTGTTGTTTCTTTTACTTATAGCTTGATATAGTCTCCTTTCTTTATTCCAGAATCTTTCATTCTAGAATTTTAAGGCTGATCAATGTAAACTTTGATGGCACCTTCCTTTACATGGTAGGCATTTGTGTTCATCCTTTCAAGCTCCTCTGAGCTCATATTACTTCAGAATATTTTGTCTGGTGTACATGCTATTCTGCAAAGCCTAACTTCCCATTGATTGAAAATTCTCTGAAGGCAGAGAACATGTCACTTTCTCTGTTTTTTCCTAAATCTCATAACACCTATTATGGCACCTAACTCTCTGAGAAGTCAGTGGATTCTTGCGAGTTTAAATAGGACGGAATAGAATTGAGTGGCAAGATTATTTAAGGACAGAAAGAAAAAGAAAGTTTGTAATAAACAGCTATGCTAAAATTATGCATAATAACTAACAAGCCTAAATTTAAGGGAAAATGTTCCAATCGTAAAGATGGTTGTATCTCAATACTGTATATTTAACTAACTGATTTTTTTTATTGTCATTTTTGCCCCACAGTAATGTAAGCTCCACAGGGCAGACATTATTGCCATTTTTTCTTCACTGTTGTGTCCCTCGTGCTAAGAATACTGCCTGGCACACAGTAGGTCCTCAATATATATTTGTTAGATGAATGAATACATAAACGAATTTAGGAAAGTGACTTTTTAAAAAGGTAATGCTTCATCTTGTGTTCCCTCTGTCATCAGGATAAAGTTATTCAAAGCACATTTCATTCACATCCCTTAGCTTTTCTGCCTCACAAGAACTCTCTGGATGCAAAAGACCTGTAAGAAAAGCCTATCTCAGTAGGGCCGGGCGGGTGGCTCACACCTATAATGCCAGCACTTTGGGAGGACGAGGTGAGTGGATCACGAGGTCAGGAGTTCAAGACCAGCCTCACCAACATAGTGAAACCCCATCTCTACTAAAAATACAAAAATTAGCCGTGCGTGGTGGCACGTGCCTGTAATCTCAGCTACCCAGGAGGCTGAAGCAGGAAAATTTCTTGAATGCGGGAAGTGGAGGTTGCAGTGAGCCGAGATCACTCCACTGCACTCCAGCCTGGGCGACAGAGCAAGACTCCATCTCAAAAAAAAAAAAAAAAAAAAAAAAAAGCCTAGCAAACAGAAAAGAACATAAGTTTTCGCTGAACAGATTTTGGGAGGAAAAATGACAGAAAGTAGTTACGAGGTTGGTTTTCATATTTCTCAATTATTTCTCAATCAAAAGATATTTCAAAAATCTTTTTAATTTCATTTTTCTTACACAGCTTAATTCAAAGTAGCTTAGCAAGGCAAAGTTAGGAACACTGGATATGCCCTGCAATGCCATTTCTAGTCACACTTAAGTCTAGTGCCACTCTAACAAGAAGTCAGTGGAGAAAATCATCACTCTTTTAGCAGCAAGTAAAACCATACACAAAAGATTGAAGAGAAAATACAGTAGCTTACCTCTTTGGGTAACAAAGCTAGTTAATGATCAGCTTATTATTCAGAGAATATAAAGCAATGTTCAGACTCCTAGGGACCCATTCCCTGTATTAGTCAGGGTTCTGCAGAGAAACAGACCCAATAGAAAGTATGTATAGACAGAAGAAGTTTATTATGAGGGATTAGATTGTGAGGTTATGGATACTGACAAGTCTCAAGATCTGCAGTCAGTAAACTAGAGACCCTGGATGGTGATGGTATAAATCCAGTCAAAGTCCACAGGCCTATGCACCAGGAGAGCTGATGGTGTGGCTCTAGTCCAAAGGCTGACAGGCTCAAGACCTAAGAAGCGCTGTGTTTCAGATTGAATCCAAAGGCAGAAAAAAACAATGTCCTAGTTTGAAGGTGGTCACAAAAAAATTCAGCCTTCCTCCCGAAAGGCTCAGCTTTTTTGCTCCATTCAAGCCTTCAACTGATTGGATGAGGCCCACCCACATTAGGGAGGGTAATCTGCTGTACTCAGTCTACTCACTTGAGTTTATCTCATCAAAACACACCCTCACATAAACATTCAGAATCATGTTTGACCAAATATATAGCCATCCCATGGCACAGTCAAGCTGACACATAAAAGTAACCATCACAGGCCAGGTGCTGTGCCTCAGACCTGTAATCCCAAAACTAAGGGAAGCCAAGGTGGGCAGATCACCTGAGGTCAGGAGTTCGAGACCAGCCTGGCCAACATGGCGCATCTCTACAAAAATACAAAAATTAGCCGGGCGTGGTGGTGGGTGCCTATAATCCCAGCTACTCGGGAGGCTGAGGCAGGAGAATCGCTTGAACCTGGGAGGCAGAGCTTGCAGTGAGCTGAGATTGCACCTTTGCACTCCAGCCTGGGCAATAAGAGCAAGACTTCGTCTCAAAAAAAATAAATAAATAAATAAAAAATAAGCATCACGCCCATCATTATCTACCAGTTTTGGAAAATATGATATCTGGACACTTAATCACCACCTCAGTTATTTTCCTTTTGCCCTCTGGGTCCTATTAACAGCAACAAATATAATATTCAAAAATGAAACATTAGGCCATTTACAAATTTTTTGTTAGAGCATCAAGCATGCTGGCTTGCTGTCTTACTTCTTCTGTATGGCAAGTAACACTCCTTGCAGAGTGGGGTGGAACAGAAAAACTAGATCGGATTCATATTTGGTGGTGATCTTAAATTTGTAGTCACTGAAAAATTATAGCTATCAATTGTATACTTTTTATTTTTACAAAGTGCATTGAATCATAGGCACATATGTATTATTTAAAGAATCTGGAGAAAACTATTTGTGGTTATTTTGAAGGATATCAGCTAAAAATGAAAAGAAAGCAAAAAAAGTTAATATACTTTATGTGTCAAGATATTTGTGATAGAAATTTTATTTTTATTTTAAGAGGTAGTAGGTTTTCATTTTCTAGCTTACAACCTGACATGAATAGTTGAGGAGTCATCAAATTTCATTGTCCTAAAAGTAGGCTATGGTTTGGGAGGTCGTGCTTTGTACTTATCTGTATTTGTGATAATACATGATTTTATTTTTTTCAATGAGATAAATTGTTTTTTAAAAAAATAGTAAATCTTAATCTATTGATCACCTACCATGTGCCAGGCTTTCCTGTCACCTTTCATATTTTGAATGTAAATATTTCCTTCTTTTATTGGTTACTTTATAACCTCTCAGTTATCATGTTCCACCATTTTAACACTTAAAGAGGTAGAATGTGGGATTATCATTTCCCAGGCTCTTGCATGGAGAAGGAACATTGAGGTCATCTCATTCAATCTCCCATCTAATACTTAAAACAACTCTACAACATCACTAAAATGAATCCTGGGAAACATACCTGCTGATGATAAATTCATACCCACAGCAGTCCACTATATAATTGAATAGGTTTGTGATTAAAAAGTTCTTTCCTATCCGGCTGGAAAATAAAATCTCTCCTTTTTTTTTTTTTTTTTTTTTGGTTTTGTCATTTTTGCTTTGTTTTGGCTTATATTTCTTGTCTTTCCCTTTCTCATTCAGGGAAATATTTGTATCGATTTGGGAAAGGGATATGGCAAAATAGAACTTAGAAATCATGGTGGCTTTGTTTTTCAAAAGTCTAAGGCTTCAGAGGAATTTAAGTTAAGGTATTGAAGAATACAAGGGAAACAAGATTTTCTCCATAGTAAGAAAATATTTCCCAGACCCTGGGGGAGAAGAAGAAAGAGAGAGCAACAACTTCATGGCTTCCAAGAGCAGAGGGGACCTCTACTCCACTTCCTACTAAGACTGAATGTGAGGCAGCCAAATGCCAAACAGAGATATTTGAGTGGGTCATCAGGGAGTTAAGCCCAGGATCAGCTTCACCCACGGTTTCCTTACCCCATGGAGTGTAGCCTAGCTGAAAGAGCACATGTATACAATGATTGTGTCATCAGTTACCTGTGGGATTGATGACTGAAAACTGCAGACCCCATCCTCAATACAAAGGCAATGCGCAAGATTCCAGAATTGAATGATAACTTGAGGAGGAGGCAGCATCCTTAGTTGGGTTGGATTTTTTTTTCAGAAACTCAATAGAGCAGAGGCTAAAAGGCAGAAATTATGTTATTACAGGTGGTTAAGAAAGTACTGGAGATAGAGAGTAGAACAATGGTTACCAGCAGAATAGTGCAGGGGGTGGAGATGGTTAATGGGTACAAAAATATAGTTAGATAGAATGAATAAGATCTAGTATTTGATAGCACAATGGGGTGACTACAGTCAACAATAATTTATTGTATCTTTTAAAATAACTAAAAGATTATAATTGGATTGTTTGTAACACAATGAAAGGATAAATGCTTGAGGTGATAGGTACCTGATTTACCCTGATGTGATTAATATGCATTGTGTGCCTGGATCAAAATATCTCATGCACCCTATAAATATATATACCTACTATATACCCACATAAATTAAAAATTAACAAAAAAAAAGAAAGTACTTTTGTTGGTCCACCTGAGTCGTGGATTGATTCATAGTCTTTTTGGTTATATTGTGCTTCCTCCTGTGACATGGTTTTCTTCATTGAAGAAGTACCGTCAACATCCTTAAACTTGGGCAACCAGACTGATGATTATTACCAGGGTGTGATTTATGAGTATCGTATCCTACCATCTCTCCTCTTCTGGTCATTATGCTTCCTTTCATGTGCAAGAGATAGCATTTTTTGGCAGCCACACACACTGATAGCCCAAGCTACAAACAACTAAAACCCCAAAGTGATTTTCATTCACATAACCAAAAAAGAATGACTTACTAGCTAGATTTTTTTAAAGATAAAATTAGAATTTTACTTTTCCTATTATTGATCCAAGATAAATAATAATATAAAATATATATTAAATTACGCATATATATACATACTTATATATGCTTATATGTACGTGAAATGAATGACAACAATGATAAAAGAAATGAGAAGGAATATTCAGTTTCTACATAGAAATCATGTCGTCTGTGAACAAACACAGTTTTAAATCTTCCTTCCCAAGCAATTTATTTTTATACTATATTTTTGTCTTACATTAGTTATAATTCCCAGTATGATGTAGAAAATGAATGATGAGAGGGGACATCCTTTTGGGCTTAATATTAAGTACTAGTAAATTCACTTATTTTTCTTTTTCTATCTCTTTTCCCTTGGGAACATATGTGCAAAAAGTTTTGATGTTTATATTCTTCATTAAACCCTACAATGCCATTCTTTTGGTTTAGTTTATTGTATTAATGTTCATTTATCTCGGGATTCCCATTCACATTCTTTCCTACAGGCACCCACTCACATTTATTTGATATAAATTCTTGGATAGGTATATATCTTCGATAAATACATACAGTTGTATTTGTGAGGTGTTTTAATGCCCCTGTATTTTCTATGTATGGCATTATGTAACCTTATAAATTCAAATGTATTATATTAGACTCTCTGATTTGAGATGTTTCTGATTTGATGTGAAGTATATTTGCTCTCACTCTGCTTTATGGTATCTGAAAATCTGCCAAAAGTCATCATGGTGTACCACAAGATCTTTCCAATAAGTGTTATCAATCCATTAATTCTCATCCTTTAAGTCTAAGCATTCCATTTGTACAAATCCACCTAAATGTACCATCATCTAGTCCAAGTTATATATGATGCCATTGGATTCTGAGCATTTGCGAGACCCTTAGTTCTGTCTATGTGATGAAGTTGGAACATACAAGGAATGAACTATTGGTAGAAAACAGTTGCAAAGTTAAAAATGGAGATTCTAGGATACAGGAGTCTTGCTTTAGGAACAAATCCTGCTCAGATTCCCAAAAGACTTCTTCATATGTCACACAAACAAGTAAACCCGTTTATATAACTATCTGAAACATCTTTCCTAAGACACAGCATAAATGACACAGGATCTACAGAGCATTACAGGCATGGAGAAACAAAAGAAACATACCCGTATTTTCCTGCCTGTCCAAGAAACTCTACCTGCTAAGGAAACCTACTAAAGATAATACTAGTTTAATTGGTAGATTTCTCTTATCATTCTAGAATTCTACATGTTTGAACAATTCCATTCCTTTGACTTTTCTTGCACTGTAATTGGCCACAAGACAAATGTTTGAACTGAAAGTTTTCTTGATTAGTCTTACCACATTCCTACCACAAATACACGCTCATATGCACACTAAAACACACCAACACTAACAGGGCATCAGCAGCTAGAGCTTCATGCTACTATGTAGCAAAAATCTCTAGCATTGTCTTATGGATTGCCCAGGCATTTACACATCCAATCAAAGATGAAGTTCATAGTCAACCCGATGAGAGAGAAGAGCAATGCTCTCAATGGCATTTTGGAACTTCCACAACCTCATGAAAAGCTATGAGCACAGCTTACTGTGTGTTACTGTCAGGAGGTAAAGGGACTCTCTGCTGTTTCACACCGTCTACACCCTGATTTTGATGAGGAAATGTTGACTAGAAAAGTAATATTATATCAATGGAAGACAGTGAATACAAAGATGTTTATATGGCAGATGGCTAAATATTTGTTGATTTTAACTGAGGCAGAGAAAGTCTACACTGGAAGTAACAACAAAGTACATTTTCCTAAAAGTTTACACATTCCCCAAAATATCACAAAGGGATTCTTTGGTATACCTCATCTCAAAATTACCAAAGTGATTGAATATAATCAGATCTTGAATCCAGGAATTTCACACTTTTCCTTTATTCTGCCACCAGTTTTTATATGTGAGGCTTGATTGTTGGCCCCTACCCGGCTTAGGTCTTCCAACTTTACCTGTAAGCCCCAGGGTCTTGCCTATGGCCACTGCCCAACTAAGGCTCTGCTCCTGCCTAGAGCCTCTTGGCTTGAAGCCTAAACTCTGACCTGTTCTTGCCCTGCAGGTGTTTTGGCATTCCTGGTCTGACTTTGGAAGGAGTCCAGGCTTTCTCTGATCTCTGGGACACTTTACCTAGGCCACGTTCTTTGTTTTCAGCTACTGTAATCTTTTTCAGAATTCCATGGAACAGTTTCATTTTTGTTCCTTTCCTTTATAATTTGTAGGAATTAAAAAGTCATTTATGCATTTATTTACTCAATCAAGCAAATATTTATTGAGCAAAGTCAATGGCCTCAGCACTGTTACTCGTACAGAATATGCTTTAACGGAACATATGGATTTTTTCCAAATTAGCTTTTTATGAACTAAAAATTGAGCTTATGTTACTTTAACATTTTTTATTGCACAGTTCAAAGTAAAAAGTAAAAATCTTTTAACAGCTGCTCCCATCCCTTTGCCACAATTCTATTCCTCAATAATATAATAGAAGTTAGTGGTTACTCTGCAGCAAAAACTGTAAGAAACATATATAGACCTTACTTTTCAAGAGACACATAGACAGAATTTATTTCTGTGCATTTCTTCACAAAAGAAAGTCTAGTAGTTGTGGAGTCACGTATCTCACATGAGGATAAAGAATAAGTCATATTATTTCACTTTTAATCAAAACTATCTCATTTCTTCCCACCTCACTCCAAATCCAATCCATAGTGCCAAAACCACCTTTCCCAGTATACGGTGATGAAATGAGGAGAAGGTTGAATGAAAGAGGTTCATTATACAGAAATCGTCAGTCATACTAAGAAAAAGTAAAAGAGGATTGGTCCAAGTTTACTTCATAGATGCTTTTACATTTTGTTTTACCCTCAGAGTGTTATTAGATAGAAGAAATATCAACCAAAGAAAGCTGCAAAGACTTGAAGGGATTATATGGAATTTATATATGTGACAACAGTGGTCACCCTCTCCTCACGCATGGAACAGGATATATCAGATCTATATACCAACATCTTTTAAAATGTTTTTTCAGCTTTATTGATGTATGATTGATAAATAAAAATATTGTATCTATATTAAGGTACAATGTGTATAATGTAGTGTTTTGACACAAGTTTGCATTGTGAAATGATTCCCACAATCAAGACAATTAACGTATCCATCACCTCTCATAGCAAATTTCACAAATACAATATATTATTATTAACTATAGTCACCATGTTTTACATTAGACTTCTAGAACTTATTCATCTCAAAACTGAATGTTTGTACCCTTTGCCCAACAGCTCCCTATTTCCCCAACCCTTCAGCCCCTGGCAGCCACCATTTTACTCTCTGTTTCTCTAAGTCTGACTTTTTTTTTAATATTCCACAATAAGGGGTATCATGTGATATTTGTCTTTCTGTGCCTAGCATGTTTCACTTCGCTTAATATCTTCTAACTTCATCCACGTTGTCCCAAGTGGGAGAATTTCCTTCTTTTCTAAGACTTAATAATATTTCATTGTGTATACATTTTCTGTATGTATATAGACACACACATACACACACGTGCATATATATAGTCAAAATTTCTTCATTCATCTGTTGATGAACACAAGTTGTTTCGTTTATTGACTTCACTATTGTGAATAAAGCTGCAATGAACATACTGATTTCATTTCCTTTGGATGGATCGCCATAAGTGGGATTGCTGGATCATATGGTAGTTCTATTTTTAGTTTTTTGCCAACATCTTTTATTTTAGAATAACACTGAGTTTTGCTCAAGTGGCTTATTTGGAAAAAGTTCACTTGCCAATACAGAGATGACTCAGATTAAATTTGTCTTTGCCTTTTCACACTACCAAGCTTGGAATATTCCATTTAAGAAAATTTCCTAGGACCTTTCATTAAACTCAGTGTGGCATTCTTTATGAGTAAGGTGTCTTGGAATTTACATTCATTTAGCAAATACCTACTGGCTACTAACCATGTGCTAGGCACTGTTCCAAGTGCTGCGGAGACCTTAGTACAAAAGAGATAAAATTTTCAGCTCTTCATGGAGCTTATGTTTTACTAGGGGGAGGTAGAAAAATAAGCAAATAAATACACAGGATACTGAGTGTATTGAGTGCAAATGAAGGGAGAGGAAGCAACTGAGATCCATGGCACATGAGGGGCGAGAGTTTGCAATTTTAAGTAATGCAGTGAGGAAAGGCCTTATATCAGTGATCACATTTGAGTAAATACCTGAAAGAGATGAGAAAGTAAGCCCTACCAGTATAGGAAAGAATGCTCTAAGCAAAGAAAATAGGCGATTCGAAGGGCACTGCTTGGAATGTGTCTGCCTTGTTCAAGAAACATCAAGAAGGCCAATGTGGCAATGGTTGTAAGGGAGCAGGTAGGGCAGGGATTTCTAGAACCTTGTGTGAACATTGGATTCACCTCTGAGGGAGATGGGATGCTTTGTTTGGCTTTTGAGTAAGAGTGACATAACCTAAGCAGTTTTAAAGAGATCACTCTGATCACAATGATAAACCAAGATTTGGGAGTTGGAGATCCCAAAACGTCATTAGATTCCTAAGGTCCTTTTTGATGCTATGATTCCACATTCCATACTTTGAAGTGATATCCCAAGCAGCTACCCAGTTCAACGTGAAATGACTGTAGAACAGTATTTTCAGCGGTCTGAGGTGCTAAAATCACAGTATTCTAAAAGGCAAGTCTAACATTAAGTATTAGAAAGTCTGAGATTGCCTAACTTTGACAGTGAGAAAGAGGAGATTAAATAACAAGAAATTAAGTATTATAGCATAAGTATTTGTATATTCACACCATATGGCTTCATGATTCAGAATGCAAGAAATCATTTGGAAATGAATACGGTGTGTTATGGTAGGCAATACTTGGAGAAAGAAAACATGGGCAAATTTGGCTCTGAAAATGTTAGTAGGGATAACTTGAGTAAGTTTCTTAACCTATCTGTGTCTCATTTCCAAAACTGAGAAAATAATATCCACATGTTAGCATGTGAAGATTAAATAAGACATTGAATGGGAAAGACCCAATATGGAGTAAATGCTCAATACATGTTGGTTTCTTCCTTCTTTAGACTTGACAGAGATGTCAAATTTTGACATGAATATTTGACTAGGGTTGGAAGAGCAAGGCTATGGGAGTCTTTTCTATGTATACTTACTACAGACCAGATATTTTGATATGTCATTGAATAAAGAAGAATGTATACTGGAAAAAAACAGGTAAGATTGCATCTGCCCCTGGCCAAGTTGTATGAATGAGAAATGAAAATAAATGGTATTCTTTAGTAAATACAATCCCAACCATAAATAATTAATGGTAGTCTACAAGTAATGAAGAATTTCTCAAAATTAAAATTTAAAAATTTACTTACATTTTTGAGGACATGGATATTCAGGCACTTATAAAGAATTTTAGAATCAATCCCAGAATCTAAGGGTTTAAATTATCATAAAAAGAATATATCAAGCCAAGTGTGGTGGCTCATGCCTATAATCCCAGCACTTTTGGAGGCCAAGGCAGGAGGATTGCTTGAGCATAGGAATTTGAGACCAACCTGGGCAACATGGTGATGCCCTACTCTACCAAAAAAAAAAAAAATTGTTTTAATTAGCTAGTCATGGTGGCATGTCTATAGTCCTAGCTACTCAAGAGGCTGAGGCAGGAGGACCACTTGAGGCTGGTAAGTCAAGGCTGCAGTGAGCTGTGATTGAGCCACTGCACTCCAGCCTAGGCAACATGTGAGACCCCATTTCTACCTTAAAAAAAATAAAAAAAGAAAATATCAGAGGATTTCAAAGATTACCACCCTTTGAAACTTTTTTTTTTTTGAGACAGAGTACTTACTCTGTCACCCAGGCTGGAGTGCAGTGGCATGATCACAGCTCACTGCAAACTCTGCCTCCTGGGTTAGAGCAATCGTCCCACCTCAGCCTCCCAAGTAGCTGGGACTACAGGCACATACCACCACTCTCAGCTAATGTTTGTAATTTTTGTAAAGATAGGATTTTGCCATGTTGCCCAGGCTGGTCTTGAACTCCTGGGCTCAAGCAATCCGCCCACCTTGGCCTCCAAAAGTGTTAGGAATATAGGCATGAGCCACTGCGACTGGCCCCACTTTGAAACTTTTTAAATAAAAGGCAAATTAATCTTTAGAAAATATATTTGAGAGCAACAATATATACATATTTGTGACCTAATCTTTCCATTTTCTTCTCTGTTGTATCTGTTTGTTTGTTATTAAAGTTTTCTACCAAAATAACTGGGTTCCTTACATGGAGAGGTGACATCTAGAGAAATCAGTTTAGTTTAAATTGAATTGGCTGCTGTATGAAGCCTTGTAACATCATTGTCAGATGTACCAATAAGTCATTATTTTCAGGAATGACACTTACAATATGGTGACACATCCTATCTCCTTTGTTACAAAAAGGGGATAGTACAAGTGGAAAAGATAAACAAAGTCACAGAGGCCTCATGGTCAACATTAAAGTGATTTGACAAACAAAGAATAACAGAAAGAGAAACAGCATCTTCTATCTGTTTTCTAGGCCTCAAAAGTTGATAACTTGATATATTCTTAATTCAGCTAGGAACTTTTACAAATTGAAATGATGAAAAACACTGCATAAATATTAGAATTCTCTGGTGGAAAGGTATGAACAATGAACGTGTTGCTGAATGAATACAAAGTACATAGCACTTTGCAAATAAGAAGGCTGTCAAAGAAGAGAGAAATTGACATATATCAGAGGACCTACTGGACCTAAAATATTAAATATGATGAGTGAATAAAGACTATTTTTCTTGTTGCTTAGTTCTTCTCGTAGGCAAGAACATTTCCTTCAAAAGAGCACACTAAATGCATTCTCCAGTTGACTCATTTTCACACTAGATGGCAAATGTGTGGGAGGCCACACACACAAAAAAGATGCTTTTTGATTAGATTAGTGAGAGGGGGAAGTCTGATTCATCCATAAAATGATAGGAGCTATATTTGTTCTAATGATGCATCTAAGATTGCATTTCCAGTTGCTTGATTTTAGATGGTGCCTTTGGAGCATCTCTCTAGAAAGAAACTTTTAAAAAATTCTTTAGCTGAAATAATTCTTCTTTCTGACCTAAAACTTGAAATCTTAAAAGTTCTGAACTGTTATGTGGACATTAATTGTGATGAAAAGGAGGAGTTATTGGAGGAGGTTCTGGTGAAGGGTCAGAAACAACATATTCCATGTCCAGAAAAATGGAGAGAGCTAGGAAAATATGGTGTGGGATTACACAATTTGGAACTGAAGGCTTTAGTCATGAACATTGAAGCATGGTAATCCAAGTGTAGTTGTCCAAGAGATCTGCTACTGCACATTATCTAGGCCTGACTCATTTTTCTTACTTGTACTTTCAAATATGTCGTTGGCCCAGTGTGACCTGTTGAAGGTTTCCTATTAGATCATGGTGTTATTAAACTTTCTAGTCGAATATGCTGTTGAACTTCTCTTTCTTTTCCCTTTAAAAAACACCCAGGTAAATGGATTTTGCTATAGTTTACTGAGAGTTCCAACAGGGTTTGAAGTTAAGAACATTTGAAATTTACGTATGATAGATAAAATAATTACAAAAGTTACATCTCATTCCTAATACTAAAATTTTGTCTGTGCGATAAAAATGACAACTGGCACAAGCATAGAAATGCTGTTTAAAGGTGGAATAAATACCTTTTCTCTGCACTATTGACTACCCAGTGCTCAAAGTAAGTATTCAAATACTATACATCTTACCCCCAAAGATCATTGATATAGATTATATGAAAATAAATTCAATTCAAGTTTAACATTAATTACACTTTATTACAACTGCATAGATTTATCATAGTCCAGACTACAGTGGCTAGTATGGCTTTGGGCAGTTATTTGATATCTGACAATGGCAAGAAGTATATAGTATGACAAGTTTTCTCATTTAAGTGAGGAATATTAGACAGCTATAAAATCCTTCCATAAAATGAAATGTCTAATTTTACCCATGTGATGCTTCTTATTTTGCTCTTAGTGGAGTAGTATGTACAGATTATGTCAAATGTCAACAAATATTAAAACAAAATGCAAAAATCTTTATATATTTTGAAACACCTAGATATTTTATTTTTCACTTTTCTTATGAATTTTGGCTGCAACGAACTATGCTAATCTAAACATTTCTTAATAACTTTGTTTTAAATCTTTGGTTATATCTGATAAACTTAAGAGCAAATCAGGTTCACTTTATGATGATCTAACTGGCCGTTGACTTTGGGAAACTGGAAAAAGCCAATTTGATTCCTTTGTGATAGATTTGGTCAAGAGAAAGACCTAGGAAGGAAGGGGCTACAATAATAAACAAGTTGTCAAATCACTCTATATAGTGGAGTTCAAATAAATAAACGAACAAATAAAATTTAGGAATGAATCCTCACTTCAATCATTGCAAATTTTTGCAATTTTTTTTTTTTTTTTGAGCCAGGGTCTTGCTTTGTTTCCCTGGCTAGAGTGCAGTGGTGCAATCATGGCTCACTGCAGCCTCAACCTGTCAGGCTCCAGCGATCCTCCCACCTCAGTCTCCCGAGTAGCTGAGACTACAGTCACACACCACTATGCCTGACTAACTGTTTTTGTGTGTGTGTGTGTGTGTTTTTGTTTGTTTGTTTGTTTGTTTTTTTCATAGAGATGGGGTTTTGACATGTTGCCCATCCTGGTAAATTTCTAAATCTTACTGAGACTCAGTTCTCTCACCTGTAAATGGAGAAAATAATGCCCACTTCACTTGACTGTTATGAGAATTAGCCAAGATAATTAGGCTCTAAGCATTTATCATAGAGCCTAAAAACTGTAAGCATTTAATAAACGTTACTTTCTGTTTACCCTCTTTCATACTAAAGAAACAAAGTTCAATTTTGATCAAAGTCTAGTATCATGTTAAATATCAACTTTCCCTTAATGATTAAATCCCTGCTGATCTTTTACACCATGGTGTTTGTGTTAATTGAATAGCGATTCAAGATGTCTACACACTACAGTTAGAGATGACACTACAGTCTAATGAAGGCCCTCTCCTACTTAGGAATAGCTTGTGTTCCAAAAGCCAATTTATAATTCCCTACTAAGAATTTAAAAACACATTCCCAAAGAAACAATGCTTTAGTAATCTATCATTTACTTGATGTATTATGTAAATAACACTGACGAGTTTAACAACTTACAATATTCTATGGCAAAATGCATTCAAAATTCCAAGTTGAGACTTTGATAATGTATGCCTCCCACAGGCAGTAAGAATAGAATTTCTCCTAGCTCCAAGATGCTATGGGGTCTTCTGTAGGCTGGTGTAGCGATCTTTTGGTGAAGACACTTCTTACCACCTCCTTTGCCATTATTCTATTCTCAATCACCATTAGTATAGCTTTCTGGCTAGGCACAGTGGCTCATGCCTGTAATCCTAGCACTTTGGGAGGCTGAGACGGGTGGATCACCTGTGGTCAGGAGTTCAAGTCCAGCCTGGCCAACATGGTGAAACCCCGTCTTTACTAAAAATACAAAAAAATAAAATAAAATAAAATAAATAGCTGGACCTGGTGGCAGGTGCCTGTAATTCCAACTACTCAGGAGGCTGAGGCAGGAGAATCACTTGAACCCGGGAGGCGGAGTTTGCAGTGAGCCAAGGTCATGCCATTGCACTCCAGCCTGGGCAACGAGAGCAAAACTCCAACTCAAAAACAACAACAAAAATATATATATATAACTTTCCTACCTTTAGATTCATTTGCCCTTCCTTCCCAACACACACACACACACACACACACACACACATACACCTCTTTTTCTTTTCCTTTAAGAACTATTGATTCTCCATTACTGTCATTCCTAACTGCTACTTTACCCCAACCACCATAAAACTCAATGCAAACTTATGACCCTATGTCCCCCACTGAATCTCTAAAGTAAACATATTACCCTTTTGATTTCTGTGGGGAGGAGAGGATAATCAGAGTTTGCAGCCAGGAAACCCATGGAACTAATGATCATTAAATATCCTATCCTATACATGTAGTTCTACACCAGGCTCTGACCTCATCATATTTGTCATTCTTTTCTTTAGGCTTGGAGAAAATTAAAGACATCATTTATGCTTCATAGAACAAATCAGAATCATGGGGTCTGAGATTTGATGAATGAGATGGGAGGGAATAAGGAAAACGATTGGATATCTAATGGAGATAGGAGAGCAGGACACTGGTGGAAAAAGTCTTAGAAACAAGTTGTTGAATAAATATGCAGGAATAAACAAATGAATGAGATTTCCCCAAGTAAACGAGTTTTAAAAACTATAAAGAAACTGGAAAACATCATTCTCAGTAAACTATCGCAAGGACAAAAAACCAAACACCGCATGTTCTCACTCATAGGTGGGAATTGAACAATGAGAACTCATGGACACAGGAAGGGGAACATCACACTCCGGGGACTGTTGTGGGGTGGGGGGAGGGGGGAGGGACAGCATTAGGAGATACACCTAATGCTAAATGACGAGTTAATGGGTGCAGGAAATCAACATGGCACATGGATACATATGTAACAAACCTGCACATTGTGCACATGTACCCTAAAACCCTAAAGTATAATAAAAAATAAAAAAAATAAAAAAAAAAACTATAAAGAGATGTATTTGGTTGGTGCAAAAGTAATAGCAATTTGTTCCATTACTTTTAAAGGCAAAAACCACAATTTTGTACCAATCTAATACAATTGCATGTTGCTTTCTCTTCTCTCTGGTCCACCATGGCAAATGGGAAGGGTTGGGAATTCCTGGAGTATTTAGTCAGTGTCACACTAAGCAAACAGGTATTCTGATGCTTGAAGTATTCATAGACGTAGTAAGGTATGGTAAAAAGATCCTTACTTGCAAGCCATCTGAGTTTGAGATCACATTTTCTCATTTCCTAGTCAGAGCCCTTGGGTAATTCTTTCGCTTTGTTCAGGTCTCTGTTTTACCATTTGTGAAGTGATGAACCTAGACTAACAAATGAAGAAATAGCTAAATATATTTTTAATTAAAAAACAACTAAGATCCACAACTTAGATCATTAAAGATTTTGAACATGGGGTATTTTATTTTAAGTGACCCAGTAACATTGTCTACACAACACAGAACACCCATGTGAATCCAAAATATTCAGTTAGCCATCTGGATGACTCCAGACATGGGGTGTGTGGCATACTGCCATCAGAGCATCTGTATGGCTGATATTTTCCTTTCCTAACTGAATGTTTAGATAGTGATATGGAATAACAAGGACCCAATTAGCTAGTACTGTTTCTCACTCCTTACCTTAGTCAAGAGCCCATCCCACACAAAGGAAATAATAAGAAAATTATTTTGCCCGCACATCCATTCAAACCAAGTCACCGAAGGCATTCACTTGAACAGAATATATCCTTTATTGAAGAATAAGGAAGATGAACACACATTTCTTTTAGCATAAAAAACATTGACCAGGGTCAAGTAGCACATTGCTAGCTGAGTTGAGGCCCAGCATGGCTTATTAAGGCTGTTTGCTGAGAGAGCTTGTATTAAGTCACTGGGCTTACTTTAAATTTTTTTTCCCCTCTCTAACAAGTGCCAGACATGTGAGTCCATAATGAGTTTAATTAAAGTCAATGGCAGCCAATAATTCAAACCTTATAAACGTGAGAGCAAACAAGACTCAAGTCAAAACATGAAATATTCCATTTAAGTGGAAGTTGTAATCCTGTTTATAAAATAAAATTACCACTTACATTATGGGCTAATAGAGTTCAAAGATCTGATTTCCAGTGCTGGATCTACCTCTTTGCTATTCGGAGAAAGTAAAAAATTTTAATAAGAGAAGAACTTTTTTGTAGCATCCAACAATATGCTTGTATATAATTGGTATTTAATACATATTTATTAAGCACATAAATGTGGTAAAATGTACAGTTCTAAGAGAAGTAAGCAATAAGGACAGTACAAAATGAAGATAACAAGCAGCTACAAAGGAGAAAAGGCAGATGAAAAGAGATGGGGGAGAGATTTATTTCATTAACTCACAATCTTTGTAATTTTTATATAAAGCTAGATTGTTACCCCTTCCTAGAAAGATTTAATGTGAGTTCCAATAAGGTTAAACATTATGAAGAATATATCACTTTTGCAGGATGTACTATTAGTTACCATACACTAAAATATGTGGAAATGATTCATTTCCAAAACAAATGGATCAAGTCTATAAAGGGATTTAAGGCTCTTGATTGTCATTTGTCGGTTCCCTCTCAAATTTGCCGTAGTTTAACACACTGAGGTTACTCTTTTAACAAAACAGATATCTTACTATATGAAATCTGTAGCTACATGTTTATATTATTTACGTATCATATTAATTGAACATTTTTATTGGATCCATTCTCATTTTCACCCAAATTATTTGGCTCTCATATTCTATTGAAATCTACTCTCCTAGTTGAGAAAAGTTTCAAGATTCAAATTACAATGAAGAAAACAAGTCATATTAGCCATGATGCTCACACCATCTTTATTTGGACTACAGTGGAAATTGTTAATAGGCTCCGGAAACCAATGTTCATAATCACCTTGTTTTATAAGAAACCAAAACATTTTGTTGAACATGTAAAATGAGAAGATAGAGCAGGCAATGAAATTTTTAATTGAGAGATTTGTATGTTTGAATTCTGACAAACCAAGCACCAAGCCTTTTTCTACCATTAAAAATGTTACTCTCCTGGGATAAAGAAATAAATATTTGCTTTATCGAAGAGAACCAGACCTCAGTTTAATCTGCTTGAAAAATATGCGATTAAATGTCTGAATTTTGAAATGTTTAAATTTGGCTCCATGTCACAGAACTTTAAATACCTCTTTGATTACATATTGATGTTTTAAGGTAAATTTGTTATGTGTTGTTTATATACATGAATATTTGGAATGCATTCTTCATATTCCATCATAAAAATATTTTACATAATTTTTGAATAATAAACGATGAACTATGATCCTCTTCATGCATAGTAAATGTTAAATGCTGCATTGTTTGCAGACATTAAGCCATAAGTGTTATTTGAGATCTTACAAAATCCTGACCCCTTTAAAAGCCAAACAGCACTACAACAGGCCTTCCCTAGCAACTGTATTCATAATGGCAATCTCCGACAGTCAGTCAAACTAAATAAACCATCAAGAATTCCAAGCCAGAAATGAGTTGTTGAGGGCTCCCGTTATCATGTCGGGACTGAGGTCATGGAGGAAACCGGAATGTTATTTTCACTAGTGCTGGCCTGCCAGTTAGTGCTGGAATTAGATTTTAGTGAAGGTGAACTTCACCATTGCTGATACTGGCAGAAATGCACTCAAAAATCCTTGTAAGGGCATCAGAAAGGCCTGTGGATTACAAAGAAGTGAATCCACCCCTCTCCTCTTTCTCTGTTTCTTGTCTTCAGTGTCTCCTGTTGATCTAGAAAACCATTGTTGTATACCAGGGTTTATGATCCCCAATTTGTCTGCCAATGCTAGGATTCAAACTGAAACTTCCCGAGCTTGGAGTATCAGGGCACTGAAAGGGCATAAACCTTGGTGCACACTGGTTAAGTGGGAGAATCCTTAGCAACATACCTTTTGAAATGAGACAGTCAGAAGATGCTGTTCTTCGCTTTTATAATGTAATGTTTTATTTTAATAGAAGGTTTAAAAAACATTGCTGCCTTATCACATTTTGAGTCAATAAAGCATCTTAGCAGGTGATAAAGGTATGCAGTGAAGGTGCTGATCCTCCCAAAACACGTGACTCCTGCTTCTCTCTGGAAGTGGCATTATAGACTTGGGGATAGACAAGTGGAAAGAGTAAACTTCCACTATGAACAAAGAATTTTTAAAATGATTATGCACTCAGACTTTTATTATATTTCCTTTTTTTCTGACAACACAAACTGACTCAGTTACTCTAATTTTATATCAGCTGCTTTAATAAAAACTCAAAGAAAAAAGATAATCTACATTTATAAATGTCATTTGCTGTAACAACCATGTGTGATGCAGTTGCTATTAGACTACATAACTTAAGATAATGGTTTTATTTATGAATGCAAGAAGTGGCTATAGGATACTACAGCTGAAATATACATTTTTTTCTTTTGTCAATTTGCCAAGGGAAACAATATGGGGATGGTATTTAAAGGCACTACAAAATGCACAATAAAGAGTTCTGCATTTCACTTCTACAAGTTCATTTGCTAAAGCAGTGAGGCAGGTGCCAACAACCTATATTTTCTTTGCACTCTAGATTGAACCCCAAGACACGATTATTTTTATAGAAATAAACCCTCACCATGTGTCCTATGAATTCAGATTAATGATGGCCTTGCCTCATAGCTAGATTAGCTTTAGTAGTGCTTCCATATAATCTCATTGTATTATCAGAAATGCATTGTTTATCACAGTTCTAGATATTGCAAATACAGTGGACAAGACAGAGACTCTTTATTAGCACAATCATGAAGCAGAGAGAATTAGTATAATTAAGTTGCATCAGCATAGAATAAAAGTTTTTGAGAGAATGGGCTGAAGCTCTTGAGAACAAGGCTTGGTGAGTAGGAGTGGACCTATCCAGACAGCTGGATGCTCGGCTACAGGCACGAGCCTTTGTTTCACCTGCTGGGTTGGCAATAATAAGCCAACATAGACTTGAAGGCTTGACAAGTTATAATATTTCATATTCCTATTTTAAAACAATATTTCAGAATTATTTATTACTTTCTATTGAGCTTGGGGAAATAACCTTTGTCCTGGATTTTGAGCACTAACAGGCATTTTCATATCAGACTAACATCAACATTTGAAATATATCCCAAACCAAATATTCTCAAGATTAGAAACAGCAACCTGTTACATCATTTCCTCAAAAAATTATAGTCTGAGATGCAAAGGACCTTTTATAAACTGATTTTTGAAGGTCATATGTTTCAAAAAAAAAAAAGAAAACTAAAGAAATAAGGTGGTCTCCTTGATAAATGTCATTTTCTGTGTCTCTCCTCTCTCTCTCTCTTTGTCCACAATGGTCAACAGTACACACAGAGGCTCTGATGCTCACATGGTTGTCTGATGCTCATGGGCAATGCATTAGCAGAGTTGGCTGTTTTTTTGTGCACCATTTTGAAGGCTGTAGGTGCAGTAGGTGTCTGAATCCTACCACTGGCCTCTCTTTACTTCTAAGCAGTGGCCAATCAAGTATGCACACGAAGAATTCAATCACGTGGGGAAAGATGCAGGTCGGCTATATTGCTTAATGTAGGGAGCTGCCTAATAAAGCTGAACTAGAGAAGAGGCAGAATTTCCCTTCTGCCAAAATCAAGCCCTGCCCTACTAAATATCCAACATGGGAGAAGGAAAAGGACAGAGATACTCTGTTTGTTACAGCAAGTGTTCCAAGAGAGAGAAAGACAGTATAGCCTGTTTCCAGATGTGGGCATCAGTGTAAGCTGACCCAACTTAACTAAGATACAGCCAAATCAGAAAAGTTACTCTTCCTTCTGGAGAAGGAGTGAATAATTGGATAGAGAAAGGGAACAAAGCTTTTCCCCCAGCATTTATTGAAGGGACAAAGTGGGACATTGTTGGTGGACATTCTCTTGCTGTATGGGAACTCAAGAGCAATCAAGTAGTATACTTTCAACACATAAAAAGTTATGTAAAGTCTTTGCATGTTTAAGAGTTAATTCTACCTTTCTTACTTGTATAGTTTAGCATAGGGTTCCATAAGAGGTAATGCCTCTAACTTAGCATTTCCCAGAGCATGTTCCATGAAACATAAGTTCTTTGTGACGTAATTTTAAATCAAGTGGAGAGTCTAGTAACCAACTAAGTGTGATGAATATTGAATCAAGCAATATATTGAGTTAAACCATTTTCTTTACTGAAGGACTTCTCTACCTGTAATACATGAATGTGGATTGTGAAAGTGTATTGTGAACATTTGAGAGGTGTATAGAATGTATTGTTTCCCAAAATTATTTGATCGCCATGTTCTATTTTTCCGGTATATCTCACAGGATTAATGTTCTTAAAAGCATCTTTTGCAAAGCGTTGTACAAGTGGATATTCTTTCACTTCTCACTTCCAAAACACCTAGCCCACTGGGTGAAGATAGATCAAAGAGAATGATAGCAGGCAAAATTCAGAAAAAGCCAAACCCCTTTTGGGTCTGGAGCTGGATGGGTTGATACTAGAAGCCAAGGCTATGAACTGGAGCTCTAGATTTGAATTCAGTTTCACACTAGATGATTTAATAAGAGCAGATGATAAAGAAAATATGAATGATAATGCTTTTAGGAAGCATATTCTATCCCAAATTGTCTCCAAATAATACCTTATACCTGGCATAGCTGACTCATTTATATTACTTGTTAGATGCCTGAAGGCATCTGTGTTTATAATGCCTCTCTTAGAAATTCTACAATGTGACCAAGAGGAAAGCTGAACTGCCTGGTCAGCTCTCGATCCATTCTAGGCTCTTAAGTCTACAGAATCAGCTATAACTGGGCTTGCCATACGGACAACTGGAGATGGGAAATGTGCTGGAGCGTGTTTCACTAGATTCACATAATTATGAAGCATAGTCAAAGTCAGTTTTGTTTTTAAGTGCTAAGGAGGAGCAAGGTTGGACATTAGTGTTTTTACTTTATCTATGACTGTTCCAACCCAGAGTTTTATCCCCCTCCTCTACATTGGAATCCTAAATATGTATATGCTATTCATTTATACGTCTAACCAAAATGTTCATGTATTGTATCATTGCAGATTATTGAGTTTTATAAACAGTTTGTGTTTTATCCTTTAATGTTTTTAAATAATTTTGGAGCAAAACCTAAAATGTGTTGTAAGTCTGTCTGCTTTAATGAATAGAATATATCTATCAGAATCAAATATTTCTTAATACCTTGGGACAATTACATTGAATATCAATGATTAGATGCTGTCCTCTAATGCATCAAGTTCACAGAATGTGATGCAGCATACAGGATTATCTCTACCCTAAATCATCCAAGAAAGCAACAAGTTTTTATTTCTCTTATTATTTTTTCCTTCACCTCCCTTTTTTTGTTGTCAGGTTTTCAGTTGTCATTCTCACTGCTCTCAGTATGCCTGCATAATCTGTGGTACACTGAAAATCAAATGACTACAACTGTTAGAATTTGTGTTACGTAGGAGTCAGTAGACTAGTATTGAACTACTTTTCTACAAGGCAACTACATGTATTTATCATGTAGATTTTGAAACTTCACTTTGGGCTGACCAAGGATATTTTTGTTTACTTCTGGGTTGTTGGTTCTGTTTTGAGGTGAGAAAATGTTTCTCTACTTGTAGATGATAGATAGATAGGTAGATAGATAGATAGATAGATAGATAGATAGATAGATAGATAGATGATAGATAGATAGATAGATAGATAGATGATAGATGATAGATAGATAGATAGATAGATAGATAGATAGGTATAAAATATCCTAAATCCTTTAATTCAACTGTGAACTCTGTGAAGACAGATTATCTGATACTTAAAGAACATTCTACATAGTAGCACACATTAAGTGCTCAAAAAATATCTGTTGGCCGAGTGATTCTGTAATTCCCTCTTCCTTACCTGTACTTAACAACTCTGTCAGATTGATTCTGACTTTGGCTAGAATTACAAGAAAAATTATTCTATTTGGAACAAACATTCTCATATACACATTATGGGTTGAATTGCATCCTCCCATAAATATGCTGCAGTCCTAACCCCCAATACCTCAGAATGTGACTTTATTTGTAAATAATAACTTGGCAGATGTAGTTAAGATGAGGTCATACTGGAGCAGGGTGGACCTTTAATCCAGTGTAATGTTGTTCTTATAAAGAGCAGAAGAGACACACAGGAAGAAGACAGCCATGTGGCAACAGAGACAGAGATGGAATGATGCATTTACAAGTCGAAGAACACCAAAAATTGCCATGATCACCAGAAGCTACCAAGAGCAGGGCTGGATTCTCCCCTCCAAGTTGTAGTATGGCCCCGTTGACATTGATTTGGGACTTATGGCCTCCAGAACTGTGAGGCAATGAATTACAGTTGTTTTAAGCCACCCAGTTTGTGGTACTGCGTTACAGCAGCCCTAGGAAATGAAATGAATACAATACATTTTATTTTCTTTTCTTCTCATGTTTGGGGAGAAAAAAGGATAATGAAGTTGTTCATTACCTTACTCCCAGGTTGTTACCTGAGACTAAGCAGATATCCAGTTGATAGTTCATAAGGTGATGACCCCCTCCAACTGTTGTCACAGCAGCAATGAAATCTTTACCAGTAGAGACCCAGTAAAGTAAAAAATAATAGCCACCTGTTGTGCCACAAGTGGATTGGGAAAAATGTAGATGGTTACAGGGATGTGGGGGGTGGGAGGTAATAGGAAAGTCTAGATTGTACAATAATTACTTTGAAAATTGTCCAACAGCTTATTTAGTGAGAGCACTCAATATTTTCAGGGAATGGCCAAATAAGAACATTATAATAATAGAACATTTAATAATGTTAATTCTCAAAGGACACTTTCTTCTATTTGTGGGCAGGAGAGAAAGGAGGAAAAAGGAAGAAAGGAGAATGGAAGGTAGAAGGAAAGGAAAGAAAGAATGAAGAAAGAGAAAAAAGTAGACAGTTGATAGATGATAGATAGATAGATAGATAGATAGATAGATAGATAGATAGATAGATAATAGATAGATAGACAGATATAAAATATCTATTTATATGACAGCCAAATAATTTGGGTGAAAATGAGAATGGATCCAATAAACATTTTCAATTAATATGATACATAAATAATATAAACATGTAGCTACAGATTTCATATAGTAAGACATCTGTTTTGTTAAAAGAGTAATCTCAATGTGTCAAACTGCTGAGGAAATACCCCTAAGAAAACTACAACTACCAGGAATCATAGTGGCTACATTTTAGCGGGTAATTGTTATGTGCCTCAACTGCACTAAACAGTTTAAGTGCTTTATCTAATTTACTTAATATAAAAACACTGTAATATACTTATCACTTCTTCCCATTTTACAGATGAGGAAAGTGAGTATCAAAGATATTTTGTCCCTTAACCCGAGTCACACAGCTCAATGAAGCCCAAGCTTGTCTGACTCTAAACATGTGGCTCTGTGTTGGTAGCTTACTAACTGTGGGCTCCAGAAAGCATGTTTCATTCCTTCTCTCAAAAAAGATCATCACTAAAAGAGAGAGAATTTGTCAAATTAGCAGATATTTATTGAACACTTTTGATACTCCAGACACTGTGCTAGACCCTATTAAAGATTCAGGAAAATATTTGACTATTCTGACATCAAAAATTATGGTAGTTAAACAATCTCCCCGATATAACACTTATCTCATTGTCAAAAACATTGAATGATTGCATATATGTTCAGTGCGTTCCTTGGCAACCCCTCCACCTCTCCCTTTTTTTAAATTTGGTTTGCGGATTCTCTGTCCAAAACCCAGAATGTCCAAAAGGCCAATTGTAGCAGCAAAGCCTCACTTGCATATGGAGAATCTCTTATACCTATTTATATAAATTTTTTTACATTTTTATAGTATATTTAGAATTTTCTAACTTTAAAGTGATTTTCTCAGCCATTTGCCATCAGTAGCTCATAATACAAGCATGGAAGGAATATTATCACAACTTATAAATGAGGAAATTAATACTTAGAAAGGAATTTGAATCCTTTTAAAGGAATATCCATCTATAGGAAGTTGCATTAGGAATCCTAAATAAATCTAAGCTCTTCTAAAGGAGAATATTTCCTACTCCCAGTTTGCTTTTTAATGCCAAATGCTCTCCTTGAAGTTTTTCTCTTGCTTCATTTTAGGGTATTTTTAAAGTCTCTGGGTCTAAGAAGCAATACAGAGCCATGTTGCTTAAAAAAAGCAATGAAGTCAAAAGTCCCACACAAAAGGGACACATTTCAGAGAAGCTACAAATAAATATATTAGAGATTGAACTGCAACCACTCAATAGTGTTTTTTTGTCAAGAAAACATTTTTTTCCTAGAACTTAGTCAATAGGAAAAGAAACAGGCAGATTTTTTTCAGGGTCTCTCTGTTTGCATGTGAGTTAGAGAAAATACACAAGTCTGACAAACATCTGGGAAATGGTTGTGTGGAGTGCTCGGGGTTTTTACCCTCTTCACATTTTGCCTGGAATTCATAACAGTGTCCTGTCTTCTAATGTGATTGGCTGCAACAGTTCCAGTAATTTAAAATACAAATAGTGCTGAGAAAGCATGGTAAGGATTGGCATGTTATAGTTCTGGAAACACTGAACATTATGAAGGATGTAGCGGTAAAAGGAAAGAAATATTGCCAGAAAATATTGATAGTGGCTTGGATCTAAATTCACAGGAGAGGGATTGCCTGGCAGAAATACACAGTTTCCTATCCCTTTAACATTGCAGTTTTTTACCCTCATTTTTCCTTGGAAGAAAAAAAAAATGTTTCTTGCTGTTAATATATATCATCCCTTTTCACTATTTAGAAATTAACATGATTTACACATGTTGAAGCTCTGCGGTTTAGAGCACACACTTTGGGTCAGACAGAATTGGGGTAAATCTCAAGCTCTCTACCCACCCCGGGCCTGCTACTCTGTGAGTCTCAGTTTCCTAGTCTGTCAACTGGGTGAATACCAATACTTCTCTCATGTAGTAATCATGAGGAGTAAATGAGGTAATGCGTGTAAAAAAAAAAAAAAAAAAAAAAAAAAACAGGCAGAGTGCTTGGCACTCTGAATACTCTCAGTGAATGATGGTTTGTATTTATTTTTGACTTTGCATTTGCTCAGCCTGGATGTGCTTGTCTAGATATTGGTAATCCAATGAGTCTAAAACAATACCTCAAAATGTGGCTGAAATTTGGATAAAAGATCACTTTTTTAGCAATTATATGCTGATTATTATGCAGCTAGTTTAAAGGAAGAAGGGCCAGGTAGAAGTGAAAGGACTAAAATAATTCCTCTTCTTTCTTTGTGTGTTTAGCCTGTAGGATTTATAAGGAAAGTCGATAATGCAAATCAGGGTAATGGTGGTCTTTGGGGTACATAGAAAAATGAATTAAATTTATCCACATCAAGGAAAACTCAAAGGCACCAAAAATAAGAAGATAATTTTGGATGGATCAAAACTTATACCAACAATTTGTGGAAGGGACGTACCCAATTCACTGTGAAGACATGCAGGGGAAGGAGGAGGAAGATAAACAACTTTCAGGGTGTGCCCTCTTGTTTTTCCATGTCTTTTTCACACTTTATTTTCTCTGCCATTGCAGACTCAATTCAAAACTAGCTCTGGAGTAGAATGAAAACCAAGGATTTAATTTAGGAATTAGAGGGAGTTTTCAAATGTCAGAATGTCTCCCTTTGAATTTAGTTTTTGACATGAACAAATTTCTTAAAATAGGAAGGTAAGCCTTATGCATCTAAAAAATAGAGAATAAAATAATCTGTGGTTGTTACCTTTCTCAGCTAAGAATAATTCCAAGGTATTAAAATCGATAGCTAGGATCTGTTTCTATTTTCTAGGAAAACTAAGATTTCCAAAAGATTATGATTACTTTTAAGCCAATTAAACAAACAGGATAAACTCCAAATTTATATTTCCTTTCATAGCTATAAATATGTTGAGAATAAGAAATAAAATGTATGTACGTAATTAGGTCATAAATATATGTAATAAGTCAATGGAAAGGAGAACAGACTTAGAACATAGAACAACACTGAAGTTTGTGAAGTAATATTTCCTACCTCATTCTTAGGTTATGCTGTCTGATAAGATTATATGAGTGCTATTCATCAAAATTGACAGATTTTTATGCTTTTTTCTTTCAGAAAATTAAGTTTTATTCATATTCAAAGGGGCAGTTATTCAGCATTTTTCAGATAGGAGGGATTAGGCACACTAAATGCTTTCTCCTTGCTGCAAAGCTAGGTCCCCAGGAAGGGGAGATATACTTAGCCCCAATAGCCAGAGGGATATGGAGAAAGGGACAACATGTCAGAGATTGTGGCATGAACACAAAACATCTGGATGCCAGGATTTTCATTGCAAGAATTCTACAGCTGCATCCTGGGGTCACCTTGAAAGCTCTTTCCATACCTCATGTATAGGTAAGAATCAGGGTTTCCTTCTGCAACCTCTGAAAGCTGGCGGAGACATTTGAAAATGTGACAACTTAATATTCTTTCTCTCCCCCATTTCCACTTCCACTTCCCTTCCCCAGTGTAAACACACATGCGTGCACACACACACACACACACCCCAAAGAACAAGCCAGAAAAAAATCCCAATGGTTTAAAAGGAAAATAGATTAAACAGCAAGTAATTCCTGGTTTTAAACTGTACCATTATTTTAAAGATTGAATAGGCATGGCTGGCACATAATTTCCTGAGGCTGTAAAGCCAAATACTATAATAGTTTAATACTAGTTCCTACTTGACTTAGATGCTATTTGTCCACATAAAAGTATCACCAATGACACCTTTGTTGGCCAGTTTCAGCACAACCACCAAGCTCTTAATGAGCATTTATTATTTATTTGACCTTCAGAGGTCTCAGGGTGCATGCACAGTTATAAAGTCATATGCATAAAACCATCTCTGCAATAAATTAAAATTAAACTAACCATGGCAGCGGTATTCTAGGAGCATAACTTTACTTACTTGGGTAGGCCAGGTGGAAGCAATGAGTTCTGCTCCATGTCCTGAAGGTCAGGAGAATTGGATTCTGTCAAACAAGGAAAGCAGGAAAACTGCAGAGTCCAGCAAGAATCACCCTCTAGCCTGTGGCCTGTCAGTAGCAGCATCTAAGCAAGGGGCAATATCTACCCTGTTTGAGAAGCATCAGGCTAAAGTCCAAGCATATTAATGTGGGACTAAAAGGGGATTTTCGCTGAAGTGCCTTCATCCCTGCCTTGTGTACCTGCTCTATAATACAGGACAACTTTCTCCAGGGATATGCGTCTCTCCTCCACATACAAGATGTTTCCAGTGGAGCATATCAAAGATGATATTTTCATCATTTGAACATACTGACAGTGAAGAGCATCAAATCACCTTCCTCCACTTAATAAGGGCTCCTTCTCTGAAGAAAGAAAATGCCTTTTAAGAAAAAAAAAATCATAGAAATTAACCAAATGAGTCTTCTGTCATGTATGTACCACTAAATATGCAATTTAATGCTAAAACTGGAGCCATATTACATATAATTGGATGGTCAAGTAATCAATTGCAAGGTTAGCTTCTGTTCTAAAGGCAACCCCAAACCTCCTCTTTTGATTCTTGGAAGGAATTCGAGAGCCAAGTCACTCTATGTTATTTTAAGCTTATGTTGCCTTCAGGTGAACAGTAACAGGACCAACGGGATAAACCAGAAGTAGTTGACTTGCTGAAACACATAGTAATGCCCATTAAGGTAACAACAAGAGTCATTACAGCTCACCACTTCCAACAGTTGTTGTAAAAATAACACAAGCTTCAGAAAACAGTTTTCTCAGTGTTATGATTTTATTGACCACACAAATGCTCAAACTAGTCAGTTAGCTTAAGAAGAGACAAGGAAGCCTTCCTTGCTTAAGGTATTATTTTAAGCTGATGCTAAAGAACTGTATATTTGGGTTTCCTATTCAATACAGCAAATATGCTCAATTTTTTCAGAGACTATGAGGTTTTTTGTTGTTTGGTTTTAATTCAAGCAAAACAATGCTATCTAATATTTATTTCTAATACTGTTAGTGTTTCCTCTACAGTGGGTAAAGTAGGGAAGTTACACAGGCACAAACTTCTAAGATGAATGGAAAAATTAAACTTAATTCTCCCTCACAGTTACTTTTCCTTTTTTTTCTTGTTTTTCTTTTTTTTAAATTTTTTGACATGGTCTGGCTCTGTCACCCAGGCTGGAGTGCAGTGGTGAGATCATGGCTCCTTGCAGCCTTGAACTCCTGGGCTCAAGCAATCCTCCCTCTTTAGCCTCCTGAGTAGGTGGGACTGCAGGAGTGCACCACCATGCCTGGCTAATTTCTTTTTTTTTTAATTTTTGGTAGAGATGAGGTCTCACTATGTTGCCCAGGCTGCTCTTGAACTCCTGACAATCCCCCCAACTCAGACTTTCAAAGTGCTGGATTATAGGTGTGAGCCAATACATACAGTGTATAATTACTTTTCTTTGCTTTTTTTCCTCTTCCAAACCTGCCTAAATATCACCCTTCCTTTTTAAAATTCCCACCCAAGATCAATGCATAATTATCTAGTTCTCAAAAGGAAATGCAGAAATGTCCATCCAAAGCAGTCTGTGTAGGTAGAGCCTAGGAGAGAGACCATAAGAGGCACTACATTCTAGAAGAACCTTTTGTAGTGTCTAGCTTCTCTGAATTACTGAATTAATATATAAATTAAGAGCAGTTAGACTGCCAGTTGAAAAGTCTTGTGCCTCAATTTTAAAAAGACAGCAAATCTGAAGTCGTTACAGTAACTATAAAAAGTGGTGGCTCATCTTGACTATGCTAAAGACCCTCATTAATCCCTGCATTCTTGCCCTCCAGCTGCACTCCTCTTTCAGGAAGCCTTAGCTCCTCACACCTCTCCCCCTTCACCATGCTCAGTACTCTCTCTGCAACATTGCTCACATTCCCTTTCTGGAGGCACAAGCCAGATCTGTCCTCTTTCTGACCACTCATAACATCCTTATTTCTACCTTTGCTTTGGCACTTGATTATATTTTACTTAGCATTTTATTATACACCGACTCTCACTTTTGTTTCTTTCATCACAAGCATGTAAGGAAAGGCATAATATGTGTAGAAATCTCCCTGGTTTCCATAGAACGTCCAGTCAGTCAGCACTGAATTTGAACTCTTGACTGTGCCATTTGCTAGCTGTGTGACCTCAGACAAGGTACTGACTCATAAAATTGGGATCTTGATAATGCTGGCCTCAGTGGGTCATTAAATGAGACAATGCATGCAAGTCACTTGGCAGTGGGTTTGCATATAGTAAAGATTAGGGAAACTGTGGTAGTGGTCGTTATCCAAGTCATTGAAGTTATTGTTACAATTATTAGAGACTGGGGCTTACATGTGCTAGTACTTTGTATGATATAGTTATTCAGCCTTTCTAAGCCTCGGTCTCTTCATCTATAAAATGAGAGAGTTGGACTAGATGCTCCTACTTCTGGAAATCTCTGATCCTGTCATTGATTATATATAATCTAGTCGAAGGCAAGCCTTGTGTCATATTCCTCTTTTGCAGTCACCCTAGGATCTCGCACGGAGCACATGTACTCAGTAAATTATATAACTAAGCTAAAACAGTGTTTTTTAAATTGTACATTTATTTGTATATCTGTGTATCTGTATATGCATCTGTGTAAGAAATCTTCACCCGTAGAACATGAAGAACTGTCCATGTGCGCAATGTTTCCCAAGGTGTGGTAAATCAGGGGCTCTTTTGGTTAGGAGACAACCAAGAGATTAATCCTCTAGAAGTCTAACACTCCCTCAGATAAATGAATATGGTTTGAGGTATACTAGTATGCCCTGGAGTTCCCTATTTTATCAGTGGGTAAAAGAGTGCTGGCTCTGAAGTCCCAGTCAGAGGGTTTCAGGGCACTCTCTTATCCACCGGCAAGGGCCTGGAAGCTAGCCTGGTCCGGACCTCAGTCGGAACCCTAAAACTGTGGTGCTTCCTACTTGGATGAATCTTACTCAAACTGGCCTCCTTCACGATCTGATGATTTCAGTGTTCAGATTTTGGAATGATGCCTGGTGATTCTGGAGGCAACCAGGGGGCTGGCCTCTTGGAGAGTTAGACTTACATCAGAGCCATTGTATTTTACTTAATAACTCTGTACTAATCTCATTTTTTTCTTTTTGCAAAAAAAAAAAAAAAAGCAGTAAGAGAAAGTCTGAGAAGATCATAGCCATTTGTTGCCATATTCTTCATGTTGTTATGGCCAAGAACATTTGTCTGCAAAGAAGCTCTTGGTTGCCTATGAGTGGGCCAGCTCCTGCTGTTTGTACCTCAGCTGAGGTGATGATTTTCTATGACATCACGACCCTCCCCATAGCAATGGAATGTGACCTCGGGTGCAGAAGAAGCAATGAGATTGATGAACTCTAAAGAGATAATGACGATACTCTCCTATTTAGCAAAAGAGAAGATAAATGCAATAACTGTCCCAAACATGCTATGCATGTATTGCAATTCAATCAAGTGGACTTAGCATTTTACACCACTTGTCCTATTTGTGTATTTGCTACATACACATCCTTACTATGTTGATTTTCTCTTCCACCTCCAGGTGGGATGGCTTTATATGCTCACAGAAATTTTTTTGTTGTTGTTGTTGCTTACTTCCTATATGACATAAAGTCTTTCAAAAAAGCAAGTCCAAGATTCGTATACATTGTTGTTGATTACATGCTAATGACTAGATATGTAACAATATTTTAAAGGTCAATAACGAGAACTTTGGCTATTTGGTAAACTCATTTACATATTAATATTGTGGTTCAAATGGTAAATACAAATGTTTGCCTGAGGGAACTGCTAAAACATATGAAAAACCTAGATATGCAAACACCAAAATGATTACATGTGAAGTCAGGGAGTTTCTGCATCATTGAATAAACTAACTTAAAATATTGGCATCGTAACTCAGAAGGCAGTACTGCTAATTGAACTTTAAGTGAAAAATATCAGATTTTTAGATATTCATGTTCCCTAGAATAGATACGTAATAATGGGCTCCAATTACCTTCAATAGTTTCATTAAGTGCCGTATTGAAACATTTTGGTTTCATTCATTTCAGCATTGATCCCTAAAGCTTTTTCTAGTATCATTCACTTCCACATTCATATCAAGACCATTTTTCTATCCTCTATGGAGAATATAAAAATTTGAAAGTCATTTCCCTTGAGAAACTTGAGGAACAAGTTAAGACTTGAGGAAAGTCAAAACGCGCAAATACACAAATGACAACTAGTAAACATAAATGGGCACAAGAATGTACACGTAAGGAATAATCAATATTTATTGATTGATCACTATGTGCCAGGTCCTGTGTTAGGAGCAATATCAGCATTGCTTTATTTAATCCTCACAACTCAAAAGGTGTTAAGGAGCATTTTTTCCAGTTGACAAGGACTAAGATATTTAATAATTTGTCCAAGATTAATTCAAGGGTTGAGATTCAAACCCAGATCAACTATCCCCAAAGGCCATACCTTTGAACACTCTGGGGGGAAATGGTTTAGCATTTGAATCAGCCTAGAATTTGAGGTCAGAGACATCAAATCCACTCTATACCATGAGCTGTGGGACATTAGACAAATCACCTATCTACCTTGAACCTCAAGTTCTTCTTAAAATAGAATAGGGTAGATGAACAGGTTTTGCAAGCCATAAAACACTCTGCAAACATCATTTGCTAATATTTTCATTCCAGCCTGCATATATATATATATAGATAGATATAGATATAGATATAGATATATAGATATAGATATAGATATATGATGCAGGAATACTGTGTACTGTGTTGTACTAATAAAAAGAGACTTCTTAAAAATGATTCATTTTGGAATCATATGAAATTACTAGTTAGGGGTTGATAAAGAAGTGTCAGGAGTTAATTTACTGCTTAGAACAGTACAGCCAGAGTCTCATCTTCTATATGGAAATATATGACTCAATATTTACAACGAAATTATAGTATACTATTACTAAGTCTAGATGTGTTTATGTTATTCTAATCACCAGCACTGACCCACTAGTGGAGACATTTTTAAAAAACAAGAATTTGTTATTAGAGCAGTTAGAAAGATATTGGTAATGATTATGTCAATATGTAGTTCATGTCAAAACAGCTAAATGGGAGGGCAAGAAGCTTACAGAAAGAAACAGATGATTTTTTTCTTCCAGTAGATCTGCAGAGTTTTCTAGCATTTCATAAGTATTCTGACACACAAAAAGCTCATTGCTCAGATTGTATGAGAAAATTGGGCATATTTAAACCCTTTTAAATCATTTTGTTGTTCTTGTGCTTCCCTGAGAGGACTCTTAGTGGTAAAAAGACAACTCATATGTCAAGCCAGACAGTAAATTGATACCTGATGTCAGTTTCATTTATACCACCCTTTACTAGTATAGTTTTAATCTAATTGACTTTTATTCCCATCATAATAATACTTCAAAAACATTAATCTGTGTTGTTTCACTTTAAGCATATTTAAAATTTCCCTAAACTTAAGAAGTTAACATTATTTCAATAATTAATATCATTTTTATTCTTCAGCCTAATTAGTTATCTAAAAGGGGAGCTGTATTGTTTTAATATGAAATTCAACCTATTACCCTAAAGAGTATTTTTCTAAAAATATTGTTGAAACATTTTTTAAAGAAAGATAATGAATTTCAGAAATAATTTCATTGGAACAATATCACCATTTGGATTTCCTAGTTTTAGATTAGCCAGTGGTAGTCTGCCTCAGCCTCCAGACCACCAGCCCGGTAATTTTTTGTTTTTTAGTAGAGTGGGTTTCCTCTGGTGTCGATTTCTGACCTCGTGCAAAGTGCTGGGATTACAAGCGTGAGCCACCGTGCCTGGCTGCCAGTGGTAGTTTATCAACTTAAAAATTACTCTTTTTTTTTTTTTTTAAAAAAAAAGGGTGGGCTTAAATACAGATTTTTTTCCCCCAACTCCTACCTGCCTCAGGATATGAGCATTTCTAAAGCTGAAACAAATCAACATAGTTTTAAACTACTATATAAAATAAAAATGAGAAAAATCTTGGAAAGAAAAACAATGAGCAATGTAAGATTCTGATGTTTTAGGAGGTTTATTTTTTTAAAAAAATACTAAAGTATGTGCCAGTTTCACAGTGTTATTTGTCACGTTTTGGACTACATTGAGATAAGCTACACTAATAAGAAGAAATCTGCTTTTTATATTATGACATACTCACAGAGCTTTGTGGAGGAGGCCTTTCATTGTATTTTTCATCTCCTCCCACTCACTCAATGTACATAAAACAAGCTTGTTGGCAGAAAAGGAAGGGGACAAATCTAGTCTAGAGTAATCACCAAAGCATTTTCTGAAATAGAGCTGAGAATCCAGGGTCAAATTCTCTCAACTTTAGATTGTAGAGCCTGGTAGAGGCAATTGTTTCATGCTTTCTATTAGCATCTGTGATCCAAGTTGTGCAGTTATACCATTCCCATCTATGTTAATCCACAGAACACATTACATTAAACAAAAAAGTAAAAATACTTTCAGACTTCTTTTTATTTTTCATGTATTTGGTTTTTAACTTTATTTGAGTCTAAGTAAAATGGAACAATGTCAGAAATCTCCTGGGCCTAAAAGGCCGAAACCAATATGAAGCAAAGGGATGAGCATATATATGTTCAACTGGCACTGATCTGGATAGGGAGTCGTTCTGAATAATTTATACGCAGTATTTCACTTTGGAACTGAAGTAGTCTAGATCAGCTGTCTATAAATGCCTAAATTCACCAAAAAATTTCTTCACTCTCCTCTTCTCTTGGGTGGCATAGATGTGGTGTACAAATTGCCCTCCTGCTTTCTGCCCAGTGGAGATAGCATGAAGATTTTTCCTTTTCCATTATAGAAAACAAAAAATTTTGTTGTGGTAGAACTCATTATTAACCTCTTGTGAGCTGCTTAGTGGCCAGAACTTCTGATGCCCAAGCTTAATCTTGACGTTCTCTTCCTCAGAACTGCAATTAGCGATATACAAGTTAACTCAGCTCCTGAAAGCTCAAAGAAAAAAGAAAGGCTCACAACTGTCATTTAAATGGTACAATACAATTCACAGAACACATTCTTAGCCAGTGTCACATTTCATTTGCACAATAACTCTGTGAGATACATAAACAAATACCTAACATTATATAATTTATTACTTCAATTCACATCATATACATGATGAAACAAGTTCAGAGAGGTTAAGTAATTTATGCATGGTCACCAAAACCTATACCATTTCTCTTCTGTCTTGCTACCTGAGACAGAACCCTATGTGTTTCTTAGAAAAAAAAAATCCCAGTAATAAAATACTACATCCTGACTGTGATAGAAAGATCAAGAGAGTAAGAGATACAGGATCTATATTCATCCTTCTCAAATTATCTTCACCTTCAGTATATTTGAGTACTGTCTATTATTTGACAAGCCCCCAAGTGTACTAATGTTCTCTGCAGGTACGATTCAAGCCCAATAGCTGCATTTAAAATGTCATTGATTTCTAGACACTAATACTCAAAAATGATACACAGCCCAGGTTTCTGGCATTCCATATGACCATCTGCTAGCATGGCGTGGTGCCCATTCACGAGGTAATAAGACAATTTAAGGAGCACACAGATACCAAGCATTCCAAGCCTTAGAGTGATAACCTGCAAAATAAAGCAAGCAGCTTTTCTTTTCTTACAGTGAGCAGATCCGTCTAAGTCAAAACATACCAAATCATACCTTGCATCTATTCCATTAGGGGAGATCACATTAGTTGACATGTTGACATAGGGTAGCAAATACAGAGAAGAAACTGCTGTTACTAGCTCAAACCCTTGACTCATTTCTGTTTATAGGTTACGAAGAGGAATTAAGGTACGATCCTCTAGAATAAAATCCCGGCATTTTAACCTAAGCTCAAAGACAGGCATCTGCCACAGAGGAAGTGAATGTTAGGTGGAAATTCCCAAACGCATTTTCCAGTGTTAGGAAGCTTCATACCTTTATTTACTTGTGATCAATCAAATCTCCAGTAGCATGTGGCTCAGACAAACAAGAAGGTTCAACTGTTGAGACAGGATTGCATTTTCTGTAGATGTAGATATGGTACCTCTACTGACTCATCTGGCTGAGAATATACCAAAGAAGATATGGTAAACACATGTTCTCCTCTGAATCCTAGCAAGCATCTTTTGACTAGAGCTGTTTACATGTTACCTCACTGGAGACACATGATTCAGTCATTGTTTCTTCATGATAGGCTTTTTATGCCTGTATTTGAGTTGTTTGAAGAGTATGAATAGTAAGAAGAGAGGCTAAGGTAAGGTTAAAGAAGAAAAACAGGAGAAGAAATTAGAAGGCAAGGAAAAGAAAAAGGTGAAAAAAATTGACAATATAAATATGTTAATAATGATCCTACAACATCAATTCTTATAGCTAATTGCATACTAATTCTAGATAAAACTTCATTTGGCTATTAATGAAGAAATAAGTCTATTTGCTTAATATTTGTTCCTGAAAAAGACATAGTTTTTTCTCTCCTTCACCTATTTATAAAAACACATATATTCTGGAAAACAATATGGCTGTACATATATTTATTTTTCATGGATAAATATATACACGTATGTATATACAAATATGTTATTAAAAACTACACAACCAGGTGCAGTGGTATGCAACTTTAGTCCCAGTTAATTAAGAGACAGAGGCAGAAATATTGCTTGAACCCAGGAGTACAAACCTATAGAGTGTGACGTTCATGCCTGTGAATAGCCACTGCACTACATCTTGGGCAATATAGCGAGACTCCGTCTCTAAAAAGAAACAAGATCAAAAACCTACATAAACATAGCTCTGTGTACAGACACATTAGAAACCAAAATCCACATTGTAGTAAAATCCTAGTGAATAGTATTTAGTAGGCGGCCACTTATATATAGGATATGTTCTTTCTTCTAAGCTTAAAAAGAAGGAAATTAAGTGTAAGATGTTTCATAATAAAGCATTATGAGAATATATAAAGGTGTGAATGTGTATAAATATATATTTTTAATAAAGTTGATGTGTCTAATAGAATATGATGGTCCTCATGGTAAACTGAATTTAGTTACATTGCGAAAAAATTATTTATTTATCGGTTTACAATTCATTAATCAAAAATGTGTTGAACACCTATAATATTCATAAGAAAGTCCTCATCCTCAAGCAATAATAGTTGTAATTATAGCAATATAAATTTGCTTTATTTTAATCTTTAATTACTTTATTTTAATCTTTTATTCAAGAGATTTAACGAGTATCTACTGTGGGTCAGGAATTGTTTTGGACTGCAATGATGTAATTTAAAAAAATCATTTCAGTCCTTAAGGTGTTTGAAGGGTGAGGTAAGACAGAAACTAGAAAATATACTAATATACAGTGTTTTATGGCAATGTAGGGGAGCACAAGTCATCAAAAAGACAATACCTTTGTATTTGCTGATTTGTGAAGATTTCACAAGGTAATTTCTAAGCTGTTTCCTTGACACTTGGAGGACCACTGATATCTTTTTCAGAATTATATATGCATCTGTGTGTGTTGGAGTAAAAAGGGGTTATACTCTGAGAGGTCCAAAGATCATCACATAGGTGATCTCCATCTCCAGCAGCCGTGGAATCCATGACTAGCTATGGATGAGGGCAGATTAAAGGGTGTAGATATCAAAGCAGATAATAATGAGAAAACAGAGTTTCAAAACCAATTATGAAATGCCCTGATAAAAGATAAAATGTTGAAATTGGTAGGTCTCTTCATGATGGCCAGATGCATGTTATAGTTCTGTATACCCTGTAGCTATTTATTAAAAGAGGGACAAAAAGATTATGAGAGAAAAGTAAGAGATTAAAAGAAGAGCCATCAAGACAACAAAGGTCTCCAAAAAGAAAGACAGGCTTAGCTATGACTAAAAGTGTTGCTGGGTGTAAGACTATGGAGGATGCATCTGTATTCAACTTAGGGCAAGAGAACATCAAGTTTCAGGAAGGAGAGATTATGATTGTTTTACTTGCTTTCAGATAATGGATTCTCTCACCTCTTTCTTACTTTTCTTTTCCTTTTCTTTCTCTTTCTCTCTCTCTCTCACACATCTCTATATAGGTATCCATTCATATATCCATAAAGGAAGGAAGGAAGGAAGGAAGGAAGGAAGGAAGGAAGGAAGGAAGGAAGGAAGGAAGGAAGAAAGAAAGATATCCCAAGTATAAATGGATTCAAGCTACTTGGAATTTGATAAGTTTGATTCTCACTTGAGGGTGAGGTGGTCTAGACCTATGTATGCCACAGGGGAGAAGCAGTCAAACTTAAGTCTGATAAAGAATCATCACAGGTCATATTAAAAGTAGATTTTGGTATTCTCCTCAAAGATTCTGATTCATTTGGTCTGGAATAGGATCCTGTAACCTCTCCAGATGAATCTAAAATATAGGGTTGAGACCACACTTTGGGAGATGTTGCCTTAAAAAATTTAAACATCCCTTTCAATGTTATTATTTATCTGCAAGGATTAAGTTCTATAGTTCCACTTCATTTTGATGGAGAAAGAGTAGTTTCCATTTTTATAAAGCATATTAAAGTTACCAAATATCTTAGAAACACTCTTTGAATATGTATATGTATATTATAATATATTATATATACATATGTAATTCTGCTTCAATTTTAACCTCACCCTGAATTAATTCCACATTGCATATTGTTATTTTTTGAACAGGATGACTACGATTTAAGAGAATGTCAGTTTTATGGAGAAAAGGGAAAAGAAAGTAGAAGAAGGAACAGAAAAACCATCTATGAAAGAAGTCTAAGTCCCCCTCAAGGTTATCATTTTTAGTTTAAGCAAAGAAACAAAAGTGAAAACCTAATATTTAAAATTTGAGTGGCTGAGGCTGGTGGATCACTTGAGCCCAGGAGTTTGAGACCAGCCAGGGCAACATGGCAAAACCCAGTCTCTACCAAAATAAAATACAAAAATTAGCCAGGCCTAGGGGTGCATGCCTGTAGTCCCAGCTACTTGGGAGGCTGAGGTGAGTGGATCACTTGAGCTTGGGTCAAGCTTGCAGTGAGCCAAGATAACACCACTGCACTCCAGCCTGTGTGACAGAGTGAGGTCCTATCTCAAAAAACAAACAAACAAACAAAAATTAACAAAAAATAAAAATTAAAAAAAATTACATATTTTGAATCATAGCCCAAACCAAGAATAAAAGATTAAATAATAGACCTTTGTTCTTTGTGTTCCCTCACCCTCATAAACGTAATAAGAGGTTGACATTTTTTAAAAAATGTAGTCAAGATCTACTAGTTAAACTGAACAATAAACAGGAACTCTATTGCACCATGTTTCAGCTTGGCTTTACAGGATGAGTGAGTAACTTCAAATCTGATTAGGTTGGGAAATTTTGCCTGGACAGGTCCGAAAAGTATTGAGCAATTTCCTAGCCAGCATCACACTAATTCTAGGTATGAACATACTAGAGTGAAGCTCAGCAAAGCAAAAGGACCACTAGAAGTGAGAGGGGCAGGTGCACTGTATAATAAGAAGTGCAAGGACTTTGCAGCAAGATAGAACTGGGTAGAATTCCTACCTCTACAACTTACTAGATTTCTGTCCTTACTGCAAGCTATCTATCCTCTTTGAGACTCAGTTTCCTTACCTGAAAATTGAGATGATAAGTTTTTCCTCAAAATTGTGTGAAATAAATTAGGTAAAAAGCCCACTCAATGGATGACTCACAACAAATTTTAGTTTGCTCATCCATAAAGATTACTCTTAGGATGTTGCAAATACAAACACCTAAATAATCAGCAGAAAATGGAAAAATCATAATGGAGATGTTTGTTGTTATGTTCAATACTGCTCTTCAACTGAACTATCTTTCAACAATTGGTTCTAAATATTATGCAGGCAAAATGTGTGGGAGCAATTAGTACTTGGTTCTTTTTCTGAGAGGATTTGATATGTTTCTCTCTAAAGATTTTTTTCAATCCCATGGGCTATTATGGTAGGTTAACAATCATATTTTGAGATATTAACTGATATTTCTTTTCCTGGACATTCCCCACATTTTTCTGTGCATCTGATACTGTGACCATGTCAGTCCATATGGAATCATCTTCCAGGGGAGGATTTAAATGGCTAAGGAAAAAGAGTCAAAATCTCAACTTTGAGTTCCATTCATAAAGACAAATAACTTTGAAAAACAAGAAAAGAAGTACAAAGGATATAGAGAGAAAATTGTTTGAAAATGAAAAATTAAAAGCCCTAAGGATGTAGAGCACGGTTTATACCAAAAATAACGCTGTTGGAAAGAATAAAGGATAAAGTAAAAGATGATGTTTGAAATACAGAGTAAAGTGAAACAACTCAGAAACAGTCACATACCACATGTTCTCACATATCAATAGGAGTTAAATAATGTGTACAGATGGATGTAGTCTGTGGAATAATAGATATTGGAGACTCAGAAGGCTGGGAGGGTTGGGAGGCAGGTGAGGGCTGAAAAAATGACTTAATGGGTACAATGTGCACTATTTGAGTGATTGTTACACCTAAAGCCCAGACTTTACAACTATGTAATATATCTGTGTAACATAAATGCAACTGTACCCCTTAAGTTTATGGTTTTTTTAAAGAAAAGGAAAAAAATCTCATTCAGATTGGAGTTATGAAAACAAATAGGAGACAGTGGTGGAAGGAGAGACTTGGACACAGAGGAGAGGGGAAGAATAGGGCTTAGCCATAAGTATGGGTTGCCCTCTTCCCCATCCTTTCTTTTTAAAGAAGCCTGTGTTAATTATAATGCCACTTGGGAATAGAAACAATGAGTTAGTAAGATGCCTTCAGGATTAGATTTGATGACAGATTCTCCGAGGTCAGACACCGAGCATGGTGTGGAAAAATATCCAAAAGATTATGAAGCTCCTAAGAGGGATGTAGAAAGGTTGAAAGAATTTCAATGGACTAGGATAAACATGCATTCGTATCCACGGGACACCCTGACTGGATGCAGTTTGGATCATACAAGCTGAAGATCCGCATGGTAGGACCATGGATACCTACTGCACATGTATCTGAGACAGAAGTTCAAGCACCATGCCTGAGCCAAGTGAGTTACACCTCAGTGAAGACAGAATATGGCTGTGAACCACAAGCCTTCTTGTCAAAAACAGGATCTAGAGTACTCATCAAAAGAAGAGAAGGGTAAGAGGAGATTCCAAAATTAACCGAATGTGTCTCCAAAGGAGACTGAGAACAACTGAAAAAAAAAAAAACTGAGATTACCTTGAACTGTCTAGGTTTCTGTTTTGACTACTAACAGCTGCTGGAGAGCTAAAGTTTGTGTCTATATTTTGTTGTCCTCAGATACTCTATTCATTGTGACACATAACCAACAACAATCTTATGGAATATTATAATGACAAGAGTAGATATAATGCATGTTTAACTACGGCAAACATCAAGGATGCTTCTGTGATAGATGGAAGGGAGAATAAGGAAAGAAAGTTATTACTGCTCTGGCAGAAGAAGTACAAATAGCCTTCATTAAGCAAGGGCTGACATGAGCATGCTGTGCAACTGTGTAGCTTTAAGCAGTGTAATTATAGTAATTAAAAGAATGATTTCTATTTTTAAAACAATATTTATAGGTAGATGTTTCTTAAAGTTGGAGCCATGTTTCTATACATATTTTAAATTATTCATGATTTATATGACTCTCCTCCTGTACCTCCTCCTCTTCATCCTTTCCTTCTAGAAGGTAAACATTGGCAATGGCCCTGTAAAAATGATTTGAAGTGAAAGCTGCCATAATTTTTTATCACTGTCTTGTCAATACAGTGATGTGACATTTTATAAGTTTAAGTTCAGTATCATCACAGGTGAAGTTAAGTCTTTCTTTAAAATTTCCAGATTCAATAACTGAACTTGGTAACATGGCCCAATATTTCACTTCTTTTCTGGTGCAACATTGCCTATACCATATCCTTTCTGCTGCATTTTAAAATATTATTTCTTATCTCCAAGGAGCTAAAAATGGCTAGCTGGAGTATCAGGAAATACCTTGCTTTTTCCTCTTTAGCTGTTTCTTCTTCAGGTAGACTTAACTCCACTCATTCATTGAGACATTCAACAATATTTATTGTGTCTACCATATATGCCAGTTCAAATGCTTTATTATTTTAATTTTTTGAAAGTTTATGTTGAAATACTTGTTTTACTATTATATGTGGCCAGAGTCTCTATGATTTGCTTAAATTGGAAGCATTTAAACATTTTAATCAATTTTGAGAGTAATGGTTTCCACATCCCGAGGTCCTGATTGCTTCTGAAATGATGGGCTCATAGCTATGCTATGAGCCACTGAAACATGTAAAGTAGGTTCTCAAAATTAAGATATAAATTAGATTATTATAAAAACTCAGAGCTAGACAGTGTGCTAAAAAGTATTACGAGTATTCTGATAGGCTCTATTTGTTACTCAGATACAAGTTGAATGATACAATCATTTTAATTATGTGGTGCAACAATTCCAGAGGGTACCATTCACAACAACCATGGTAAAAATGGAATTCCTGGCATTATGCATAATAATGATTCTACACAGCCATTCTACAAACTCCACCACTACCACTTCCACCACCTCTGCCCCTTCTTTCTTCAAATATATTTGTGTGCTTATTAGTAGGTGATCCCTTTCCCAGTATTCATCAGGCCAGTCTTGGTGGTCTCACTCCCCTTGCCATCACAGTTTAAAAATGTGACCCAACAAGGGTGAGAATAAATCCCCTGATGGCTTCTGAATAATGGTTTCCCTTACAAAAAAGGAGACACGGAGCAAGACAACACTCCTCTTCTTCCATTGGATGTAGTCTTCTCTCATGTGATGTTTGAAACTGTTGCACACATAATGTGGAGCAAGAATCACCAAAATATTCAAGATAGTAGAAAAGAAACCCAGGAACTTCCCTACCCATATATTTTTATTGAGAGATAATAAACCCCTTAGTTATTGAGCTACTGTTAGTTTCTCCTTCTCTTACTTGCAACCAAAAACATCCTTAATGAAAGTCATGAACTTGGCTACTGCATTTATAAGTATGGAAATGAAAAATAATTTTGTTACTTCTTGTCATATCTTCTGACAAGAAAGTACAAAATGAAACAGAACAAATCCAAACTTCTGGTGTTTCCACCAGTCTCACTATGGGACTGCAAGTCACTGCCTCTTGGTTTACGAAGGACGTAATTAACATTTGGTGTTTACCAGTTGTTTTGGGGAGGTGGAGAAACGGTAGTAAATACATTAACTTGGTTTTTAAAAATTAATTGGCTGTGATACTTGGGAGATTAGGCTATAGTGTGGACTCCTAAAACACAGTTGATCCACTTGGTAATTCTATGTGCATCTAGGGATTTATTTTTCTGTACCTGTATAACTGCCTTTCTCAACACCTGAGGCTCTCTTCACCTGTCTTTACCCAGAAAGTTGGAAATCTGATTGTTGTGAGTATGACACCTGTGCATATGACTCCACATGGAAAAAAAAAAGGTGATATTTAGAAACTGCAGCCAGATTTCTCAGAGGTGATACAGCCCAGACCTTGTCACTTTTGGAAACGATAATAATAAACACACTCAAAGCAGGGCGCTTATTTTTATTTATTTATTTCATAATTTCAACTTTCATTTTAGATTCAGGAGCTACATGTGCAGGTTTGTTACATGGTTTTATTTCGTGATGCTGAGGTTTGGGATACAAATGATGCTGTCATTCAGGTAGTGAGCATAGTCCCTTACATTTCCGCCTCCTCTCGTAGTCCCCTGCGTCTATTATTGCCATATTTATGTCCATGAGTTCCCCATGTTTAGCTCCTACTTATAACTGACTACATATAGTATTTGCTTTTCTGTTCAGCAGGGCATGTTAGATAGCAGACAGATTGTACTTAAATATGCCTTTTTCTGATTACCTGTAAATCTGTGCTAATGGGGATGGACGCCTAACACTGCAATCTATTTGTATGTTTAATTTAGGTTGAGAGTCATTATTCCTATCTGTTGCCAACTAATAGGAAAGAGTATAAAAAAGGAGAACTTTTCAGTTATAAGGCTCAAGTCAACCAACATCAGGTCACTTGATAATGGTAGACCTGGCAGGGGTCCAAGGCAGGGGATCCTTCATAGATATTGTGGATGTCTTCACTCCTGTGATGGCTGTGAACTATGGTGGAGCAGCTATGTATCAGCAAGAAGGAGAGAAGAAAAGCATCAAAAAAGAAAAAGTGAATGGATATTACTTTCTTGGAAAAAAACACAGTATTTAGTGTTCTCAAAAGGATAATTTTATTTTTCTTCTTTTAAATAATAATAAAAAAACCCACATGGCTTGTGGCCTTAAGGAGAGAAGCACAGGGACAAGGCTGCTTTTGTACTCTATTAAGGTTGAGATTAAAGTCCCTACTGATAAACTGAACATTCCTTAAAAGTGACCAGAAGCAAATAGTGTCTGTTTGCTGCTACTTTATTACAAAGACACCACTGAGAATAGCTAAGAATATACTATTTGATCTTTAACAGGTTGACCAAATGATTGCAGTTGGCTCCAGTACATGAGATGCTTTCTGCAAATTATTGTTTCTAGTTATAAACCTTTATAATATCTCGGAATGAATTATGTATGTATTTCATGTTTTCTTTTCTGTTATCAGCCTTGATGTTCTCATTTCAAGTTTCACCCTAGCCTCCTAATAATGCAATATTGAGGCCATTCAGACACTAATTATGCCTCCGTGGCTTTTTTGAAATGACTAAATCAGCATCAGTTCTATAATTATCATTAGCAAGTTTGTATCAGTGGCTCACATCACTTGAAAAGCTCAACTTAAATGATTTGTGAATGTACTCATCTAATACATTGAACACTCTCTATAGATACAAACAGGTGCTTGCATCTTGCTTTATGTAAAATGGAAAGTCTGTACATGCATATTGTATGAAATACATTTTCAATTTAATATTAAAATATTATTTCCATACTTGAAATATTAAGCTATATAGAGACAGCCCAGATACCTGTGCTTTAAAAGCTCAGTTGGGGTGAGCAGTGTAAGGAAATAGAAAACTATTACTCACACTTAAGGCTAGACCTGATGTCTTCCTCATTTTCAGAATGTTCAAATAGGAATCTGGCAAGGATGATTGACAGGAAGAAGTATCCAAATGCAATTCCTCTGTATTTTCATTGTTTCTATTCTTGAATTATTGATATTGCCAGTAGTCATTTGCCATGAAAACAAATCAAAATACGTATGGTAAGCACTTACTTGAATGCAACACTTTTACATGTTAAAAAATATTTACAGTACACCATGCTTATAATTTAACAAAATGGCAAACTGGTAGGGAGAATAACTATAGCAAAAAAAAAAGAGCATGGTACAAATTATAATCTTAATTCTGTGACTCAATGTATAAATGTTGTATGAGAAAATATTACAGGAGAAGAAAACAGCTACTGAGAGGAGAAACCGTGAAGATTTCTTTGTATCCCTTAGAAAGGAAAAGACTCACCTTAAATAGGGAAAACCTGATAAGAATTTATGAATTTAGGTCTCTTTAGGAATAGTGGAACATATATGAAAAGCTAAGCCATTGTACTTCCCAGTGGCAATCACTTTATATATGTATACACACACACACACACAAACACACACATATATATGGTTTTTTTCACACTACCTATTACTAGATCCTTGCTAAAAAAGAAGAAAGAAAGAAAGAAGAAAGAAAGAAAGAAAGAAAGAAAGAAAGAAAGAAAGAAAGAAGGAAAAAAAAAAAAAAAAAAACTTGTGCCAGGCTGTAGTATTTTATGACCTACATTATTACCCTCTGGGTAGTGAAATGATGGTGCCAAACTAATTATTGCTTTGTCTAATTTTAAATCCAGGTCTACGGAGATTAACAGCTTGCACATTAATTCAAAGCACCAACAGCCCACCTAACCTAATGCCGTTTTAAATGAATTAAAAGCCCTGTTTAGGAAACTTTAATATACTTTAAATGAAGGAAATGTGCATCTATATTTTTATTCGGTTTATAAAAACTAAATTCACTTTGCTTATTTTGCTTGTTCAAACATACTCCAGGGAGGAACTTTCCTTATCTTCAGGCATTACTTCTCTTGAAAATGAAATATCTTCTAAGCTTGAAAGCATGGTCTGAGTGGAACTAATTGTAAAGTGGGGGTGGTAGTGGGGAGAGAGAGGCAGAGTGAGTAGAAAGACCATGTTCAGGTAGAGGGAAAAAATTCAATTCCAATGTATTGTCCCTTTTTATATCTTTGACATTAAATGAATGCCTTTAAACACACTGACATTTTGTAATATTACAAAATGAACGTGCAGAATTGAGCAATCAATACAAACAGACCATCTATAAAAAAGGCAAGGAAGCATATCACCAAACCTACAAGAAGGACTCACAGTTTGGGGGACCAGAAAATGCTAGACCATTGCAATTACTTCCCACCTGGTCTCCCCATTTTCAGTTCTTTTAGCTCTATCTTCTTAAAGCAGGGTTCAGCCCACATAAATCTCTTCATTACAAACCTTCCAGCACTTTCTGTTAACTGCCTACTGAAATGTAAACCTCTCAGGCTGGGAATCAGTGAAGTTCCTCTGCAATACATACCCAATTCTCATTTCCATCCTTATTTCCCATTCTGTGCCTGTGTAAAGCAAAGGGTCAACCAAACTAGATTATATGCTATTTTGGGCAAATACTTCTACAGTTTCCTTTCAATTTGTCTTTGCTCATGTCTATTTCCTCTACTTGTCTACTCATTAATTTCCCCGGTAAGCATGTATTTTGAATTATCCCAATTAATTTAGGCATGGAGGAAAAACAAAGATGGAAGTTAAAACAATTGCCTGCCCTCAAGAAGCTCAAAATCTAATGCAGGAGGGAAACACATGAACACCTTTAAAATGATGTGAGCGTACAAGGAGAGGAAGAGAAATAGAGTCTGAACAGGGGAAAGATACTTAAGCGCCTCTAGGAAGGTTGGGGTGTGGGTTGGAGGAGCTAAGTGCTGAGCGTCTTAAGGGAGTTCGCCCACAGAAGAGGAGAGGAAAAGTCAACTCAGGCAGGGGGCACACTGTCAAGCAAGGCATAGAGAGGAAAAACAGCACAGCTTATGCAAACTATAAGTGGTCTGTTTTACTGGTGCATAACAATTGCTATGAGAAGGCCAAGCACGGTGGCTCACTTCTGCAATCCCAGCACTTTGGGAGGCCAAATTAGGAGGATCACTGCAGTCTAGAAGTTTGAAACCACCTTGGGCAACAGAGTGATATCGGTTCTCTGCAACAAATACAAATTTAAGTTAAAAAAAAAAAAAAGAATAGATTGCTGTGACAAAGTCTAGAAAAACTGCCCTGTCCTTCACAAAAGAACTCACAATTTCCTCTAGACAGAACTCCTTTATAACTGCACTTTCTAACATTCACTTTGGGCTATGTTTATCTGGCTTCATCCATAAAATATTAATGTCACTTTTCTTCAAATCCTCTGCAATTTGTAGTGTAGTACTTTTAATTATATTAAGCATTGAATACTTTCTAAATGAAATTGAGAACCATGCAAAATCAGGCAAAAGTTCCAGCAAATATACACACGCTATAAATATATGTGAATTTAAAAATATAATACTCAGGTTAATAGAAGAAAGCAAAACATCTTAAGTGAACCCATCACAGGATTTTCCAGTTTATCTCTACTGTAGAGCTAGATCACTGAGGAGATGTATGAACCACACTAATATCATTTGACAGTACCTGCATTTGAGTGTCATTCTGAGCAAATTGAGTAATTTTACTCAATGAGGTCAAGATCTTCACTAGCTTTTGTGGGTTTTTTTTCTTTCTTTTTTTTCTTTTTTTTAGGGGAAAGGGTGGTACATAAGGACTTCTTAGTAATCTTTATTGAACTGGAAATGATGACCCTTAAACTGCAATTTTATGGAAGCATTAAAAAATTATCTTGTCACTAATTTGCATTATTGTAAGAACTATCTCAGATTTTTGTGAGTAATATGAAAGAAAAATCTAGTTTCATAAACAGCTACTAAGTTCTAGAATGTGTTTTGAAAGCCAGGAGTTTGGAAGAATATGTTATTAGTTTAATGTTTTATTAAAATATTTAACATTTAAGTTCAAAACTAAAAAACAATATTTGAAAAATTAAATTGAATTGTGTTTAGCATTTTATGAAAAACTATACATCATAGCCCTCCAAACTTCTTTCCTTAAAGCATCTTGTGACCTACATCTCCCTCATCTTTTCTACCCACTGTCTACCTTCTGCCTTCACTGATTTTTTTTCCTTTCCTTTCCTCTCCCATCACTTAGGTAAAGCACATCTCTGTGTCCAGCCTAGCTCATATTTTCCTTAGTCCGGTGCAGACAAGTCTATGGTCACTTGAAAAATCACATTCAATATCACTTTACTTATTCCCTTAACCTTCACTTTTGTTGTTGTTGCTTACATTATTTTGAGAAGAAAAAGCAGAAAAAAGTAGAATTCCCCTCTGAATTATCTTGAAAGGAAGGCCTACACACACACACACTTCTGAAGAAGAAATAGTTATGTTGATTTTTCTTCTGATTTTCTTAAAAAGCACAAGTCCAAGTATACTGTGTATTAGAAATTCACATATTAGTCAAAATGTAATGCATTATATTTTAATGTCTGTGCATTTAAAAAGTAAACTAGAAAGAGAAATGATATTGCTAATAGAGTGGGAAAAATTAGTCAAATTTATTATTTTCTGAAATAACTGTTTCCCTGACTAGCCAATCAACTTCCTTTAAACACTCAATATTTAATTCTCATGTTATTTCAAGAAGTTTCAAAATATATTATAGAGATGGATGTCAGCTACAGCCAGAAACATTTCTTTTGATTAAAAGTTTTGAAGACAAATGCATACAGAATATGATGACTGTTAAAATGCTTTTTAATCATACCACATCATTAAAGACCGTTTTATTAAAACAACAAAAACTATGAACATCGCAAACAATGCCATGAATCTTTGTGAAAAAGAAAGTCAAGTTTTATTTTCCTTTGCTTAAAGTAATTGGAGAAAAGCAGCTTTTACCTATACTTAAAAAAAAAGGGGGAGAAATAGTGCAATGATGAACTCTCCTGTGTATCTTATTATTATGGAGGTCCCATAATGTATATTCTATTATGTAAGTCTCTTTTATTCCCAGAGCATATATAATTTCGAACAATTTAGAAACTCTGTACCTCTATCCAGTGCTCTTTTGAACAGTTTTCCAATTATTTGATTCCAAAGTTAATTATATTTATTTGCATGTTGAATCATGTTTTTTATAATGTGTATTTCAAATGAATCTATAAGGGAATTGGAAAGGTACAGTTATTATCTATTAATAAACTCTTGCTGACCACACTTTTTCCTCTTCTTTTTAAAGAGCAGGGGTTGTTTTATTTTAGATATTACAGATGAATGGCTCTAAGTCTGTCATCAAAATACACTGTTTTTGTATTCAGTGGGCACTGCATTATATATTTTATTCACTATTTGAATTTACACAAGGAACTGTAAATTCAACGCTAGGAATTTAATGTTAAAGGTTGATGAGCTCTGAACTTTTTTTTAACAAACAAGAACAGAGCAGTTTTGCCCGAATTGCACAGAGCATCTGCTGTGTGTCCAGAGGACTTTTGGTCATCATTTCCCAAATGGGCAGTAACTGCGATTATGAGCGCTTCACAGTTGTTTTTTTTTTTTTAATTCATCTGTACTCAATCCAACAGTGACCCACAGATATTTTCCTACACTTATTTCTTTGTGGTAAAATCCAATGAACAACTTTTCATAATATCATTTTCAAAGCCATCTTGTAAAATATAACTAAAGAGGTTTCAGTGTTCTCTGTTACATCAGAATAAAGTTCTTCTGTTTTATTTCGAAGACTCCTTTTTAAAAAAATTCACAGAAAGGTCAAATCCATTCCAAATAGAAATCTCATTGCTTAGAAATATTTCTTAGGATCTCGAATCACTCTTTTTTTGTCTTTTAAATTCTGTCATCTGCCTCGATTTAACTGAAATAATTTTTATTTCTCAGTGTGTTAGCTAAAGGCATCCATTCAAAGGTAAGAACATCATAAAAGGTGAATGGAATTAATTTCAAAGTATATATTTGGCATTTTTAAAGAGCTGCATTTCAGCATCTGGAGAGCTGCAATTTAGGCTATCAAATCTACAACAGAGAAGCTGGGGGACATGTGAACACCCTTATGAGGAGGGTCAGTCCTCAGCAAGTGCATTTTCGGTTCCAACCTTCAAAGGTAACATTTTCAGCTTGATGGGCTCCTAGTGGAATATATAATTTTCCTCTTTCATTCTTAGCTTCGTTGAAATATAGAGGACTGGATGTCTACCAGGCCAAAGTATAAACTCACCATTTATCTATTAAAGTCATATTTAATGAAAACGAAGAGAAATTATGACCCAATTCACTCTCTTTCTCATTACAATTCCTAAAGAACTTTGCCGGGCACATTATCTCGTAGACATCATGATCAAATGTTATTGTTTGCTTTATTATCTCAGTTGGATGGTTGGCTAGTCTAGAATGAAATAGGTTGAAGGCAATACTCTCAGCCTAGAAGTCTGAATGAGGTTCCCATTCAAATGATCCTGATTGTTTGCGGGTGGGGCGGGGTCATTAGTAAACCAACTGAGCTTACACTGCATAGTAAGCGTCTGGATGCCGCACATTTACATCTAACAAGAGACCCCAGAAAACGTGTGTGTGTTTCTTAAACCTTATGTTCCGAACAAAAGGCTATCTCAGCAACAGACAATCAGCACTGCATTGCTCCCTGGGATGCGAGCAACACACTCAACTGCACATTTCATTCTTCCTCGGCTCCCAGCACCACAAAGCCCCTACTCTCTTCCCACTCCTGGGTCCCCAGATTACTCCATAGAGGGGGGTTGGGAAGGCAGAAGCCTAACGTCTATGCCTGCGCACCAGCCGCCGACACCAGGGCCCCCCGGGCGCTGCTTTCTCCAGCCCGAGCCGCCTGGGGGAGGTAGGGAGGGGAGGTAGGGAGGGGAGCCAGGGAGCGCGAGAAGGGACCGCACACCTAGACACTTAGGATTTTATTTATTCACAGGGAAGGCGGGGGAGGGGAACTGGGCGAACGCGAATTTTCCCCCCGAAGTTGCCTCTTCTAAGCAGATCAAGTCGTTTTCTGGCTGGTGCTGGGGGGCCCCGGGGAGGGTACCGGTGAGGTCCGGGCTCTCAAGACCAGATCCCGTCCCGTGCGCAGAGGGGGTGGGGAAGGGCGGACGCGCTGCAGCTGTCGAGAGGGCCGGGAACCGGCAGGGAAGGGCCCGCGGGCCGGGGAGCAGCGCGGCTCTGTCCCGGGCCCTCCAACGCAGGCCGGGGAGCGCAGGGGCCGGCTGGTCACGCGTGGGAAAGAAAGCCCCCTTCCCCCTACGGCGCTGCTCCCCTTTCCCCAGGCTGGGCCGCCCGAGTGCGTGCAGGGAGAGCTGCGAGTCCCCGCGCGCGTAATCATGACCTCGGGGCCCCCTCCGGGCCGCGTGAGCGCGTCGGCGAGGCTGGGCGGCCGCCGCGGCCCCGGCCGTGTAACATGACCCGAGCGGCCGGCCGGCGCGGCGCGGCCATTGAGCCCTCCCTGCCCATGAATCTCTGGCGCGTCTCTAGCTCGCTCGCCCGCTCGCCTCCCGCCTCCCTTTCTCCCCCGCCAGCTCCGCGGGCTCCGTGCGCCTCTCCCTCTCCCTCCTGGTCCTCCTGCTGCCCGTCTCTCTCCACTGCCCGCCTCTCGCCACTGCCTCCCGTCTTCTCTCCCTTACGGCAGCCTCCGTCTCTTTCTCCTTCTCTCCTTTGAAAACTGATCTTTGGCTCTTAGTGTGAAAGTGATTTGAATTTGGCTCGGCGGCGCTCTGCGCCTGCGCCCAGCCTCTGGCATGCTGGCTCCTTCCAAGCAGCTGTTTTGGGTTTGAAATTCCAACATGGCAGAGGCTGCAGTCCGTCTTCCCTTCAAAAACTTGGAATGATTTCAAATCATAGGCACCTTCACTTAACCCTAGCTTCCATTCATCAGCAAACACATCGGATCGATGCTACGCTAACCTATCGGGTTCTCTCTCCGCGCGTTCAGGTAAGAGGAGCTTCGTAGTTTTCTACCATCTGTTTAAATTTGTTTTTGTTTTATTTTTAAAGAATATAAATACATCCAAGACCTGTAATTAAAAGAGATCTTCGAGTTGTGCCGTAAACATTAAATTCAATTTCCACTCGTTTCTATTCTGTACGCCAACCTGCTGTCTAATTTCTCTGTTCAAAGTAGCCCTGAAACATTATAATGCATATTTTTGCTGCTTAATCATTGTAACAATAGTATGGGATTAAGAGTTCGCGATTGCAAGAATCTCGCGTTTCGGTATATTGGGCTTACTTATTACTATCTTTTTACTTCAAAAATAAAAAATAAGAAAGCGGAGCCATAGGGTGGGGCTAGACTTTCTTCGGGAACTAACTTCTAAGTAAATAAGAAGTGTAAATAAGAATCTTGCACACACACAAAAAGTTGAGGTTAAATTACAATCTCGTGGCTGGGGGAACGAGAAGATGTCAGAAGATCGGTTGCAGAAAAATGTAAGCACATCATCTAGGAGGGGGTACAGCGTGGTGGGCGTATTGTTGGCAAGGAACGGGAGAGAAAGATGTATAATTTAATGGTATATACAATCCACTGATCCTATTACCGTCCTCCCCGGAGCTCTTGTTAGTTTCAATGGGAGTGAGTGAAATTGACATGGACTTGCATTCCTGGTCATGTGCTTTTTTTCCTTTCTTTCTTCTCCTGTGATCTGAGATCCCCTTTTTGTTGATGTTGCTTTCCCCCTTAATTATATGCATGTAGGTTAAATGAATACCTGACGAAAGGGCCCACGTTTCAAGGCAGTGACATTTGATAGCTGAGAGGAAAAGTGGCTTTAATGAAAAGCAACCTTTGGAATTCCTGCTTGTGAGAAATCCAATTCAGCTTTTTGTGCTGCCAGCAAGAAATGATCAGTAGCACCAGTGTTTATGGTATGTCAGTTTTGGAATTTACTTCCTTTGCATCTAAATAGGAAAGACAAATGAAATAGCATGATAAAACCATTGAAGACTGCCTGGCAAGCAGTTGCTCATGATATAGAATTCCTTTTTTAAAAAAATATATGCTTAATGTCACCGTGCTTTTTTTTCTTTTGCTATCACTTGTTTGTATATTGCAGTTTTGATTAATATATTACTTGAATCCACTTTTATCGGTTTTAGCTGTCATCCAGAAGTTGCACGTTACTAGTAATGCACTCTATATATATAACTGCTGAAGTCAAATAGTATGTAAATTAGTTAAACTCAGTGTGGGTTTTTTTTTTTTTTTTGAAGGGGGGAGGCTGGGCAAAGGGGAGAGGGCAGGAGTGTTGGGAAAGATTACTAACTAATGAAAGTATATCTATATATATGTACACACACAGGAATAGGACTGGATGAAAATTTTATTTTTCTCAATCTATTAATACAGTTTGACTATCTGCTCTTGATGATTGCACTTTGTGGAGTAATCAGTTCTTCTGAGTGTGGTTTTTTTTGGGGGGGAGCAGGTGAGTGAAGAGGTGTTTTTTACATGAAAATAAAAATTATATTTTGATTGTCCAAAGTCCTCGAAGTCTTTTTAAAGAGCAGGGATAGGTTTTTTTTCCCCCTTTCCATTCACTTGTCTGCCTGTCAGCGCTTTTTACTTTTAACTTGTGACAGAATTAAATAATCAGGCACTGAAATTGACTTCGTTTGAAATCGCTCTTTCCTCTTTCTTTACAAAAAAAAAAAAAAAAAAAAAAAAAGTCAGTTAAATGGAGTGAGAGGGGATTTTCAATAGCTCTTGTGGCAGTGCCCTGTGTACACTTTGTGATATTCAATTAAGACTGAGAGGGAACAACAACAACAAAAAGATGTTAAAGTATTTTGCATAACCAAAGGATATGTCCACTTTAGACTTTTTTTTTTTTTTTTTTTTGGTTGTTGCTATATTTACCCCATGACCGTTAATTCCACCTGAAAAGAGAAAAAGAAGGAAAGAGAGAATATGAAAAAATAAATAACAGTGGGGCAAAGCTGCCAGGGGTCTGTAGTGTGGCCGTGGTCACTGCTCTCTCCTAACACAAATGTGAATACGAAGAGAGGAACTACCAGACCCGTTGCGCGACATACACTTCTGGTTGGACTCTGGTGACTATTGAGCTAAATACACACCACACTTACACGATAGGAAGGATTTGATTGAATTTTGCATTTGGAACTTGTTGACTTTGAAGCGATCAATAAGAAGACTGTTTATTTTAGATGCACATAATTTGCCCTGAGAAATGTTTTAAGGAGGAGAGAGCACAGCTTTTTTTCCCCCGGAGCTGTTGGAGCGAATGGGATTGCCAGATGGGCGATTTCCCTCTGTGATGTTAAAGCTGTAATATATATTCAGAGCAGATTGGGCTGCTGCCTGTGATGAGGAGGATATTACATTTATAAATTTTAAATCGGAGCTCGGACAATGTGCTGAGAGCAGAAATTGGATGGTTTGACTGTTCACCGTATTGATACTTAAATGTGATTTCTAGGTAGTACTAATAATAATCATTGCAATAATTCATGAAAAACATACTGGCATAGGCAATTATATAATTCATGACATTTAACAGCAGATTTGAGTGTGTAAATTGCCCCCCTCTTAAGTCTCTGCTTACTATTAAATAATAGTCACATAATTCATTTCCCTATGTTTAAATGTCCGATGTGCAAATGATGTTAACTTAGGAGGCTTGTTATCATATATTAGAATTCTAGGGGTGAAAGTTTACATACATATATATAAAGTAGACACTTGTGTATATGTAGAAAGTGGCGTTAGTGCCTCTTGTTTTCTAATTCTTTACTCTGATTATTTTTAGATTTTGTTTGTCTCAAATGTGCGGCCTAAAGGAACCAGAGCTACAAACCTAAAAGACTAGAAAGTGGGCAAGTGCTTACACTCTGGCAGCTCTGCTGTTGCAAATTAAAAGTGTGTTGTGGTCAGGAAATGAAAGCTACAATGTCTCTTTTGAACAAGTCGTTTATCAAGAGAAACATCTATCAGGGACTGCCTTGTCACATTGATCCTCTAAAAGTTAGGTCCGAGGTGGAAGCTGCTTTGATGTTTTTGATCCTAAATTTAATACAACAGAAAAAAAGCAAGGATATTTTCACCAGTATAGATTTTTAAAAATGTTTCCTGGAACCAACAAGATCTATTTATTAGAATTTCACTATGTGTGAAGTTTTCTGGATGTAACAGTTGAAAGGTTGAAGGGGAAATCCCAGACTTTATAAATTGATGATTGTTAGAATATACATTTATAATACATTTAGTGATGGCTGGCTTCTTGGTGCACATGGAATGGACGTTTTGAACACAGATTGTTCAAAAGGAAAATTATTTTGAAAGAGTATTTTGGAAGAATATGTAGTGAGTCAAGAGTTTTTCATTCATTCAAATTTTAGTTATCCTCTTCTCTTCTTCCTCTCTTTTACTCCTTCATGCTTGCTTCTTATCTTCATTATATTTGTGACAAATTAGCTTTTATTTGGAAAAGAAACATTATTTCTACAAAAACCATGTCCCAAAACATGCTTGCACACATCGTCTCTATTGTTTATTAATTGTGCATGTTTATGGTTATCAATATAAACTGCATGGACACATAAGTCCTTTGGAATTTCAGCTTAAAAATAGAGGTATCAGATTAAACATGCTATGTGTTCTTGAATAATGAATATGTTGTATGCATTATTTAAAATTTAAAAGGTATTGTTAGGAAAATGACCAAGTTAAAACAAAATTGTGAAAGCAGTTAGAAGCAGCCTGCTTCATTTTGGGAGGCAAAGATAGGAAAGAAGTGTTTCTTCTTTAAAATAGAGTTTTTGGATACTTGTCTTACACTGCTGGAGGCAACTTGTTATTTCATGTAGGTCTATCATCAAATAAGCAGGGAAGAGTAGGGTGGGAGTTTTGAGAAGTGTAATACTTGCTAATTAATCATGTCTGAAATGAAAGAATCATAGCAGGGTAATAAAGTCTCATTGTTGTTTTCCTGGAAGAGGGTAAGACTTCTGTTTGGAAGCTGTATGTGTGAGTTGATTTGCTTTTCTCTTCTCCTAAAAACACAGTTTATAGGGTCTCTTTGGAATTATTTCAAGAACCATCTTTTTTTTTCTGAAAATAAAAATACAGTCGCCTGACTGTATTGAATCAGTAAGATTCTTAAAACTGTATCTGATATCTTCTGAGTGAAAATAGGGGGTTTTATTCTTTAGTTATATTTAAGACTCCTGTAGCTGAGTTTCCAGGGCTGATATTTTTTTCCTTCCCATAAATAGAAAATATTTTTTGTTTTTGTTTTTATTCATGTTAGGCAGGAACTTTGAAAACCTTTTTGTAGATACTTACTTCTGATAGATATAAAAGAGTGCAGAAATTTCATTAATTACTTTTAGATGATAATATAAGAGTATAACCAGAGAGAAGAAAATAGGTAGTATTTCCAAGAATCTATAGAGACCATCTGTATTATTACTTGGCATTTCTAAGATAGTCTAAGATATAAACCACCTGCAAAGATAAATGGGTAATTTCATTATAGGTTAATTATTTTTTCCTGAGCTTCTGGTTGTCACCTTTTAGAATTTAGTATCTTACTCAGTACATGCATAGGGACAGATCCACAAAGTTTGAGAGTCTGCACTGTTTTTCAGAATGTTCATGTCAAGGTGAGGACAGCCATGCTAATACTTCCCTGTTTTTGTCTGTGCGAGTGTTTGGATGCCTTGAAAGATTGCCTAATTAAGTAATCAGTTTTAGTGGCCCAAAATCAACAGAATTACTAGATGTATTTGAAACAATTGCAGGCTTTTACGGTTTGAACTTTCTAGTTCTTAGAACCTTGGTTTAATAGAAATAGAAAGGTGCTGTTTTACCTTTGATCAATATATTCTTGAGTGTAGATTTCACATACTACTCTTTATAAAGTACTGTGTTCATTGTTGAAGAGCAAATACATTTAATTACCAGGAATTTAAATTGATTTATAAATTTTTGATTGGAAGAAACTATCCTGCAGATGTTTCTGTGAAATATTGACATATGCTACTGATCGATAGAACTTGATTAATCAGCATATCTGCTGTTTTTCTTGAGTCATTGATAAACTAGAATAAACAAATGGTTCAGAAAAAGCTACAAATTTTAACTCTCAATAAAAAATAAACTTATGTGTCTTTCTTTTGAGATATACAATAGCTAGTGTTTTATTGAAATCGGTTGAACTTAGAAATTATTTGGGGGTACCACTTAGAAGCTTTCAAGTCCCAAAATTCTGCCTTTCAATTACACACACACACACACACACACACACACACACACACGGAGCAAGAGAGGGAGATTGTACCTATATTTTTGTTTATTGAAAGAATTTTTTGACACACTGCAAATAAATGGCCAGTTTAGCAAGTGCTTTCCATGGTTGGATTTTGTCATTTTCTTCTTTTTTTCCTAAACTTGAATTTTTAGCATTAACTTTTTCATTTAACTTCTGGCAGAAATTTTAAGCATAGCTGCTTTGGTATGATTGCTGATTGCTGATCTTTTTGATATTTTTTATGTTATCATTTAAATGGCAATTTTCTTTCAGAAATGTTTATTTTAAAAAGTAAAATAGTAGGAATAAGGAGTATGAAAGAATATACTCAAAATAAATGGTACCTTGAAGTTCGAAACAAATCAAAAGCAAGGGGTATGCTAAGTTTCCTTAGGGCAGCACCACAGGTGCCTGCTCAGAAGCACTGCCTCAATGCAGCACATCCGTAAGTACCTGTTGACAACAGTAGTCTTAGCTAAGAGACTGAGGAGGCAGAAAAGATAGGTGATCAGAAACCATCAAAACATGAGATATCATATGGCACTTTCTGTTAATAATATTTACATATTTTATGCAACAAATCTGCTTGTTGTCTTGTTATTTGAATATTGACACTTTGCTTAACATTGCATATGGTGGGCTGTTGTTTCAGGGTGTATCAGAAGCAGTAAATCCAAAGGAGAATTTCAATTTAGATGTATTTATGTTAAATATATGTAAAAATGGATATGTTTGCTCACATTTTAGCTCTCATGACTTTCACAAAGCATTTATAGTATCACTGCTTCCAATCATTTTTGAAACTGATACATCTTGAAAGTAGAATGCATGATTTATTATATGAAGGCCCAAGGTTAAACATTTTTTACCCTATAGCTCAGCTTAAGTATTGGTATTTTTCTGTTGGGAAATGTTTTTTAGAAAGTATGTTTTATAATTTTGGAAAATTTGCGTCTTACTAGGTTTCTGTTCTCATTTTCATAGGATGAGGAGCTTTTAACCAGTTATTAAGGATATATAATTTACAGTAAAGTTTTTTATACTACAGAATATGAAATGTAAAATACCTATAAAATGTTTTCTTTTACCCCATTTCATTATGTTGAAAATACCTTTACTCTCTTTCTTTGCTATGTTTTCATTTCTGCTGGTATTTTACATACTTATTCCATTTTTCTTGTGGATATATTCCTGGCATGAGAACAGAAACTGCATTTTACTCCATTTAGCTATATATATATATTTCATATATATTTCATATGTGTATATACATATGAAATATATGTGTGTGTGTGTGTATATATATATTTTGTTTTTCCCGATTCAACTGTTTGCCTTATGTCAACTGGATGCTTTTTAAACAACTGATAATTAAATGTCATCTATTATGAGAGTAAATTCATCTGAGAATGGGTGACCTCTACTTTCATGCATTAGTTCATGATGAAATATTATTCTTGGAAATATTAACATCTCAAATAAAATTTTAAAGGTAGTGTAATGTGAAGCCGTGGGTTTCTGTATGTCGTTCTAAACTTTTTGCTTATCTTTTGACTTATTATCCTCACCATTAAGAGACATTTTTACCTTCACCTAGGACCAGCTACATAATTTCTGAGGCCCAGTGCAAAATTAAAATGTAGGCATCTTGTTCAAAAATTAATTTGAAGACAGCAACACAGAGCATTAAACAAAATGCAGGGCCCTGTGTTGTGTGGTGGGGTGGGGGCCTGTGTGCCTGAACAAATGATAGGGCAATGAAGCCAGCCCTGCCTTCACCACCTACAGACTTTTATCTGGGGCCAACTTTGTGGAAGTCACTAGGTTTCCTATTAGAGACTGACTATTCCACAATGATTCCATGTGCCTCTGCCGAAAAAGATACTAATGAGAGTTGAGTAAGAAAACTGATGGGAAATGAACCATTAAGTATCTCCTGCTCTTTCTGTATCTGAACTGGGGATTGAAATATTTGCTTTCGTCTCATCTTGCCCTTTGTCTGATGTATCTCCTATATATCATGTGACTTTTTGTGCAAATATTCTTAAAAGGAACTTTCTGTGTGTGTGTGTGTGTGTGTGTGTGTGTGTGTGTGTGTGTGTGTGTTTAATGGTTTGCATGTAGTTACATACTTCAATACTTATCCCAGGCCCAGAATAATTGTAGTAGTAAGAGCTGAGGAGGTTCTCTGTTGCCAAGTATTGCCACTATCCCTCCTCGGTTAAGGCACGAGAAAAATGAGTATTTTTATGTAGAAATCCTACATTATCTGATACAAAATGCTGACCATTAAAAAAACGAAAGTATGCTCATTGAGTGACAGGAAGTGGGGCAAACCCCCAAATAACTTTGTTATAATAGTATCAGTATTGATACGTGGACATTAGAAAGTGGTATTTTAGCTATATAAACATGTGGTGACAGCTGTGTTAAAGAGGAAAAGTAACTGTTTCATGCAGTAACACTAATGTTGCACTATGCTATATTCAAATCCTGGAGTTAGTTTCTCAATTTGTATCGCAATAACCTCCCTCTCCCTGAAAATTAGTCATATGACTCCTTTACCAACGTTCTGTGCTGATAGGTGGACAAAACATTTACATCGTTGCTTCCCAAAGTACTTCTCAATGAGATCAGACTTCATATTGAGATACCTAAAACTGAATTTTGAAGTCAAGTGGCTTTTTCAAATCAAAACTGAGATATGATGGAATGTCCAGCAAGTATGGATCTGAGTGCACTTGAAGTTGCACCATTTATTTTCAAAAGATATTTCTCACATCAGATGACTCTGCCAGGAAGGGAAATATCAAAGAGCTTGGAAAAAGTAACTATTCTTTTATGTAATCCAAGACTGGGGTGAAAGTGGGGGGCTTTAAAGATATTTTTGAGGAAGAAAAAAATTGAACTTATTTTGAATGCCTTGTTAGACTTTGTCGGGAGAAATGCTACATATGAGACTTTCTGAGAAGAAAAATCTTTGCCCTGTGTAATAACAAGGCATTGCTCTCCACACTGATAGGCACTTTAATGAAAGAAAGCTTGGAAATAACTATTATAACAGTGTCCCATTTAAGTAAAAATTTACCCCACAGTTTAGGAATCTTTTTTTTTTTTAACTAAGCCATTGCAAACTTGAAATATTTTAGTAGGTTGTTAGCCACAATTCACATTTTCTAATGTTCTGTGTTCTATCTCCAAATTCTGTAGTATAATTTCAATTGGGACTCTTCTTTTCCTGCTTTACTCCTATACTTGGAATCTTGTATTTTCATATTAAACGTTCTGCTTTAAAAATGATTAAACTAGGAATCTGGGTACATAAGTGGCAATATAGTATATTGTTGTGCCAAAAAGAGATTTTTTATTTTTCATGTGTTCATTTCTTTTCCCTTTCAATTTCAAATTGAAGATTGTAAACTCTTTCTTTTAAATAATATACCTCAATGATGCTAAAATATAAATCTTAATTAGGTATGATTCACTGATTTTCATCTTAAAAGATAATTATTCTGAGTAGGATAAAAAAGGTTCCCTTAAGATTGAAGGCATTTTCATTAAAATCCCCATTTTCAGATCAAACAAATACTATGAAATAAACAATACTATTATTCTTTTATGCTTAAGAGTTTGTACTTTTCAATTAAAGTATATAGATGAAGAAATAAGGCTATAGATAATGGCAGTCTCATTGTTTGCAAACTAAGTGCTTTTGATAAATTTTACTGCTAGGAATTACGTGGATCTAAGGGAATCTTTTAAATAAAAATTACAGTTTTGATTATCTAAATGGAATATGTTCTTGTGCATGTGCATAGATACATTTCTTTGTGAAGGTATTGATGTCAGGGACACTTCTGGTATTCCTTTATGAGTAATTAGGTTAACGGGGTTAGTTAGAAAATGTATCCTTTCCTGGAAAATGAAAAATTACATTCAAGCAGAGGTAAAAGAGTAGAACATATTCATGACTTTAAGTACTTAAAAAGATATTTTATGAGTCACTTTTGAAGAATAATACCCAGTATGTAACTTGTTAAGAATAATCGCCATTTTTACTTTCTAAAGCACATCTATATTAAAACTGACTTTCTGTTCATGACTTGCAAATCTGGAGTCAATTTTAGGCCCAACTTACAAAAGATGTGGGTCTTATCCCCCCTGCCCTTACCGTAGTATCCTATGCCAGTAGAGTCAGTACAAAGTTCTCTTTTAAAGAGAGATTTTCATTTGCATTATTCAGAAGATTAAGCAACGTTTTTGGAAGGGAAATACTGATAGGACCCAAATGTAGACATTGGGACCCTGAATGGCCTGTATCCTTGTCTGACAAACTGGAAGGAAAAAATATTACCAGCTTTGGAATTTTACATGCCTGTATGAACAGTGCTTTTTCTTTCTCTGGGAAGATTTTAAACATACTATGAATACAATAAGTGTTACCTAATTGGAAAAATATGTTTTCTATAATTCTAAGAGTACTAATCAACCAATCATCGATATTAATTTACTCATGGATGGTAAGATAGTAGAATTTTATTCAGAAATGAATGTCCAGTTGGAGCTGGTATCTCTTTAGAAAGTGAAAAAAATTATACATAAGCAAAATTCTTTTGGGAATCTTTTAAAAACGTGGGTGTGAAATCTCCATCAATAAAATTTTTGGCAGTTAAAGTATTACAAAAAAAATTTGAAAGCTCTTTATTATGTACTGTTCTTTAATAAGCCTCTAAATGAGCATATACGGTGCAATAATGCCGCTTTTGTTTACTTTTTTGATTTTTGTCTTGTTTTATTTTGTTTTAGCATAAAGTAAAAAGAGCTTATAGGTAAACTATTTTGTGCTATTTATTTTTAAAGATATCTGGTAAGGACAGTACAACATATAGTATAGGTTTGTTCATAATGATGGGTAAAAAATCTACAATTTTACCACCATGTAATGATAGTTCCTTGAAATTTTACCCTACTACACCAAAATGCCACAGTCACTAAGATGGGAGGTGTTGCTGATATATGATTGGAATGCACATGTATACTTACATACATAATTTTTAAAAAATTGTCTTTATTTTCTGACAGCTTTTTGGTGTCCTTTGCTTAGGGCTAAGGGGAAAATGTTTTCTGCTATTTTGCTATTTGCATACTCACCAAGAACCTTGCTGTCTAAGCCATCTTCCTACCTACCTAGCTGTGTACTGTTTGTTTTTTTCTTTTCATTTCTTTCTTTTTTTTTTTTAAATTTTTGATATTTATCTGCAAGGCTGGTTATTACTTGATCATCTGGAAAATCAAATTTCATTTCAGCCACTGGAATATGATATTTAGATAATGAGAGGTAGTTTGAATTAATTAAGAGGATAATATTAGGGTTTATATTAGGGAAAAGTAAAGCAGCATTTGTTGTCATGGATAACCTGCCCTTCTTGATGAAAGACAACATGTAGGAATAGGGGAAGTAGGCACAAGTTCAAGAAAGTCATTGAGGCAAAGCTAACGTTAAAGACTGTTTTCATGTGGTTGTTACACAAAATGATATTGGCAATTTTGTAAATTAAACCCTAATATTAATTATGTAAAAAAAAAACCTTATCACTTATTAAGAATCATTGACTAATATTCAGTAAATAGCATGTAGCACTATTTTAACAAATTATATTCTCCGTTTTAGGAACAACTGATTTTATATCAAATCCTGACTATGTGGGATTTGTGAGTATGCAAATTAAAACAACTATTCTCGTTTTTGTCCCCATAATTTTAAAAAGTGTGAAAACATATATATATGCCTTTAAAGATGGTTCAAATTATTCTCAGACTCTTTTTTTCTCTCTTAACATGCTCAAGCTTTTTAGGCCACAAATGAAGTGACAGAAGAAAATCCATTGAAGATGGAGGTATATGTCTTTTAAGGCTTCTTTTGGAAACTAATGTATTTATTGCCATTATGGAAGTTCAAATCATTGAATACTTTGAATTGGTTTTAGAAAAATTTGATGTTAAATTTTGTATCAACTCAGTAAATGCTAGCTATAACTTCGTGACCAAACTAAAGCCCCAAACAAGCAAAATAAATAAATAAGTAATAAAAAACTTCTGCCTAAGCCCTACACCAGATCAGTTAGATGAAATTTCAAGCTCCTCAGATGATTCTAATGTAAACCAAACGTTTATATATATCAAGAGATCTTAAAATTTTTACCTTTTATAAAATGTCATTCTTCCTGGTTTGAAGTTAGGAAAATGAAGATATCTATTCAGAACTGAATATACTAATGACATGTACAGATAGCTCATCATCTGGCTGAAGTTCAACAACCTATCTAGACTTTTGAAAACATTTCTGTCAGTCTTGCAAGAACATCTCAGGAAAGTAACAATGATGAAGGACAGTGTCAGCAGAAGTCCACAGTCTATCATTTTGTTACCTTGGGTAAGCCATTCAACCTCGCTGAGCCTTAGTTTTTAGTTTACTTTTTTATAAAAGAAGAGATGATTGAGGTGATCCGATGATGACTAAGATTTCTTGCAGTTTTGTATACTCCATGACTGCTTTGTCATGGACTAGTGAACTTAAGTAACTTGAACCTTGCTAGTCGTCTAAAAGATGCAAAATTATTTTTGTTTCTCTTAAGAGAGCTCTAAAAATTATCTTGGAAACAATGTAGAAATCTCAAGGACCATTTATTACTTTGTTAAGCCCATCAGAAGAGATGATAAGCATTCATTAAATATGCTTACTAATTGGTTGCATGCTAAAGTGTCAGCAATTCTAATATCTTAAGAGTTGATGGGTATTAGTTAGCTAATGCTTTTCTCCTGTAAGAGATTTCAATAGAGTGGCAATCAGATTAACTTAAGCGGTGGAGTTAGAGACCTCAAATCCTTAAAATATTTAGTATGAAAGGTGGACTTTTATCAAACTGAAAGCAATACTTTTTTCCTGTACTTTATCAGCAACTAGTCTTTGTTCACCTTCTTTTTCTTCCTGGCATGTTCTTCTCCGCTTGTTGAAATCCTACTAGGATTTTGGTATCCAGGTCAGATGTTGCATCATCCATGAAGACTTCTTTGAGGCATCCTAATCAGGATTGATTTTGACGTCTACTTAATTGTCCCTTAGAACATTTGAAATGTCTCCTTTAGATCACTTACCATCATCTTTCTCCTAATATAGATTGCTAGGCATTTGTGTTTCTCTGTTATGAAACTGTAAATTCCTTGAGAGCACACACATCTAATTCATTTTTATTTTTAATCTCCTCAACATGTGTGTATAGCATAAGACCTATAATAGGTATTCAATAAATGCTTGGTGAATTGAATTGATAAAAGCATAGGAGACTATCACTTGGTTAATATTTTATTTTATTATTTTATTATTATTATTTTTTTTGAGATGGAGTCTTGCTCTGTCACCCAGGCTGGAGTGCAGTGGCGCGATCTCGGCTCACTGCAAGCTCCGCCACCCGGGTTCACGCCATTCTCCTCCCTCAGCCTCCCCAGCAGCTGGGACTACAGGCGTCTGCCACCACCACGCCCGGCTAATTTTTTTGTATTTTTTTAGTAGAGACGGGGTTTCACCGTGTTAGCCAAGATGGTCTCGATCTCCTGACCTCATGATCCGCCTGCCTCTGCCTCTCAAAGTGCTGGGATTACAGGCGTGAGCCACCATGCCCGGCCGGTTAATATTTTATTAATCTTATTTTAAAAAATTAAAAGGTGATTTTTAAATATTTAAAGAATGGATCTATGAAAATTGTATATTTCACTAAAAAATTGAAATTTCTATATTCTTTATATAATGTTATTACCAAAGAAAGACTTTATAACCCTGAAAAATAGTTTTATAATTATATACTTAAAAAGGAGCTTACAGTCATTAATTCTATTTTGGTATCTCTAGATAGGAGAGCCTTTAAACTCTTTTATAAAAAACATTATGCTATCATTAAAATCCTATAAAACATAAATCTATAGCCTACTTTGATTATAGGTGTAACAAATAGCATTAAATCACTATTCTCTATGAAATATTTTTTTCTCATGTGTTTGCAGACAGAAAAATTTGAGGGTACAGAATCATAAAATATTAGACTCTGAGACTTCCAGATTGACTTCTTACCAATATAGAGTTGATTGACAGTTGGTCATTCTGCCTTTGGTTGAACGTGAGAAATAAGTACCTCCTAAGGCATTTCTTTCTATTTTGTCCTTTCTCTGATAAATAGGCAGTTTGCAAATATGCGCACTATCAGTACGTAAGACAGATTTCTTTGGAAACATGATGATACTGGGGTGGTAAAATGTGAGATGCAAACTAGTTGATCTACAGTTGATACGATAACTTAATTCGTGAATGTCTTTGGTTAACATTTTAATTGGGACCTTTATCTAACTAAACAGTGTCTATTAATTTATTTTGTACTGAATACTGAGCGGTAAACAATTTAGCTGGGATTTCTAGCTCTTTTAGGTGTTCAATAGCTTTACCAGTTGGGTTTGTGTGCTCATGGAAGGGTCAGCTACTTTCTCAAATCTGCCGTGAATGTTACAATAAATAGCATTACAGTATTTCTAAGGCAAATTCAATTTGATCAAATGTTAAATTATAATGAGTTAGGCAACAGTGTTTGACAAGATTTATATTTTATATTTGTGTTTTTAAACCTAAAGATGTACCAGAGAAAAGCATTTGCTCACATTGCTTCGTCAAACAACCCAGAAAAAAACAAAGACTCTATTGTCATTCTTTTAAAAACACAATTTTACTAAGAAAACCTACAACCTTTACTGAAAGCTCACTCATTTTCTTCCAGTTTGGGCTCTTGAGAGCTGAAAACTTCTAGATGCTATCTTACCACTTCATATTGAAATCTAGGTTGATGTCATACACTCTATGCAGAAGAAAGTATCTGTAGTGCTGATTGTTGAACCTGAATTGTTACAAAGACGTGCCATTTAGTGAGCTGTAATGGACAAATGTTGCTTAGTTAATTGTATAAAAACACTGCATCTTCAGCAAAGAGCTCTAATAGTAAAGGACAGTACACTGAAGGTAGAATAATAAAGATTGTGAAACAATATGTTAAAAGTAGCAAAAGCATTTTTGCAGTGTGACTTCAACAGTGAAGACCCATGTGTTTAGTTCCTGTGCTAAACAGACACTTCTGGTTTTCCAGAAACCATTCAATATGCTTCAAGTAAGTTAAAATTGTTAAAATATAAATTAAAAGCCATCAGATTGAGAGTAAAGGCCACAAATTGTAAAACCTTATAGTGATAGCTTGCCAACAACCAAATTAAATCCAGGGAATATTTAAAAGATAGAGGCTTAAAATTCTACTTGGTTTATAATCAGGAAGCTGTGGGGTTTTAAATTAATAAAAATATTCATGAGAATTATTTACATGTAAAATGCCACCCATTTTCCTTTATCCTTCTGGTAGAAGAAAATTGGATGATCCTTCTCAAAAGGGTAATCATGTAAGTTGGTGGCCACAAAGTATGAACCATGGTTAAAAGTCAGTGGTTAATGGTTTATTTTGTTTGCCTTCTTTTACTGCTTCCTCCTTCCCTCCCTTCCTTTTTATTTATTTATTTAGTTATTTTGACTCTATATGCATGGTTGACAGCTGTCAGTAATAGAATTTTTGGCTAGATCTAGACACAGCAATTCTTGAAAAATATGAAACTATATTTGTCCTTTTAGCCTACGATCTTAATTAAAAGATAAAATTATTTCAGGTCAATACAGCTACATAGGTACATGCACGTGTGCACACGTGTGTGTGTGTGTGTGTGTGTGTGTGTGTGTGTGTGTGTGTGTGTTTATTCAGTAGAGCAACCTTTGCAACAAATGACAGTGTTGAAAGCTCTTTCATTCTGAATGGACCAGTTAGTAGCTCCATACAGATACCATCTAAGTGAACCTATTTAAATATCTTTCCAGATTCTTAACTAAGTGGTGCAAGTCTGTCTTGGAGGTGGCACTTATTTGTCCCTTAGGGGTTAAGTTTGGTTTGATATTCAGTTGAAGTGTCAGTAAATAAGATTTATGAGAAATTAATTAAAACTAAAATTGAAAATGGATGAGGTACAAGTTTACCCTAAAATGACTTGAATATATTTGTCCCAAATGCATGAAAAGAATGTTTTCTAATGGACTCTTTTGATTAGAATAGAAACTAATCACAAATAAACCATTTAAAACTTGCTATCATGATACAATTGTTTTCATTTAGTGGTCGGCCACGCCTTCTTTTAGCCCTTTGTCCAGGGTTTAGTTTAGTCATGCGTATGTCCTTGAAGAAATGTAGCATCTTTCACAAGATTTTGTACAAGTGAAATCAGATACCAGTTTTTATTGCAGAACCAAGCCTACAAATGTTTCTCTTTAAAGACATTTTTAATAGAAACAGTAAGGTATAAATCATTTAAGCAATTACCTGGACATTGTGGAAATGGGGCTTGGCTTACTCTGTAGCCCCAGATGTTTCCAGATTCCAGTAATAACCCGGTCCAGATATTTACAGCTTAATTTTCTGTGCATGTGCACTTGTCCACAAATGGCTCCTATTTCCCATTTTCTGTTGGACAACTGGGCTACTTAGAGGTTTAAAAAAAATGATTTCAGCTTGGGTGATGACAAACATTAATGGTGATAATAAGTTGCTTCTAGAAACTTTGATCACTTAAAAACATATAGAGGCTAAGTTTTAGAGGATTTTATACTAAAAAATAAATTGTTCAAATGGCATTTTGCTTTATGGATGAGAATGGGGTGAATAACTTCCCCTATCCCTCAAAATTTTAGTCTTGATATGCTACGTGATCAAAGTGATTCTTCGGTTTTTTAAAAAAATGCATATTCTGGCACTGGTTGGGTTATCATGCAGGCTGCTAGTTTTTCTTTGCATCACTACCCCACAGGTTTTCTTCTTCTTACTAGAAACTAAACAAATGGAAAATAATGATTGGTAACCATCTGCTGTGCAGAAATTTTACATATAGCAGTTAACTCTATTTTAGAAAACAAGACCAAATGAGTGCATTATACTGTTGCCAGTAAATAGCAACAAGCACTACAACGTTCCTTTGGACAACACAGGCTCACAGGGAGCCAACATTTTGTTATGGGAAGTCAGTTGGTTGGGCTGTGGGGCTGAGTGTGCCCAGACATTTACTTGTGTGTTTGTGTCTGTGTGCCTATGTCTGTGTATGTATTGCTTATGTAAAGAAAGTGATTGCTTCCTCTCTGCCTTCTCCTTGTGTCTCCCTTCTTACTGCCATAATTCCAGTCACGTAAATCAAAGTAATGTAGATGTAAATAAATCAATTCAATCACATCATCCTAAATCTTTTTATTCACTTAAGAAATAAACTTAAAATCCGTAAAGTCAGACAGAATAAAGATTTGTAAAAGTATGTAGGCTTCAGATCGGAATCGTGGTTTTCTTCATTGTACATGTTACAATGACTAGTGGCTAGCCAATGCATCTTTAGATTATTCTCTTGTCGTATCTTCTGCCTAAAAAACACCTTAACAGGAAATTAGATTGAGTATATGTACAAAAGATATTGACAGGCAATGATTATTCATATAGCTGCTGTTGAAGTATGGACGTTGTATTGAGGGTAGACCTGTAATGAAATAGACAGAAGTAAGCGGTTACAAAGAATTTATTCAAATGGACCAGGTAAGGCATGATTTTATAGTTATCCATATAATCTGTAATCTGTGTCTCTCTCTCTCTTGCTCTCTCTGTCTTATATATATAATCTGTTTATTATATCAATATACTTAGACACTTGAAACGTATAATCTCTCTCTTGCTTTCTAACTTTCACTTATTTGATACGGGGATTTTGCCATACAGCAAGAAAAGTTATTTAAAATGGGCAGTATATTGAGTTCAAAGGACCCATACAGTTCATAAATTCTCTGGTGTCTACTGGATTTTTCATCAGGGAGACTTCCAATAAAAATGATCTATTTTAGAAATAATATTGTTTAGTAGGTTGAAATGTGGTGTAATAAAATTAGACCTTCAGTCTTCTAAAGTTACTACTTAGATGGCACCCTTGGGATGGTAAAATGGCTGTATAAGCAGATGAATCAGACAGTTCCACTGATGGGTACATTTGTCAGTCTCTGTTACAGATATAATATATTCTTATATCTGTAATCCTGACACTGTTACATCCAAATGAAATCAACATGAGGTTGTCATCTTTAAGCAAATATGTTAAGTGTTGTCTTTTGTGCTTTGGATTTGAAAGAAAGGGGCCCAGGGGAGGCAGCATCATGCAAATGGAACAAATCCCATTTCTTCTGAGCTGTGCTGTTTTTCCCCTCCATGGCAGCTGGCTGTGTTATCTTTGTGTGTTTCTCTGAGTGCTGACAATTCTTTCAGTGATCTAAGTTAGGGCACATTAGAAAGTGGAAGCAGCTGTCTGTCGCTATACTGAGAGACGTGTTTGCTCTACTGCAAAGATGAAGGACCATGAATCCTTGACACACTCTCCCCCCTCCCCCCTGTACTTTCCAACATGATCAACATTCAGACGCACAGATTGTCTGCTTGGACAGTTTTTTGTTCTGACTGACAGCATCTGGCATAGACAAATTTAAAAATACATAGCATGCCATGCTTGGAATTGGAACATCCCTTTTTTATTAATCTTCTCATTTAAACCATTCATTTACATTTCAAGAAAGGTTACAGCTTGATATGGTTGAAACATTGATTTTTAAATGAATAACCTTCTAATGAAATGTCTTGAATGAGTACCAAGCAGCCAGTGTTCATTAAAAATTACACCCGATTAACACGGCCTTGAAAGCCTGAGAGGAAAGGGATTTCTTATTGTTTTAATCCACAATGCAATCCAGTGTTTACCTTTCTGGCACAAAGCGAATAGAAATGATGCCTGTACTTGCAACACTTCTGATATTGAACACAACTATGATATCACCCTTAAGCCGACAAAAACACTTGGTCTTGTTTAATCAGCTTTCTTTCACTCTGAAAGCCCTCAGAGGTGTTAAATTTTTTTAAAAAAATATTACCAAAATACACCTCTCTCAAATGTCCCACCCCTCCATCACCCCAAAATACTATGTCTCTATGCCCACATCAGAAAAAGAAAAAGCTTATATGTTTTCAAGTGGAAGAGTAGTAGAAAACGCTTTTAGGTTAAATGCTTCCCCTGCCCCTAGGATGGTGGATATACATTTATTTGTTTGCATTACTTTGGTAATAAAACATAACAGTGCAAAAATTGCTCTCTGTCTCTGCCCCACTCACCCCCACACACATTCACATTTCTTACCCATTCTCAATTCCATAGTCAACCTTAGCAACATGCCTAGCATTCATGTAAAAATAATATGAAAATTGGCCATATCAGTCAGTCTTTGGACTTTGAGTCCAGGGGCGGAGGTAGGAATAAGGGGAGGAGAATCCTCCTTTTATCATGCATTTTAGACTTTTCATATCACTGCAGATTTCAGCTGTTAACTACTCACTCCAAGGGTAGCTACATTATTAAATAGTTCTAAGGGGTGTTTGGAGAAGGCAGGTGGTGCAAAATTGTAATAAAAAAATATATTCAAGTGCTGGGTAGTAAATATGTAAAGCAATGTACTGGATAGCTTGGAAAAACAGGCTTCAGAGGGAAGTTCAATTAACAGTTGTTAAGCAGAAGAGGTGATGTATTTCTTCAGCATGTGTAAGAGGTCACTTGCTTTAGGATAAATTTTGACGAATTCCAGAGAGAAATAAATGCTGAAATAAAAATGAAAACAGATTACAGTTTTATATCAAAGGTACTTTTAATTTTTGAATATGATAGGGGAAAATGACAAGATTTTATTCTGTGGATTATATATGATTACTTTTTATATTTTGCTAATGTTTAAATTATACACTTATTTTACTTTAAACTATTATTTAAACAAAAGAAATCTTAGAAATGAACATTAGCTTTGAATCTGGAACCAGTTTATCCACCCACCCCTCAACCCAGATCCTGGCTCTATAAATTTAAGGTAGACATAATTTGGTTGTTGTTTTTCTTTTCTTTTTTTCCTAAAAGCTAATGGCAGGGAATCCAGTTGGAGTGGATCTAGTTCCAGTGTTTTGATTGCTAGTAAATATTTTATAATCAACATTTTAAATATAAATTACATCCTTTGTTATTTTCCATTTTGATTTTTTTTAATGACTGTTTTTTAAAGGTAGTGCCAATGTGCATATGTAAGCAAACTGGGAATGGGTTAAAGTACACAATTCCCTTGTGTAAAAAGCCAGGTTTAGCAGTAATGCTTTTAATCTGGACTTGTAGAAGATTCAGGAGCATCCATAGATCTGCTCCAGTAATTACCATACCCCAAGTGGCACTGGAAGAGACATTTGCCTAAAAACTTGATGTCTTCATTACGCTGTTTACATTTTAATTAGAAACATGAAAATTACTGATTCATACAGACAACTATAGTTTAAGTGGTTTCGTTCACCATCCAATAAATCATAAAAAAAAACCCCACAGTTGGCATAAATAGTTTACTAGGAATCATTCATGGGAATAATGTGTTGGCACTATAAGCTGCTTAAAATATGTTTTTATTTTACCAGAGGTAGAATTTGCATATAAATTAGAGAATGGCATTTTAAGTTGACAGTCATTTATGCAGAATACCACCCACATGCAAATACATATATGGGCATATGTGTATACTTTCTTTGAGTTTATGGGTTTTTGCAGTATTGTGGATATAGATACATACCCAGCCCTAGCCTATCAGTTTTTAAAATGTGTGTCCTCTTTTAAAGTCCTTTCGGAAATGCTGTGGGTGTTCTAATGCATATCCACAACCATATCTTTTATTTGTTGGGCAGTATCAACTTGTAAAAAGGAAAATGTTTATTTCTTGTATGTGTACGTCTGGAGAAGGAGTTGCTGTTTCATTTGCTCATTCATTCCCTCTTTCCTCTGTCTTCCATTCATTCTCCCCTAACTTTTGCATGTACCTGTCAATGCTGCTGCCCTGAAACCGCTCCCACTCAGAGCGGCTGGAGTGAAGCAGGGTGGCTGTCAGAGTCCATTCCTGAGTCAGCAGCATGTCCATTGCCTGAATCTTGCGACAGTCACTCATCCAGTTTTTCCTTCCTCAGGGGACAGGCGTCCTCCTCATCAGCAAGGAGGAATGACCCTTCTGGCTGGCATGCTCAAAATCCCGAATCTCCCCACATTGGTGTGTGAGTTCAAATCTCCCCTCCTGGAGGCAGGGCTGGGACTCTAGCTAATGACTCCAAGATGCAGAGGGTCAGCGCACTGGTGAGCTTGAGTACTGAGGCATTGTGCGAGCCGAGTTGTACATTTTTCCCATAACTGCAGACTCCTCTCCTTCTCCTCTCCCCTCCCCAAACCCTTTATTGTAGATCAACATTATGCACAAATGAACCAGGCATAGCCACAGACATTATAAGCTATTTTCCTTTTCTTTATCTTTATTAGAAAGTTACTGGTCATGGCTGAAGGAGGATATGTTATTTTTTGTTTGTTTGTTGTTGTTTGGTTGAAAGGAAGCACACAATGAATGGACATTTACATTATGTCAGTGTTAAATTCACATTTTAGGCCCATCGGCTATAGATAAAAATGAATTTGAAAAATATTACATAGGAGAAAGAGTGTATGCATAAATGTTTAATTTGGAATGCTATAGTGGTCATTGTTTTAAACTTTTGAATGTGAACATATTAGGTTGAAACTCATGCTAACTGCCTGACATGATTTCTGGGAATTAATGGGTATAAGATTAATTTTCATGAAGCTGCTTTAGGTGAGATAAATTTTGAGCTTCACTTCTACATCTTTTGGTTTGCTTTTTATATGTTCTAGAGGATTGCCAAAGTTGGAAGATGCTAATCAGTTATTTTTAGTGGCCCACAATATTTTAGATTTTATTGGAAAGCCACTAGGATCAGTTTCATGGTAATCCAGGTAATTGGTCTAGGTAATCAGACCAGGAGTTTTAAAAACAGTAATTAGTACTTTGCATTTACCAGGCAGAATTCCTGAACAGGTTAGTTAGGGTAATAGTGGACTTCATGGACATATGCTTATTGGTTTGCTTTGCGTTGCCTCTTTCTTGGGGGCAGGTGAGGCAGGACACTTACTGGGTTTTTATACTTCCTAGATGTGATTAGACACAATAGTCAACATCTGTAAGGACAGAAACATGCTGCTTACTTGTACACACGGCAAAATTCTAATAGTTCTGTGCAGTCTGGTAAATCCTGTCTGCTTTATGCAGTGTGGCCTGAAACAGTTATGTGGTGAGGGAATGCTGGCTGCTGGCCAGCCATTGACTATGAAATCCTGGGTACCTGAGAGCTTATCAGTTCTTTTGCTTTGTAAAAGAAAAAAGTGATGAAAATGTTGGTAAACTGCCATGAAGGTTTAAGGCTCCTGGAACAAGGAGCCGTGTAATCAGATTGGAAAATGGAGCTTGAGATTCTCTGCATGGAGAGCAGCCGTCTGTGGACCCCGTGAGCTGCTGTGCAAGTGCCCGAGCTGACCACTTTGTTAGCAAATCAGCTTGTTTGCTGCAGCAGCAGGGTGGAAAAGACCAGAGCTTGTGATGGTATGTAACGGAGGTAGAGCTCTTGCATGGCACAATCTAATCAGCTTGCAATTAGCTCAGGCTCTACAGTCACCTTCTTAATTTTCTTTTCTCCCCCCTTTGTGTTAATACTGTGCACTTTAAACAATTAAGGAAGGGAAGTAATCCTTCAAGCAAATCAAAACCATCCTTTAATTTTATCACCCTGCTGAAAAAGTATCAGGTGGTCCACTGGTCCTCATCAGATGCTGGAAATTCTCCGGCTCACTGTAGCATAGAGAGGGGCTTTAACCAATTGATTTTTAGGATAATCTTTCAAATATCTTGGCAAGGGGAGAAGAAAATGGTACATCATTTAAACTAGAATCAAAGTTAAAACTGATGTGAAGGGGGATTACAAATGCCTTTTGGTTTACATGCAGTAATAAATGTCTTTTGGTTTATATACAGTAGTGCCTCTGTTTTATATTTTTAATAACCAGAGGCAGGGTGTGTGTGTGTGTGTGTGTGTGGTGTGTGTGAAAGAGACATCTGTGTGTATGTATCTCATATATAAAATCCTTTATGCTGCTGTTTATTTAGGCATTTCTTTACAGCACCTTTCTGAAGACTCTGATGACATAGCCACTTGTACTGATAATTCCACTACTTCACCTTTACCGAACTTGATTCACTCAGGTTTAAAAGAACAAGGCTATCATTGCTGATCGTATATGCTACTTGTTAATCCCTTAAAATAAAATTCAGATCCTGTGGGAGAGAGGTGAGAAGAACAAAACAGAGATTTGCAAAATTGGTGTAACAGTTTTATATTTTACTGAATTTAAGGACAGTGACTTCTGTAATATGACTTAAATAAGATGCCTATTTGCATAAACAAAATAAACAAATCTTCTAATAAATATTACTTAAGCTACTTTTCCTCATCCTCAAAGCTTTTGCTAAAATATTATTCATGTGACTGAATCTCTGACCAGATACGTTTATTAGGTGTTTGTCATGAGGTGAAAATGGGCACTATTTCACCAACGTTTACTTTAGAAAGCACTACAAGAAATGATGACTATAATAGCTTTTGCTTTTAATGGTTATTAAATAATCAATTAGAGTATTTTAAATAATTCTGCTGCTTAATAGTCCATTTCTTTTGGAGGTTGTTTGTGTTAATAAAAATAAAAATTACTATAATGTGATTGATGCATTAACACTGTATTTGAATTCTCTCCATGTTGGCAACATGAAAATTTATTTGCCTTTATTAAATGGAAACATATTACTGTTTTATTTTGCCTTAAAAAAAAACCTCACGACATATAACCAAGCATTTGAACTCAGCAGTTTTTATTTCAACAAACAATTCAAAAAGTTTAGGTGTTCATGTATTAATGTTGCCTGTAAAATAGCACTTGTTATTTTTCTATATGTATTTGATTATATGTCTTACATTTTGTATTTGGAAGAATGAATTCAGTTTGATAGAAAATGAGAGTAATTGATATAAAGTGCATTTAAAATTAACTAAGCTTTTAAGTTTGCCTCAGGGTTTTGCTGGTGTTTCTGCAGTGTGTCCTTTTTTTGTTTTTTTAACTTTTTTGTTTCTAATTAAAAAATAGATTAAAAGAAACATACATCACCTACACACATCTCACGCTGCAAAGATTCACTTTATATTCTTTTAGAGGACAAACTCCATTAGATATGCACTTACTGTACATTGGATTGTAAATCTTACAATTTAATGGTAATTCAGTGAGCAGTTATTGCTTCAGTGGCCTTTTTTCTTTCTTTTTTGTCCCATCTCACTTGTGAAATAGGGTTACCCTTTACAAGTGTCACATCCATAGATTCATCTTTTGTACTTTGTAGTTGTTCCTGCTGCATCATTCTTATGTTTAGAAAAAGGCAAAGCAATGGAGGAACCATGTGGTGGGTGGTAGGTGGGGAGTGTGTGTACGTGTGTGTTCAGAGGGTGGGGGCTGTGGAATGACAGCTTTCATGCTTATTCCAGAGAGCTAGGGAGGGGCAGGGGGAGATATCCAGAAAGATACAGGACTCTAGCAACAGAATAACCAGGAGTGTTAGCATCAGTCTAACAGATTAATATCTTTTTCTAAATATGCATTTCCTCTAACCTCATTCTCAATCTAACGTTCAGTTTTCCATAACAGATTGCATTCTGCACTTGAATTCCTGGAAGTAGAAATAGTATCTGATTGGTACAAGTCTCTTTGCCTTGCTTACACTGTTAATATTCTTATCCCTTTTGGACTCCGAAATACTTTTTTTTGTAGAAACAATATACACATTCATAAAGAAATTATAAAGGGATTCTCCTTTTGAAGATAATGAGTTCTCTTCAGGAACTGCAGGTTACGTGGCGCGCAAATGAGCTCTAAGTGGGGGGATTTAAAGTCCTGCTACAGCATTTAATTTCTTGAGGAAAGGAGTTCAGTTCAAGGTTAGCCTGTTATTGTGGCACTGGCAACTACTTCTCGCGTCCCTGTTCTTCTGCCAGCAGTACTGCACAAAAGGCAGTCATTTTTATTTAATACGTAGGGAGGTATTAATCACTGCAGTATTTTCTTGCAAAAATTTATCTTATCATATTCATTGTTTCACTACCCATGACAATAATAGGTGTTTAATTACTCAATAAGAGCCATTTATAGATTCCATTTTTCCTGTATGCTGGACAAATGGTATTGATTTTGTACTTTGATGCAACATGAAACTGTATTAAACACAATTAGAATTCCAAGGCTGGTAAAATGTACATTTGTTATGGTAACTGGACTTGCTTTGAGAAGCTGCAAGCGTCTTCTAATACAGGGAATGCGTTTGGAGTAAAAAGGAGATTTGATTTTATTGCAGCTCTGTGGTTAAAAATGAATGCTCTTTTTCTTATGTTGTGTGTCTATGTGTGTGTGAGTGCATGTGTGCATGTAGATTTTAGTTTTAGTGAAGTAATAAAGAGTTTATATTAATTGAAAAGATTTTAAATGAATGATTCTTTGTAGTCAGACAAGCCATTGTGTACAGGTGAACACTGACTCTGTGTAATCTTGTAATTGTGTCTCTTTAGCTAATGCCATAGGTCTTTATTTTACCAGCAAGTAAGTTATTACCTGGAGTGAGGGTAGGAACTCTGCTAGATAAAGTAGCACCTTCATCTCATGCTGGATTCTAGTTTACCTCCTTCTAAGGTGATGAGGAAGACCTCCAAATCCCTGTTGTGTCATAAGTTAAACATTGGGTTTTGTTAAAATTGGCACTAAATAAAAACCTTTCATTTAGCTGGCACTATTATGTCATAGTCAGGCAGCACAAAGTCTTGCACAGAACTGAGCTCCATTCTGTCTTCCAGCAGTGCAAGTCTGCCTGCATTTTGCTTTACTTTGCTTTTTGCAAACACATTCCCACCTGCCATTTGGCCCATCCAAAACTATAATTTGAGAAGACTCTCTTGTTGGCCGATGCATTAATTGCCTGTGATTTTCAGCTTCTTACAGATTTATTTGCTGTGGAGGAAGGGCATTTAGCCTTGCCAAAATAAAAAGCAGAATGAACCAAGGACAGACTAGCAGTTGCCTAATCTTCATAATTTCCACTAAAGTGTAGCTTGTATCCTTGCTAAATCTTACTTTGTATTTTTTTTCTAAGGATCGTAGACCTCCAGGCTGAAATTTCTCAGTTTTAGAGAGTGAATGGATGACTACCCTTATCCCTAAATAAAGGAAGTAGCTCATTGACACAATTCCTTTCTGCATCAGGAGGGTATTTTATTTGCTGGAACACTAATGATCAGTACTAGAACACTAATTGATAGCACTACTTTGATATAGAATTTTTAACATTTGTGTAGAACGCACAAAACTTCAGGGGAGATTTTATAAATATTTGCCATTTGCTTCACAGTACAGAAACAACCTCAGTCAATTGTTTATTAGTTTTAATTGAACATTTCTTATTCAATTAATATTTGTATTATTATTTTCCTTATGGGTTGTCATCTGATTGGATATGTTAACATTTGTAAGGCAATGAGAAAATAAATAACAGTTTACATCTGGCTAGTGTATTCCTTTTTATCCTAGAGCTTTCAAGAGTGAGAGTAAAAATAAATTGATTGACCTGCCCATTTTAAAACACCATTCTATTTTTTTCTCATAAATATGAAAAGAAAACCCAACTTTCATTCCCGAAGTATGTGTTTTATGTTTATTTTACCTTGTTATAGGGGCTGGGCAGATACTGGCAAGAAGGGGCTTCTCGGGTAATGGAATCTGAGGTCTGCAAAGTCCTGTTCAGATAGATCCTTGAACACATAGTCAATCGCTTCTTGAGTGGGATGGGGAATGCTGTAGTTTATAAGGTAGGATTACCTTTCAAAAGAGAAGAAAAAATGTCCAGGTATTTCCAAACCTTTGGTCTTTCTCCAGCATAATGAAACTAAGGTCTGCTTGATTATCTGGCCTGGGCTGTAGGTCGCTGATGATTTCATTTGTGATCTCTCCAAATGAACTCTTTTGTACTTTATATTTCAGCTTAGACAAATCATTTATTTACTGAATAATGTGCATGTAGGTTCAATTAAGTGAAAGATGATCCCATGTAATTAGCTAGTTGTAAAGTGGATTGCATAAAAAACTGGCATGGAGGCTGTTCTATAGCTAAATATTACTTTTTAGAAAGGCTTTCACCTCAAATAGTGTCTGGATTGCCCAAGGAGTGTCTGGGTTTGGATTTGGGCTGCACAACTCCTTACTGCAAAGTGATGTATTCCTTCTCTGTGTTTGCCAAGGGCAAAGTTATGTGATGCAGGTGGAAACTTGGCTTTCTAAGGAAGCCATCTGAGTCCTCATTATGGCATCAGAATGTATGAAGACTTACACTTTGGCATGCATAAGGACACCCATTGCCATATTTACGGTACCTTAGACTCTTCAGGAAGAATCTATTTTGAGAACTTTACTTTTGTCATCTTATCTCACAGAAACTTTCTATATTGTTGTCAACAATGAACAGTAGTCTATATGCAACCATTGCTTCTTAAGCATTAATATCACATGTAACTTCTGAATTCCTTTAACTTCCTTACTGTGGGGTAGTATAGTATTTTGTTTGTGGAAGCGATTCTAGACTCCTGTGTCTACCTCGTTTTTCTTTTTCTGCCCTTATAGATTTTGCCTTTCCTCCCTCCAAACCTCAGCACTGTCCACTCCTGCCCCCATCTAGCAGGATTCTCCTAACCTCACTTTTAGCTGTTTGAATAAAAAAATCGATAAGACTATTATAAGCATTTGAAACTTTTTAAAAGACAGAAACAATATTTTAATTACTACTGACATGCCAGTTGGAAGCCCATATCCTCTTTTATGACGGTTCAGTTTAGAAACTACATTGCTTCATTTCAGTAACTTTATTACCATTTGGTTCAAAGATTGCTATTTCGCCTTGGCCACAGATTTCATCAGTTGCCCGGTTCACCTTTGTCCACGCTATACTTGTGAAATGACCTCCTCCGTTAGTGCTTGTCAATAGTAAATTGCTATATTCTGCGCCTAGAAACACACCAAAGGACTACAACAGTTTATTGAATGACTGAGTTTGTACTTAATTTTTAAAAATTAAAATTTAATTGGAACAGTCTTAATTACCATTTAATACTAGTTAATTAAGGCACTGGTTAGGGTCAGCTATCACAGACATCATTCTTATTGATAGTAGGAACAATAAACACAGCGTAGTGTGCAGGTGTCTATATAACAAGTATGTTTTCTTTGATGTTTTCCCCCTTTAATTTTCTAACTATTCTATCAAAATAACAATATGTGAGGTGGCCAATATTCAGTTACCCTGATGACATCAAATTAATTTTTTTGAGAATTCCCAATGACTAAATTATCTCTTCACAGAAACTTATTTTAAAATGTTGAGAAATTTGTGCTATTGTAACACAAAGACAAATAAGATTTGATATCACAGTGTGGCTTAAAAATAGTTATGTAAACAATCTTAAATATAAATTTTTATTTGAAACAAATGACTGAAATAGTATATTTGGAAGTATTTAGAAATTTCTGGTTATATCAAGACCAGTAGTGTCTCTGTTAAATATGTATTTTTCTTAACTACATATATTTTTATTTATTATAAGATTTACAGGAAAAGAAAAAATGCCCACTCTTCACCTCTTTTCACAGATAGTTTCACTTTTTTGTCTCCTTAACAAAGCCGTTTCCATAAATAGATCACTGCCAAGTTGCTTGAAAATTAGGGTAAAATAAAAGGCCTGTATTCTTGGAAATCTCATTTTAATGAAATTTACAATAATGATCAAATGCTGTAGATATTTTTCAAATGTTGCTTGATATGCACTTAGTTTTGGTTGTATAATTTCACAAAGATTATTTTACTTTACTAAAAACACTTAAATTCCAAATTCCATCTCTTCTGCATTTTTAATCTTCTTTGTTTCTGTTTTGTCATTACACTCTTTGAAATAACCTGATATCAGGCAGAGTTTACCTACTAGAGAATAAAATGAGGATCATACTATTGAGGAGTGTTTTTTGGTTTTTTGGTTTTTTTTTTGAGACAGAGTCTCATTCTGTCGCCAGGGTGGAGTGCAGTGGAGCAATCTTGGCTCACTGCAACCTCCACCTCCTGGGTTCAAACGATTCTCGTGCCTCAGCCTCCCCAGTAGCTGGGATTACAGGCACATGCCACCACACCCAGCTAATTTTTTTATATTTTTGGTAGAGATGGGGTTTCACCATGTTGGCCAGAGGAGTGTTGTTTTGACAGATAAACATGGTAAGCTTGGTTGTTTTCTTCCTGAATGTTTTGAAGTAAAAGAGGATTGAAATTTTATTCCTCAATAGAAATTAAGAATAATTGTATAACTCTTGTACAATTTTATTGATGTTAGGCAATGAAGACAGAAAAGAAATGTTAAGTTTTTCTCCTTCCAGATGTAACTGATGCTACAATAGCCGTGACATTCAGGAATATGAAAGTTTTCATCAGTTTGTTTATACCTTTGGTTATATTGGTATAATTTTTTTGTTTGTTTTAAATGAGATTATTGCTCTAGAAGAGAAAAACTTAATAAAACCTTGTGTTTGAAAATAAAATTTTGTCAGAATTTCAGCCAACAAGATTTCCTTTGTGAGGCACAACTAATATTTCAGTGTTGCTGTTCCTCAAAGATTGGATTTTAGGTTGCATGCAGCTCAGGACAGAATTATATCAAATCAAAAGCATATGCAGTCTACATGTGATTTGTTTGCATGATATGCAAAGATATGAATTGTGTATTTTAATCCGTATACTTTAGGTTCATTTTACAAAAAGAAAAATTAGCTTAGTCTAAATCTGAAATACAGACATTTACAGGCATTACATTACATTACATTACAGTTTGAATCATGATGATTAGGTTTATTTTATGATATATTAATATTATTAAAATTCCCAGTAAGAAGAAGTCACATTTAATATACAATATTTGAGTGGATTGTGTGTGCTTATTAGTAGTGTCACAGTTTAAGCAAAACTATTAAGCCACCATCTTTACATACTTGGTTTTACCTTTTTGGATGACTTGGGCAAAGGTTCAAGGTATTTCTTTTCAGGTAAATAATTTGTAACTGCTGTTAACTAAAATATAGTTCTCTAAAATAGAACCCATTTAGAAATAATAATAGTTGGAAATCAACAACATGGGAAACTAGATGATTTGTGGGTTCAAATTTACTGATAGATAAGTTAAACATTAGAGCCATAAAGTGTAAATTTGCGTAGCGTTTAACAAGCTTTAGAAGAGCATTAAAAGTAACATATATGTAATATGCAATATGAATAGAGCTTCACAGAGCCCCAGAGGAAGCTGAAAATGTAGTTCAGGACGCTTCAGGCTGTCTGAGATGTTGAGATTATGTTCCACGAAGACCAAAATAAGGTTTCAAAAGGTTTTCTTGCAACACGTAAGTTTTCCAGATGAAGAGAAATGGAAATATATTAAAATTTCCAGCAGCTTAAAAATGCAGCCATTTGTAAGTGATTAAAATGGATGTTGTTTTTAGTTTTTCTGTAGTAGTTGGCATTCCTTAAATGGTTTTTATATTAAACCAGTTATGTTAAAAAACAAACATGTACAGAGTGTGCCTATCTTGTCACTATATTAATAGAAAATCACTCAAAAGTTAAAGGAAAGAAAAGTAAAACCATTATATAAAAGATTTTGAGAGCTGCTTGAGAGTTGTGGGGAGCAATCTTGCATCACGTCTATTAGGATTGTCAAAAAAAGACGAAAAATAAACCATATAAAATAGAGTTTATATAGTACTCTTTTCTTTAGATGTTTTTTAGAAGCCTCACATGTTGTCAACTTATGTATTTTTTATAAAAAGTGACCTGTAACTAAAATTTTAAGAATTTAGTTCTGCCATTGTCTTGAAATTAAGGAGGTAAAAACACAGCCTCTCTGGGTCTCAGTGTTTTTCATCCTAAAATGGATGACTTCCATCCAAAGATTTCTAAATTCTCTTTCAGCTCCAAAACACTATGAGAAACTATGGAACTATGAAGTTCCATTTCAAAATTTTTAAGAACATGGAAACTGATTGTGCTACTCAGTTTTTCTGGTGGGTATCAGCTGTGCAACGAAGAGTGTTGAACAGTATGTTATTTCTTACCCTCTAGGAGAGTGGTCCCACACTGTGGGCTGCAGACCTCTGAGGAATTTTGGACTTGTTGCAAAAGTTTCTTGAATTCACACGTGTATTAAACACATGTTTCTTTACACATATGTACTATAGATGTTTTTGATGTATGTGGTGTCTCTTGTGATTAGAATAAAAACATACATCCATTTAGAAGTGTCATAAAGGTGTCACAGAATTCACCATAATTCTTAAGTCATTATGTCACCAATGGATGAGAAAAGTAAAATCAATATCTTAAATCTATGAGGATATTTTAATGCTAAAATAGGATGGACCTCTTGTGTACTTACTGGAGGTACATTAGTTGCATATAATGTGAACTATTAAGCATTGCCTTGGAAGATGTGCCATTAATATTTTTCCAGGAGATTTGGAATATTTTATTCCATTTGAACACTTAGTTGGGGTTATGGCTCCATTTCCTGCCAGAGTATTTGAAATATCCCATTAGCTTACTGTTAGTAGTTGTCTTAGGAACTTCTTACTAAGGGTGAATAGTAACCGCTATTTGTTGAGCATTTACTAAGCACTGTGTGTGTGTGTGTATGTGTGTGTGTGTGTGTGAGAGAGAGAGAGAGAGAGAGCGTCTGTGGGTTATTCCCATTTTACAGATTGGACTATTAAGGCAAAAAGATACTAGGTATTTTGTCCAATACCTCATAGCCATTGACAGAGATGGGAATAAAAATTGGCCTATGTAACATCACCAAAGCCCACGCAGTGCCTGTGGGAAAAATGAATTTCAGATGTAGCTTAATGTCACACACACAGCCCACAAGGAAATGCCTGACAATTATGCTCCATGTTCTGAAGCTGATGTGTCATCATCACCACAGAATTGCCACTTTATGCCTCAGTTTACCCAACTTCAAAGTAGAGAAACATTTCATCATTTAATTTTACTTGCTAGGATAATGTATGAATTAGTTAATGCTTATAAAGAAGTGATTTGATGAGGGGAAAGCTCTATCTAAATGCTAAGTATTATTTATTATTCATGTAAGCATATTACTGTACCCTTCAATCACCTTTTTTGGATGTTTCAAATGGGCAATTACTGTCTCTTTGTGTAAAGCTTTAAAAATTTTTAATTTAAATTAAAAGTTAATCTAATTTAGGAAAACTCTGCCAGCTGGAAAGGAACACAGACTTTTTTTCCCCCCTTTTCCAAACAAAACAGCAATTCAGAATAGATTCTCTTTTAATATAGTAATGTGGATAGGCTTTCCTGGGCTAGCGGTATTAGGAATGAGGGCTAATTAGTAATGGCTGTTTTGTAATGCTGGTAATCTATGTGTTAGGATTAGTGCTAATAATATATCTGATTAGGTGGAATTAACTGATATTTAGAAGGATGGAGATTCTTTGTTTATGAAATCTCCATTTTGGGGTTACGATGTGTAGCTGGAGTGGCCGAGTCCTTGAAATCAAGTTAACATGGCTTTCCCATAACACAGTGCCCATATATGAGTAGAGTCAGGAAGCAATGAGGGTCATTTGAGCTCAAGAAGACCTTTACATCTTAAGGCCTCACTAAGGAGCCCTACAAATAGTGAAAATCAGAGTTCAAAGGTCAGAAATGTCAAGTATGCTTTAGAAGGGGAAGACGTATTTACCTGAGCTCTTCAGTTAATATCCAGCAGTCCTTGATGGGAAAATTCTTCCTATGTAGCACTTTCCGTCACATGCCTGTTGACTCAAAAGTAACTGGTTTTCGTTTTAAAATAGAAAATGAAAAATGTATCATTGAAAGAAATCACTGTTTTAATTCCTCTCCCCTACAAATTTGCATGTTCAACCTTCCTTTTAAAGTAACCATTTTTAAATGTTCCCCAGCACTTACATTTTAAGGAAGTATGCTTAGAAATCACATTATTCAGTTGCACAGTTTCAGTTGCCCAGCAGTATCATTAAATCCTCTGGAGTGATTCCAGTCCCATAAAAATTAGGGACCCCTTTACATTGTTTCCATATTCAAATGGAAATCTTTTTTGCAAGTTAGTAATTAAAGTATTTAACCTCTCTTTCCCTCCATTTATTAGAAAACTCTTTTTTCTTTATTTTTTCAATTACGAAAAAACTGCTAAAGCCAATCAAGCATTTATTTTGATAAACCGCTTGTAACAGTCTCAGCTAAATTCTGCAAATACAAAAAAAAAAAAAAAAAAGCTAAATAATCACCCTGAGCAGATTTTGCGGAGACCTTGCTCAACCTGTTCAGGGATAATTATGCTGAGCTTTTAGTATGGGGCAAAGGAAAACATAAAATTAAGGCATGAAAGAAAGTCTACCTATTTTGAGAAAATACTGGGATAATTGGTACTCTTTTTATTACCATTTTATTATAGAAAGATATTGTCTTGTCATGAAATATAGGTTTACAGCAATGAAATAGTACTATTCGGGGTTGAAAGAATTTCTGTGTTAGATGGATTGATTTAAAATGTAATAAAAATAGTAAATTGCTAAATAGTGAATCGCTAAATAGTCAAGTTAGAGTTCATTATTTAAATGACTCCTTTTTCTTTTCTTTTTAATCATACGATGTTCATAATTGCTTTGTTTCTGACAAGTACATTACAGGGACTTTTTTCTTCTTTTTTCTTTTTTCTTTCAGAGTAGCCTTTGGTTTGGAGCTACAACCATAACTTTCTTTGAGAAATGGAAACATCAGGAATGGTACCACTACATGCAAGGTGCTAGGAGTAGAAAGCAATAGACAGATTCACAATGTTATAAATGGTGGTGATATGAAATGTGACCCTGATAATGGTTATGTGGTGCTTTGGAAATTTACCTCTCTTACAGACTTTGTCCTTTTGTATGTGAAGGTGACACTGAACAGTGTGTCTGAACAGAATGATGTGTAATCTGTAGTTCTTTATATCTTATCAGGGGCAGATCCTGGTTTTGTGGAGCCTGAAGCTTGCACAACATGGGGGCAGTGTTTTAATGAGAACAATAGTACAAAATTAAAAATGCAAAACTAGGTACAGGCATTGGAAGGGGCCAGTATTTAGTGAGGATCCCTGAAATTTCAACTTCATTACGCTTCGTGGTAGATCTGTCTGTGCTGGTTACATACGTGAAAACTGAGAATAGGTATTTGAAAGCTTCATTTGGACCAGGCTTATTCAATTTGTGTTGGTAGATATTCATGGCTGGGAGGACAGCACTGGTTCTATTTTTAGAAATTTTAACAAGTGCTACTTTCCCAGCACTGATGGTACAAATCACAGAGCTGGGGGCGAGGTTGCAAAATCTGGATGACTCAGTTTCCAAAATTACAGTTTTTATACTTATATTGATAGTACTTACACCAGAAGGTGCTAGCTCTTTGATCAAATACTGAATTGTGCGGAAATCAGATTCAAGTGTCATGTTAAAGTCATGAAGGGAAGAGAAACCAGAGCTGACTAGACTGGTAAGAAATCTTAATAAAAATGGGGACATTTGTAACAATAATTAAGGCAGGGAAATGCTGATTAGTGTTCAGCTACTCTAGTGAGAAGCAAAAAGCACCAATAACGCAGATATTCTTCGTCTGGATGCCTTGCTTCCTCAATGAGTCAGTCCCAAAGGGGCCTCCCCTCATGCCACTGTATACTCTGCTGGGAGCTTTGTCGGCTAAAGCTTCTAATATCTACAGTGGCTTCTCTTGCAGCACTTTGGTTTCCAGGGAACCATCCACAGGTTCTACTGATTTGTCAGTATCTTTACACTCAGCCTCTGGTTGCACCAGGCATTCATCTTTGGTAGTTGCAGTGTGTGTTTGGGCCCTCCTGTGTCCAGATTATGCTTTGAATCAGCACATATTTATTGGCTAACTGTAGGGTACACAACTACGGTAAAGATGATAATACGTAATCTTACCTTTGGGTAGCTGCTTGCGATTTATAAAATACCTTTATATCCATTACTTTCCTTGCTTCTCACAATTCCAACAGGTAAGCAGACTCAGTGCTGTAATTCACATATTACAGAAGACAAAACTGAGATTAAGGAAATTGCTCCAGGTCAAACAATTAAGAAGTTGCAGAGGACTTGAGCCCTGAGCTACGGACTCAATAGATATTGTTTTTTAACCATTACATGGACCTTGCAATTTATTAGGGAGATAAGAAATGCAAATTTTTTTCCCTTAAATGCGTGTGTGTCTTTATATAGAGATATATTTCCTTAGTAATTGTACTATAAGAAAGCATCAAGAAAGTGTCTAAATAAAGCACCCAGTGAAGAGTTGTACATCTAGTGTGTTCCAGAAATATGAATTGATTAGACTTGATATATGTCTATTAAGCACTTGGAGAGTACAGGGCACTGTTTTAGAGCCCTTGTTAATTGATGATCATGACCGTGTGTTGTTTTGGGCCCTGGGCCCTGTTTCAGTGAGAAGATAGAGCTATCAGAGGAAAAGCCATCAGTAGTTTTAGACACTAGACTTCCCTCTGCTTTTACAAAATGCCATCCCAGATTCAGAGGCATTTCTTATCCTCAAATGGAACATCTTCACATACCACACTCTTCCATTTCCCTCTTCCAATTGCCTCCATTGCTTGTAACCTTGACTGAACTCTCCCCTTTTTGCGTTCTCTATAAATCTGCTAGTCACCACTCCCACAACATAGCCTATTTATGACATTGCTGCAACCTCATCTCTGAATTCTGGATTTCATCTTCTCTCATCCAGGCTGATGTGTTCTGAAACCGGAGCTCCCAGACCCTTCTGAGTTCTCACTGTCACCATTCTGCGACAAATCCTGCTTCTTGTTATCCTATGAAACTATATTTCAGAGCCCTGCCCCATGTCCCCTTCCTTCTTTCGCTTCTTCAAGTGAAACTGCTCAAAGACCTCATTATTCACATGCTTCCACATCTGTACCCTTAACAGCATTCCAAATGATTTGAACAGCCTCACTTTTTTGTCAGTTACGTAGGAAAGTCTGCCTTCCTTATGTCACTGTGGTGAAATTATTTTCTCAATTTATTCTGTTTCAAAAAGAACAAAAAAGGTTCCTCCAGCGTTATAACTAAACACAGTATCAGTAGTTTACTAGGCGTGTGACTGGTGCAAAATGCGAACACAAGGCATGATGGCTTTTCTGTATTTTAGAATCTGTTTCAGGAGGAGTTCTTCTTCTTCCCCTTCCTTCTCCTCCTCCTTCTTCTTTCCTTTCTAATTTTCTGTATCCCTTCTTCCAATAATAATTTCATACAGTCAGTCATAGGGTAACACAAAAATAACATGTTCCTAAGTGTAGTTAAACTCACCTCACAAGCTTGGAAATGCAGTATAAATAAACCAAACCTTAAGTAGATATCAGAGCATGATTATATTACAAATGGTTCATTCAGTTTATAAACTATTTTTTCATTCAGTCTCCTGAATATCAGGTCCCTCTAGTATACCAAAGTTATCTGATTTACAAAAAAAATTTATGTGCAGCTATTTGGCAATAGCTCTTCTATTCAAAAATTCACTACAGATTCTATTAAGATTCCTTTCTTAAGCTAATATAAAACTTTAATTGAATCTTAAGTTTCTCCCTGAATAGGAATTTTTTAAACCTCTGTTCTCAGGGAAACTGTACCATTAGAAAGTAACAGTGAATTTTTGCTTCATTATTTTTCTCATTTTTTGTGGAAAGATGTCCTAAATGTAAAGCAAGGTAAGAAAGTACATTCATGTGAACGTGTAGACTCCAGTACACTTGGAACGCTCTACATTTGAAAAGACACTAACCTAAAATTGTAATATTTTATATGGCTTGACAATTTTTAATGTTGACCTAATATACTTCCAGAGGGTAATTAGGTAGCTGTGTGGTTTTGAACATGTAAATCATTGACATGTCACTTTTTAAGAAAAATCAGTATAAAATGGCAGTTTTGCTTTTTGTGGTTTTTGAAAGCTACTATGGTTTTTAAAAAATTATCTTAATTTTATAAGACCAAACACATCTGATGAAACCATTTCTTCTTACTTGCCTTTCTCTGTTCTAACAACTAAAAACTTCTTTCTTGATTTGGGCTTCGTGAAATTTATGCTCACAAAGCTCTTAGATTTAGAAAGTTCCTGTTGCATAGTTATTGTTGGGTTCTGTGTAGAGTGTGCTTTCCCTCATTTATTCCTGTAGGGTTCCTTGTGGTAAGTTTAGGTACATTCCTTTTTAGAGGCAAGGGGAGGGTTCTCCCCTCCCCAGGGTGCCAGTGAAACTCTCCATTACTTTGTCAACATGAGACTGCCTTGCCTAGAGAGACAAAAACCAACCAAATTTCTTTTCCATGTATTTTGTTTCTTCTCTGTTAAAACAAGAAAACTTTATCTTCAAGCCTTCCTTTTAAGAAACGTCTTTCTTACTGACGGGAACTTAAAACATCTGAAATGATTTTCATGACATATTACTGGCAGGCTCTGGTGTGAAAATTCTGCATGTTTCAAAAGTTCCTCGGCAAGCGATTGAAAGGTGGAATGCAGGATCCAACGAAGGAATAGTTTGCATTGTGCTTAATTTTCCTGACCAGTCTACACAAGTTCTGTTTGCTTATTTATCTGAATTGTGGCATTAAGTGACTTTACTATCTTTCATTAATTATGTGTATTCAGAGATTCACATTAACAATTAGCAAGCAGGGAAAGTGGTGTTCTACTCTGTAGCTCTGGTGACAGGGCGGGAGACTTCCACTCCCTTCATCCTTGTTGTGTGGGGTGGGGGGAACCTTGGAAATAAGACCTGCATTGTCTCAGCTTCAGGGCCTCCCTGTTTTGGGGCTGGCATTCTAAAAGCGTAGCATTGGGAGAGTGGGAGTGGTGCCAGAGAGGGGGAAGGAGGAGGAGGGAGCAAACGGGCAGGTAATGACCACAGGCCGTCTAGGTCTTCTATCTTTCTTCTTTCCCTAGTTTGCTATCCTCTCACAATTCCATTTTCTTTCAATAATTTATTGAAAGTGTTCAGGATGGGCTGTTAGAGAACCTCCCAGGGAAGATGAAGAGAGGCAGAGAATAACATTAATTCTAACCAAAACCCGTATATGTTGGAGGAATGAACATATCCCTTTTATAGAACTTGAAAATGAGCCTCCAGGAGGTTAAATAAGCTGCTTACAGTTTCACAGCTAGAAAGAGGAGAGGCAGAATTCAAAAGCACGTCTTTCTCATTCCAAAGCTCATGCTCTCTGAGGCATACTCCATGGCAGTGGTGCACAGTGAGCAGGAAGGGAGTGCCCTTTTCCATCTATCTCCCTTTTTCTTTATCTCTTCTCAAGAGGTTGATAGGGAAATAGAAGTGACAATGAAGATAGAGAGATTAGAGGGAGGGATAAGGAAAAATACCTGTAATAACAACAGTAAGCACGTATGATTGCTCAGTGCAATTTTATGTGCTTTACCTATGGTATATAGTATATGTTGTTATAGTATACAACCTCAAGGTATAACTCTTATTATCTCTATTTTATACACGAGAAAACCAGGCTCAGAGAAAATTACTTGCATATCATGACTAACTGGTGTGTTGTGGAACTACCCTCTAGACCCAAAGCTGCAGGATTTCAAAGGCTCTTGACCTCCTAGTGCCTCTCCCTTTCCTTCTGTCTCTGTCAACCTGGACTTGAAGAAAGTTGGGCTGCAGAAAGCAGGGATGAGGTATAGTGTTCAAGAGGAGTGTTTGGGTATTTATGTTTTAGGAAGGAGGCAGCACACCTTCCTTCACCCTCATTTAATACATTTCACATCCTGACTTGCCTCTGAGAGGACCACTGTGGTGTGACTCTGGGTTGGGGGAGATGGACACATAAGTAATCATGACACAGAGGCTGGGTGTGGTGGCTCATGCCTGCAATTCCAGCACTTTGGGAGGCCAAGGCGGATGAATCACTTGAGGCCAAGAGTTCAAGACCAGCCTGGCCAACTTCTCGAAACCCTGTCTCTACTAAAAACACAAAAATTAGCTGGGTGTGGTGGTGCATGCTTGTAATCCCAGCTACTCGGGAGGCTGGGGCAGGTGAATCGCTTGAACCCAGGGGCAGAAGTTGCAGTGAGTCAAAATCCTGCCACTGTACTCCAGCCTGTACAATAGTGAGAACCTGTCTCAAAAAAAAAAAAAAAAAAGAAAGAAAAGAAAAGAAAAGAAAAAAATTATGACACAATGTGCTTAGTGCTGTGTCAGGGAAAGCATAGGCCTTTAATAAGTGCTTAAATTCTGTTAATCCTCTGTATCTATATCCTAGTCTCCAAAATGGGGATCATGGCTGGGCACTGTGGCTCATACCTGGAATATTAGCACTTTAGGGAACCAAGGTGTGGGGATCACTTGAGCCCAGGAGTTCGAGACCAGCCTGGGCAACATAGTGAGACCTTGTCTCTAAAAAAAAAAAAAAAAAAAAAAATTAGCCAGACATGGTGGTGTGCAAATGTAGTCCCAGCTACTTGGGAGGCTGAGATGGGAAGATTGATGTAGCCAGGGAGGTTGAGGCTGCAGTGAGCTGAGATTGGACCACAGGACTCCAGCCTGGGCAACAGAGCTAGATTTTTTCTTAAAAAAAAAATAAAACAAAACAAGACAACACAAAAACAATAAAACAAAATGAGGATCATAACACTATCTCACAGGATTATAAGAAGGAATAAGTGACACAGTGTATGTGAACTTTCCTGGCAGTCTCTCAAAATTAATGTTGAATCTCCACAAAGTGCTCTGAGAATATGAAAGAGGAGGCAAATAACTCCTGGATACTTGCAGCAATATTTCATCCAAGAAAGTGACATTAAAGTTGGGCCTTAAGTGATAAGTAAACGATTGTGAGGTGGGAAAACAGGTAGAATAGGGTGCTAATTTATAAGCCATTTACTTTTTTTCTAGTCTGTTTCATGGGGTACCAGGAAACACTCTGAGTGGGTTCAGAAGCACCTCACCAGATTTACTCCTAGTTTTGTTGAAATATATGATTGTGGTATACCACCCAACATCTGCTCTTATTAAGAATTTTTTCCTACCTAGGAAACTACTGTTACCATTAACAGTCTTCTTTTTAGATCACTGTTTCTTTTAGTGTCTTTATTCAGCTTCTTCATCCAGAAACACTGGTTTTTTTGTTTTGTTTTGTTTCTTTGAGATGGAGTCTTGCTCTGTTGCCCATCCTGGAGTGCAGTGGCATGATCTTGGCTCACTGCAACCTCCACTTCCCAGGTTCAAGAGATTCTCTTGCCTCAACCTCCCAAGTAGCTGGGATTACAGGCACGTGCCACCATGCCCGGCTAATTTTTGTATATTTAGTAGAGACCCTGGGGTTTCACCATATTGGCCAGGCTGGTCTCGAACTCCTGACCTTAAGTGATCCACCTGCCTTGGCCTCCCAAAGTGCTGGGATTACAGGCATGAGCCAATGTGCCTGGCCACGCTATTTTTTAAGAATCCAAGATGTGCTAAGTATTTTGCTGGGTGGGAAAATGTCTTTGTCTTTGAGAAACTTATAGTCTGTTGGGTAGACAACAGACTTGTGAACAAGTAAAGCACAGTATGAACTACTAAGTGCTATAATTACTGGGAATATACATCTTAGTTTGCCCAGGATGGTCACAGTTCATACCTGTTGTTCTAACGTAATTACTAATAGTCTTTCATTTTCAGATGTGTGCTGATTTGGACAACAGATTTTATAGTTACATGAGTTAAAATGTGTGTGTGTGTGTATAAGATATTTTGCATGTTGATTGAAGAAATGACAAACTCTAAGGAATCAAGGATGATTTTCTTAGAAAGGTGACATTTGAGCAGAGGTATGACGCCGAGGACATTACTAACAAGAGAAGGTGGCGAGAGAAAGGGAGGAAGTGCATTTTACATGAGCTAGAGGTGCAGATGGGCATTAGGTAGTCAAGAGACAATAACAAATCACAAGTTCCATGTGCCTGGAACATTGCTGGGTGGGGGATTAAGTAGTGGGAAAATTTTGTAGGCGAGTAGGGAATAATGAAATCAGAATTTAATGATTTAGGAGCAAATGAAAATTGAGGAAGTTGAGATGTCAAATATAGACACCCTCTAAGGAATTTAAGGAAAAGAGTGACTGTGGTGATAGTTTGAGATGAAGAAAGATAAAGTTCGGACGTTCTGAAAATTGACAGTTAATGTCAGAAGAGACGGAGACACCAAGCTCAAAACAGCAAGGGATATGTGAGAGAATGAGATCTCAAAGGAGGGCGGAAAAGTGCAGTCTGGGGCCTGGGAGAAAGGGCTAGCCTATGAAATAGAGAGGCCAGAACAGCTGGGTGTGGCGACGAACACCTGTCGTCCTAGCTACTCAGGAGGCCGAGGCAGGAGGATTGCTTGGGCCCAAAAGTTTAAGTCCAACTTAAGCAACATAGCGAGATCCCCATCTCTAACATAATTTTTAGAAAGGAAAAGAAGTACTATAAGATGATGGAGGTAGAGAATTTACAGGGTAGGGTTGGGGGAGTATCTAACCTGACATTTTCTTTATTTGGTGAAGTAGTAAAATGATTGAGCACAGCCATTAAAGGACATGGCCAGTATTTTTGCTCTTAATGTAGATGATAGCTATATGTTCTTGGCCAAATGACTTTACTTTCTTGGACCTCAGTTTCTTCATGTGTAAAGTTAAGAGACTGGATTGACACTTTCTATGTTTTCATCCAGTTCTAAGATCTGGTTCTCTGTTTTACTAAAAATGTCGTGAGAAGGCAGTTCCCTGCATCCCTCACACCCTCCTTCTTGCTTGCCCCATCCTGTAAAAGAGAGGATTCCATTTCCAAGTAAGTTAGGGTTATGGTTAACTGGGTTTCTTTACAATAGGACCTCTCAGAGCCCCTAGAATGCTAATAGGTATTATGAATATTGAAGAGGAGGTTATAGTACACAACATTTCCCAAACTGATTTAACTGTATAATCCAGTGTTCCATAGAGCATACCATGAGAAACATTGATTTAAGCATTTATTCTCCCTTGTCATTTGTAAAAAATTCTATCCCAAGTTGGTGGGGGCAAAACAAACATTTTGAATGGCTGTTGTCTCTCGTGAGCATGCATCTTTGCTTGGAATATGACGTAATTCCTTCCACTATCAGAATAAAAAGCTCCACCAAACCTAGACATACAGAATATTGATAGAAATAAAACATGCAGCCCCATCTAGGCATGAGATGGTGGCAGAGAGCTGCTGGATGCTCCAGCTCTTCCCTTGAACAAGCTGAAAAGAGAGAGAGACTTGTTTACAGCTCTCAAAAGAAAGGCCGAGAAGTACAGGTCCTGTGTTACCTGTATTATTTCTAAAGTTCCGGAACAGCTAAGGAAAGGAAATACAGAGTAATGTGGCTCAGTTTGTTTGATGTGGTATTTAATCATTCTGGTTTATAATACCACCTAACACATATGTTTCGTATCACCTCAGATGATATATTCCAATGTGATATTTAATATATTTAGAAAAGAAGAAAAATCCCACTGGCAATAATGAGTTTCTCCCAGTTATGAAGTAATATGTTTTATTTTTACCAGCATTCCCTAGCATGTATGTGTTCTTTTTCAGTTCTCTTTTCTAACCCGAATGATTATTGTGTGTGTGTGTGTGTGTGTGTGTGTGTGTGTGTATCTGTAGGTTTCTTTATTGATGTAACTACTCTAATTATGGTTCCTTTAAATTGTGATCATCATGAGAGAAAAGGAGTCCTTCCCTGATAATTCACATTTTGTAATGCTTTGTAAAGTGAACATATAATTTCAACAGATATGCTTTTTTGCTGATTCATTCATGAGTCTTTATATTGTGCAAAGCCCTATGCTAGGCACTGGAGAAGGTGAGAGAATGGAACCCAGTCTCTGTCCTTTTTCTTGTCTTAATCCTTCTCACTCTTGGAGTTCCTCCTCAGGATCCAACCCCTTGCTCCTCACTTCTCTGGTCTTTTTAGCTATCCCTTACTCCACTGAATACACACACACACACACACACACACACACACAGATACACGCACACGTACATCCCACTCTTGACTAGATAAAGGGCCTATGCCAGTTGTGGAATCTGCTTAGAGGTTGAGGCAAAAGTCAAGGGGATTTGCTTTCACTTGGAAATTAGAGGTGTGGTTTCAGGTGGTTGGTGACCAGTTCACATAGCTCTGGTTCACTCTGCCTTGCTGCCTGGAGTTGCCTTCAGTTTCCTTAGGTGAAAATGGGTCATGGGAAGTTGCTGAAGTTGCGGTTAAAGGAAGTACCAAGGCGCTTGCCTGACTGTTTTTAGAACTGCAGTTCTTTTAGGGACCACCTATTCCATCAAGGTTGAGCAGAATGTTGCACACATATGTGACTTCTTTTACTTTTTCATCACAGATTCTTAAATTGTGTTTGCCTTGTCTCCCTCACTCTCTCTGGTACAGAGGTCGTAGGTTTCATTTGATTATATTTTCGTTCTCTGTTAAACTAGGCTGAGTCACCTTGCTCCACACAGCTATTTAGAATTTGCTCGTTTGTTTTTTTCTTTTTAACATCTCCACTGTTAAAAGTTAATGCTTTCTCCTTTTATTTTCACTGACCGAATGTCAGAGGACGTAACATTAATAGAAGTCTGTATCCTCTATTACCTTTCAGGAATAGACATTCAAACCCTTTCACGAATCATAATCTTCAGTAGAAAGAAATCTATAATAGATTGACAACTTTTTAAACATCTTTTCCTAATACTCTCATAGCTTTCAATTTGGACTGTTTCATTTAATTGAAGAAACATTATTAGCATCTTTGCCATGCATAAAAATAGATTATGTTTGAAGCATATGAAATGTTTCTAGCTCCTTAGAAGAAAATAGGTTGATATCATATTGTTATATATTGTTGAGCTTGTTTTTAACACCTTACTTAGGAGCCTAGCTATCAAATAATTTTACCTATGAAAGGGACCAACACCTCCTACTGGTACTTCCAGTTAATCTCCTGGATGCTTCTAGAAAGACTGGCCCTATGCCTGTTTCTTACTGAATCATGTTCCTATGTATAATGTTTTATCCAAATAAATGACAATACAAAATCCTTTCACTTAAACAAGGTTAGGACTATAAAATATTTCAATTCATATTTTAATTTTAATAATTTTGTTCATAGCTTTCAGTAATAATGCAAAATGGAACATTTTATTTTTGTGAAGCTTATCATTGTTTACTGAGAGAGTAATGTTAGAAAAATAATCTTTTCCCTAGGCATAACAAAACAAATGTTTAAGATAGATTTGATTGAGCATTTAAAATTTTTAAGGATGAGCTTCCTTCTGGGTCTTCACTTCTTGGAGAGAATCCTTGGAAAGAAACTTAAAAAGATTTTGATTTGTCTTTTCTTTGGACAGAACATTTTGTTCTTTATTCTAATTGCAAATTCCTCTGGCCCTGGTTATAGTACATATTTTCCTCTTTATTCCACAACTTCCACTCTGCTTTGTTTGTTTTTAATGCTCAGAAGGGTTAATTTTTGCCTCAGTTCCTGAAAAGAGAAAGTTGATTGCCACTAATCCATTTTAGTGTAGGTAACATGAAATATTTGTTAACCAAATTAAATCTGGCTGAATTGAAGTGCATAACCACTCATAGAAGGATGCCACTCTCTGACTTACTGGTGTTAGTTTCTCTTGGATTAATTAACATGTTGTAATATAGTCTAGACATACTAAAGTCACTGTTTAAAATAGGTCACATCAAGTAGCAGAGCATGAAAATGTCCATCCTTATAAACCAGGGATGCAAACTCAGGTGCCTCCTGGAACTAGATTGGTTAAAAATGAGTGAAGGAGGATGCGTAGCAAGATTGTTCCTCATTTGTCACCATGAAGCATCAGCGGACTGTTGACTTGTGAAAATAAAGGCAGAGGGTTGTCAGATTTTCTTTTATTTTCTTTTCAAGATATAGCAGATACCCCATTTTAATGTAATTGTATCAATTTTTTAAATTAGGCAACTAATCAAAGATTTTACAAACAGTGTGCAGTCTGTGTTTTGTACATAGGCTGTCAGTTTGTGACCTCTAGAAACCCCATCAATTTGAAAGATAAATTTAGTCTTATATTAAAAACAAAGTGCACAGCGTTCTTAATTCTGTGGTCAGTGGCCAACAGTCCATTTCCTTTGGGAAAAAGTTTATTTTTGAGTCCCATGGTCCTCCCTCTAAGCAAAGGACTGAAAGACAGATAGGTTGATAATTTACCCAACAGCATATTGAAAAATGTTAAGTCGGAAGTCAGTTCCTCATACTGTCTGGTAAAATCTGCAGTCTTAGTGTGGACTAAATCTATAGTTTAAAAAATTTTTTATAGTTTAAAAAATCATGATAAGGCCTATTAGGTAAGAATGCCCCCCACCCCAACACACACACACAAATCCCAATGACTTTAAAATTACAAAATTACATTTTTGGCATATCTCTATCTTAGCAACACTGTATTCTTTTCCATCTCTTTAAAATGTGCCACAATTAAATACACATAAAATAATCTTTTATATATTTATATATACTTGAGCCACCCTTCAACTTTTACTTCTCTAGATTATATAATTCAGACTTCTTTAATATTTACATATATCCTGTTTTATATATTTTTAAATGTGTTCTGTACTGTTGCCTAGACTGGACTGGTATTGTTAATAATCATACTAAATGCCAATGCATTATATAACTGCTTTATTACATCTTATATATTGTGTGTATTTATCTAGATTAGATTGCTTTTTACAAATGGTTCTATCCAAAACAGCATTAGTTTTTGGTTCTCATCCAGCTCTATGGCTTTTTGACACATTTGTTTCTGCTGCTGGAGATTGCTGGTCCATTGTATTATTTCTCCATAAATGTATAAATGTATCCCTATACTTTATTTGATTTTTAAATTTATATTCAAGATATAACCTATTGTTTTGAACTACAATTATGTCCATTCCTGAGTTATCCACACCAGCTATCCCTGGTGTCATGTCCTCTTTGAAATTAAGTATCATGTGTTTTTCTTTATTGAAGGCAGTTAGCTCGAGTGTTTAAGAAATACTGGCCTCATCCTTCGGGAACACTGTAGTAGGCTTCCTTGACATTGAATCATTGGTAACCATTCTTTCATAGGCCCAATTTGACCATCTGATTTATGTTCTATGTATCTTAACAATTGAGGGGTACTGACATAACTGGAAGAAAAGTGTACATATTTTACTGTTGGCATCACCTGAACCGAGGACATCTTTAGCTGCTAGATTGAAATTATTTATAATTTTGGACCTACTTTATGGTACCAAGTACAAGTATTCTAGTTACACTTGTGGTTTTAGAAAGTATCTCCTGCTCATTGGGAGTCCCAAATGCAAAATATAACCCTGTAGCTATTATGTGGGTTTGCGACACTCCCATGGGGACCTTGGGCTCATAAACTAGCGAATGGATTATATAATGCTGCATAAATGCTGTATTTTTCATCTGACAGACATCATCTTGATCCTATATTTTTATGTTGCCTAACTGCTTCAGAATACCACTTTTGAAGCAACCCATCAAAATGGAAATTGCTTCCAAAGCATGTAGCAATAAATATTGGTCAAGGCTCTGTGTAATTCAGATTGACTCAATACTTGAACACTACTCAATTGAAATTCTCTACTGTTTTTAAATAAAAGGTTGATAATTTCCATTTTATGGTATTGTTTGATCCCTTTCTTTGTTAGGCATATATTTACTTTGTTAAAATTAAAATTTTATTTTCTGATTTGTCTAAGGCATGCCTGATAGTCAATCAAGCATTTCAGTAGGTATAGATAAAATATTGAGAACTTATATTGAAAGTTAAACCACATATGGATCAAGACATATATGTGATATAGATCAACAAATATATGTGGTACCTATGAAACCAGTCATGAAGAGATGAGCATCACTTTAAAACTTGCAGTATAGAGCTCTGTGTCTATCATGTTATCTGAAAGACTTGATGCCAGAGCTATGATTTTGCTCCAGCCTCTCATAATCTCACTGTCTCTGTCTCTCTCTCTGTGTGTGTGTGTGTGTGTGTGTATTCATTTTTGTTTTTGAGATAAGGTCTCAATCCATCATCCAGGCTGGAATGCAGTGGTACAATCATAGCTCACTGCAGCCTTGACCTTCTAGGCTTAAGTGTTGCACCCACCTCAACCTACCAACTAGCTAGGACTACAGGTGTGTGCTACCACACCTGCTAATTTTGTATTTTTTCAAGAGATAGCATTTCGAACTGGCTGGTCTTGAACTCCTGGGCTCAGGGGATCTGCTGGCTTTGGCTTTGCAAAGTGGTAGGATTACAGGCATGAGCCACTGCACCCAGCCTCATTGTTGTATGTTATCTGATGTGCTATTTGCTTTACAAATAATTGTTAGACTCTGCTTGTCCTTTACCGAAAACATGACCAAAAACTATCTGATATTTACTATCCAATTTTGTTGAATAAAAGAGGAATCTAGAGTTGTTAACTTTGGCTTTAGGTTCTCCCTCCTGCGACCAACTTTGAATTATCTGGGCTGGGTAGTCCACAAACAATGCGTTCATGTTGTCTCCCTCTTACTCACAAGCCTTCTGTAGCTCCCAGCATTCACTGCATGAAGTTTAAACTCCTCTTCTAAAAGTATGATAACCTGGTCTCATCTTCCATCTAAGCAGCGATTTCTTTTTAACTTTCCCATAGATATACTGTACACACATTTCTCGATTTTTGCCTTTGTCTATTCATTCCAGTCTTTGTCAATTCATTCCAGTCTTTGTCATTTTCTAGTGCCAATATTAAGGATCATCTTATGATCTTACATGTAACTGTTTTAGACTGCTGATCTCCTTCACTTCTAATCTTTTCCACCACTTTATCTGTAACATTCAATTTAGCTCTCAATTAGATTATGTCTTCATTTTGTTTGCTATTTTATAATGTGATTGTCAGACCTAGGACCATGTCTTCAATTCCTGAGTTCCCGCATTCTGAGCACACAATAGTTCTCATTGGATACTCATTTCACTGGTGATGGATCTCCTGGCTCTTTTACATAGAGTATCTTTTATAAGCAGGCATGGTCATAAAGACATTAGTTTTAAAATGCTTCACTTCAGTAAAGAGTGAATGCCGTCTGTATACATGTATCTTCTTTGTGAGGTGAATTGTGTGCTTTGGTATTTTCTGGCAAATTTTGTTAATGGAGACAAGTAAAATAAATCCTTAGAGATTTACTGAACATTTATTTTGTGACATATAGTTGACATGTAATACAGTTTTTACTGAGAGTTAATACCTCACTTTGTAAAGCATCTGTATACTAACTCCTGACTTAACTGTCAGGGATGATGCCTTTTTGTGGTCTTTTGTTTAGGAATGTTGGTCTTTGTGACCCCAGATATGTGAGGACATTCATTCTTGATTTAACTTTGCATGTTATTATTCATTTTTATTTCTACTTTGAAAAACAGAGATTTTACTAAAAACAGATTATGAAAAATGAATTAGCATTAGGATAAAAAATATATACTTTAAAATTTAAGTTTGCATGGTTAGTTGCAATGCAAAACATCTTGTTCCCTAGGTAAACGTGTACTTAATCAAATGGCAAGTAGAATAAAATGTAAACTAATTGCCTTTGTGACTAAATTCTCTATTCTTGACTGTCTTCCTCAAGAGTAATTCTTTCATGTGAAGTCAGTTGACCAGTCTCAGTTACCTCATTTTGGAGTGAAGTCTAGTACTCTGAAAAGGGAAAGATAAATTATTCTTTGGGGAGCAATGCAGTTTACTAAGCTGTGTATGAGGCCTGAGGTCAGGTGACCCGACTCTGTTCAAATTGTCAAAGGCAAGTGTCAATTGACAGTGTGTTCTGCTCTCTAAACTAGCACTCAAAGCCTAGTGGTTGAGCTTTCAGTTACCATTTCTTCTCCACTGCTCTGGAGAAAGGTTTTGTTTGTCTTGCTGGCTACTGCTAGTACCCATTTAAAAAGTTTAGACACAACTCCTTCAATATTATATCTAGAAGAATCTAGGGTGGGCTTGGAGGGCAGAGGAGAAGAAGTTAGCGATCCCCTGACACAGTTTTATGGCTTTGAATACCATTCTGTTTCTTTTCTCCTCTAACTCTTCCAAATGCCTCTGAGAATCGTGATTTAAACTTTATCATTTTGATAATACCAAAAGAGATGTCTCTGGAAGCATGTGGCTGTGCGTGTATGTGTGTGTGTGTACACAATCTCACACATACATCATAATATAAAATGTGTAAGTATTAAGTAATGACTGATTATTTTAAATAATAACACTCTTTACAAATACATATGTCTTTGGCCCTTCAAACACACATGGCCTCCTGCTTGGGAAGTGCTGTCTAATGGCACTTTCTTCTGATCATCTTTAATTTTGGCAACACTTATCACTTTAAAAAGAATATATATATGTGTGTGTGTGTGTATACATACATACATACACACAGGTATATGATTTGGGAAAATAGCTAAATGTCACTGGGAGTCAGGCCTAGTAAATGAGATACTGTTAGAATTGATTCAATAAAATTGATAATATTTGGTCTCAAAACAAAGTTGTAAGTATAAAATAAAAATAGTGTGCTTGTGTGTTCCCAACTAGAAATATATGTGTAATGTGATAATCTATATAAGGCAATTTCGCCCACACTTCTCACTGCTTTACAGTTCCCAACTCTGCTTTATATAGCAGTGAAACTTCAGGTATGTTGTTGCACTGCTCATCAAAGTACCACTTTTAGAAGATTGTACTTGAAGAGTTTTTAAATAGCACTAGAAAGACTCTGCCATGCCACAGAAAAGCTTTTCCCCACATTAAGTGTACATTTAATCAACATTATGGCAATTATAGCTCTACTAGAAGTCCTTCACCCTCTGTTTTGTGGCAAGAACTTTGTCTAGGATAAAACTGTCATGAGTAGAGGTAATTTAAAATTCATCCTCCTTTTATTTATGTCAGAATATGACAGGGTGGGGTGATGGATATCCATCTTTTTCTAATTGAAGCAATCTATTCTAAACTTCAAAGATAAAGAATTCTCATTATTTAAAAAAATGTTATGAAACCATTTCTCAGTCATTGCTTTTGTACTATTTCAATAATCTCTTTGGATATACTGATTGAGAAGCTGTTATGAGGCTTAATGCCAAATTGACGAAGTCCAAATTTGATGACTGTCCCAAATAGTTTTGTACCCTTGATAGATTTTACATATGTTTTTTTCTATAAATCTGCTTTTAAAAAAATTTATTGTTGTCTTCGGATGTTTTCATGATATGTTCACTTAGTAGTTTATGCCACATCTTTAATGCAGTTCTAGAAACCCATTGCTGAGAAAGTGAAGTTCTCTTTCAATATCCATAATGAAAGCCAGTTTACTGGCGAGCACACCTGGGTTTGGCTTCCTAGTTATTCCTCCAGTAGTATTGTATTCCATGTCTTAGGAAAAACTATTTGATGAGCTTAGATTTACAAATTAAAGTATTCTTCCACTTACTTCAGATAACGATACTGCAAGATCGTTAATATTGACCTAGAAGAAGTCCTGCTCAGCCTTCTGATTGATGAGCTGTGGTGGCCGTGAATGCTAACATAACCTTAATCTAAAATCATGAGCCCCTACCAAGGGAGGTAGTAGTTCCTCTGAATGCTACACAGATCATGTCACTTTTGAAGTCATGGTTTTTGTCTTGGAGTGCCTATGCCCTAAGAGGAACACGGCCAAACATGTATTTATCTAGAAGATGTCAGAAAAAGTGCTTGATCTGAAAAACTTCTGTCTAAGAGTTTATTAAAGTAACATGGAAAGTTGTTTCGGAAATAGGAAGAAAGACCTCAAGGAAGATATGTTCACAGTTTTTCTTTATCTGAAGAGCTGTTGCCAACTCATCACAAAAGAGTAGAACAAGGAGTACAGATTAATTTGAAAAATATTTCTGATTCTGAATTAAAAGTCTAATTGTAAAAAAGAAGATAGCAATGAGAGAGTGTAGTCCCATACCTAGCTAAGTAAATGAAACTGTTAGGTGTTTATGGAATAGGAAATATGACTCTTATAGTCATCATGGACCCAACCTTAAAGAAACTTACAATTCACTGGGTGCGGTGGCTCACGCCTGTAATCCCAGCACTTTGGAGGCTGAAATGGGTGAATCACGAGGTCAGTAGCTCGAGACCAGCCTGGCCAACATGGTAAAACCTTGTCTCTACTAAAAATACAAAAAAAAAAATAAAAAAAAAAATAGCCAGGCATGGTGGCTCACGCCTTAATCCCAGCTACTCGGGAGGCTGAGGCAGGAGAATTGCTTGAACCTGGGAGGTGGAGGTTGCAGTGAGCTGAGATCGCGCCAGTGCACTCCAGCCTGGGCAACAAGAGCAAGATTCTGTCTCAGAAAGAAGAAGAAAAAAAGGAAACTGACAGTTCAGTAATGAAAGTAAGCATTTTCATAGCTCTAATAGAAGTAGAAAAGAATGTTTTTACTAGATTTTACTGATAAAGCCTTGTGGTTCACAGAGGAGAAGGTGATCACTTTGAGTGGATAAACATCTACCTCTCCCTCTGAAAACCTAAAGTGGGGACATGGACCTGAAAACTAGATTGTGTGCTTGAAAGAGAATATAGAGAACCAAGCTAGGGAAGAAAAGATCTGAGACCTAATGGGTTAAATTCTATCCTTGGGACTTGGACGTGTTACCTAACTTCTGGGTCTCCATTTCCTCATCCAGGAATACAAAATTAGACTATCTGTTATGATCAAATAATAGAACTATTGTTAGAATCCAGCTTGATAATATTTGTAGAGGATTTTAAAAATGCAAAAAGGCTATGTAAATATTAGGGACTGCTGTGACTTAAAATTTGATCTAGCTTGCTTTTGCTATGTTTAGGCAGAGTAAATGCTGGACTTCTCTTGACTTTTTGTGGTATCTTTATAGAGACTAAATAGTATTTCAAGATAGGAATGCCTGAATAATATACTGTTTACAAGTCTCTGAAGTGTGTGTGTGTGTGTGTGTGTGTGTGTAAAGATAATTTTTGGACAAACATCATAATGATCCTGTAATAATGATCTATGATAAAGGAAAACTCTTGAAGTATAGCATTTACACATATACTTGCAAACACACATTTCTCATTAGTGGAGATTTTATCATTGATTTTCAACACTGGAAAAACACAGAGATTGTTTTCTTTGGAAATCCCATAGAGATATGTTGACAGGATGATATAGGAAAAATCATATTATATATAACTTTGTAGTAACACGATTAGTGTTTAATATTAAGCAGAGTATGAAAAAAAAAACAACCTTAATAAAAAATTAGCTAGACCATAAAAACATCAGAAGATAGTTCATTAAAACATGTTCTCTAGCCCTGCCATTACTCCCTGCTCTTCTATTTCAGTGGTTCTCAACCTTGGCTGCACATTAGAATTACCTGGGGAGCTTGAAAAATCTCAATGCCCAGGCTGCACCCCTAACCAATTAATTCAGAGTCTCCGGGGGGTGAGAACCAGTTATCAGTATTTTTTAAAGCTCCCCAGGCAATTCCAATGTGCACCTAGTTTGAGATCTACTTCCCATATCTATCTGTAGTACCATATTGGATTTACAAACTGGAATGCTATTTTTGACTCCTTCTTTGTCTCCTTTCTCTCTATTTAATCTTACCAAGTTCTGCAGATTCTCCTTCTGCTGTATTGGTTTGACCCTTCCTATCCCCAGTAATGCTAGCCTAGCCCAGGCCTTTATAGCTTAATATCTAGTTTTCTTCTTCCAGTCCCTCTTAAATGGTGTTACCAGACACTTTCGAACAACAGTCTTTGAAACAACAATTTTGTCATTTCACTTAAGAACCTATACTGTTTTAGCATCCTAAAATTCAGGATTTTTGTAATCAAACTGTATTTACAAAACTAATCTTCTGATATCTTATATTTCCTATTGCAACACTTTACAAGTAGAAGAGAATTGAGGATTCAGGAAGATGAATTGTTTTAAAAACTATTTCACTTGTAATCCTGGGGGCTTTGAGGCATGGGCTGGGGAGGAAAAGGGAGAAAGATGTTCAACAAAAGGCATATCCAGGCTATCTATTCCTCCAACCCATATGTCTCCGTTTAGCCAGAGCAGATCCAGTCTGGTTCCTTAATATATTTGGGTTGTGCTTAAGATTTCATTAGAACAGAAAAGAGTTTCACTGCTAAAAGAAAAAAAGAAGAAGAAACTTTGAAAACCACTGGTGGCTAATCCTCTCATTTCACAAGGTAGGAAACTAAGGCTCAAAGAGGTTAAGTGACTCATCCAAAGTCATATAGCTAAAATGTGCCCTTTGTTCCTGCTAGCATAGTCTCTTCACTTTCTCTGAAAAGTAAGAAGAAATGTCATGCTAGCACTTGACACAAGCCCCTATACGTACAGGTGTTCAGCAAATATTTGTTGAATGAACACTTGAATGAATGCTATTTCATATTTCTGTTTCTGTTCACATTGTTACTGTAACAAGAATGCCTTTTTAAAAAATTCTCACTTTCACCTATAAAAGCAATCATTCAATGCAGGTCTCATCCTACTTCTGCCTCAAAGTCTCTCCTTATAAGCCATGACTGTAAAGGTAACTTATTTGATTATATTTAAACCATTTTAAACTGTCCTGTTCTGTAATTATTTTCCGGATGTGTCTTTTCTCCATAACAAGATTGCATGTCTGTTCCTTGAAGTGCATGACTTTTGCCACGTACTCCTCCTTTTATATCTCCTCCAGCATAGACGAAGCTTAATAAATACTTGTTGTGTTGGATTAGTGGATTGCCTGCGGCTATAGCCTGTTATTTTATGCTCCTGCTAATAATAATTAAAACTCACTAGAATCAAATATCATATCCCAAAATATGAAGTTGAATTTGTACTCAGTTTATGAAATGCTCTTTTGTTAGAGAATGAAACAAATGGGATTTTTATATCCTCAAATTCCTTTCCCATTAAAATAAACTCACATTATTTTCATTTTAACCTCTGTTTTTTTTTGTTTGTTTGTTTTTTGACAAAAGATTGCAACAGGAAAAGAAAGTAGATTAAATAATTTGCTGTCTGCCAGAAATTTTGTCCTGAGGTCTCTGAGTATTCACAGTCTTGGTCTCTTAGCACACCAGCCCCTGAAAGCAAGGCCAAACTGCAACTTCATGGGAAATACACTTGGGATATGTCCAATCCAGTGTGAGCCAGCTCACACTTGCCTTCCTTATTCAAAGCCACATTTCCTGGCTGGACTAGTGAGAATTGTCTTTTGAAGAAAAAAGAGTGTTTCTGGATTGTTTTCAGGCCCTTTTATTCACAGCAGTCATTCTAGCATTCTCCACAGAGTTCTTCATAAGCCAGTAGGAAAAGTGATTCCATTGTTTTCCCTGGAAAAGTATTCAAATGCATGATGTGTCCCTTGGAAACTTACTTAGATGAACTTCCCGGTGAATGTCTACACCCTTTCTTAAAGTTTTACACGTACACAGACACACAGATATTTGAAAACATATTTGCCCTTCATCGTGCTTCAAAATCGTGCAGTCGTTATGTGTTCCTTTGCCTTGTATGTATTTCTGTCTTAAGGGGTCACTTTTATCTTTTTAAGAGATGGGGTCTCATTATGCTGCCCAGGCTGATCTTGAACATCTGGACTCAAGGGATCCTCCTGCCTCAGCCTCTCATAGTGCTGGGATTATAATTATGAGCCACTGTTCATGGCCACCAGGAGTCACATTTTTAAAAAGATAAATATATATACAATATTGTCAAAAGTAGAGAGAAAAGTTATGGTATGATTTGGAACCTATTTCTTCCTCTGTAAAGGGGCTACATGAACTCCAAGGACTGTTCCAGCCTATACATTAAGCAAGCAGTTTAATGAAGCGTTTAAAATCCTTAGTATTATTTGCTTTAGTATAGGATTCTTTCCATTCATTCACTCACATTCAGGTATTTGTTCATTCAACAACTATTTATTGACCCCTCCTCAGAAAAGCAATAAAACACTTAAGAAAATGGCCCTAGATTTCGACTTGTATTTGAATTCTAAAATTTAATTGATATGTGAACATGGGCAAGTTACTTAACTTCTCTGCATTTCAATTTTGTAATCTGTGAAGTGATCGTAATAACAGCACTATTGCTTAAGGTCATTGTGAGGAATATATAATTCCTGTTAGTACCTTAGCATAGTGTCTGGCACATGCCATATGTTCAAATAATATGTTACTATTATAGCTTACTCTCTGCTAGGCGGGCTGATAAGGATACCAGACCTAATAAGGCATTTATTTTTCTTTCTGTTAGGGAGCTCAGAGTCTAATGAAAGGGGAACATATATGTAGATATAATTTTACTATGTAACAAGTACTGTAATAGAGTTATATACAGTGGACTCCGGGAGCCCCAAAGAGGCTGCATGTAGCTCTGGGGAGGGGGAAGATGGGGGGGGAAGCACAGAGAGGTGATGGTTTATCTGAATTCTGAAGAATATGCAGGTAGCTGCCAAATTATAGGATGGTAGGTAAAAAGAAGAATGAGCAAGCAGCATGAACAAAAGGATAGAAGCACTAATTCTAGAAGAGCAAATCAATTCACAGGCTTGCAAGTGAGGGGGTGATGGCAGATGAGATGGGGCTTGTCGTGGTGTCAGCCTGATCCCTTGGCTATTCTCCCATGACTTGCTAACCTACTGCTACAGAGAATTGAGGCTGTCCCAGAAAAGGAGTCCAGAGGTAGTTGGCTGTAGTGAGGAAGTAAGATCTTGTGCTTGGTTTGCGGTGCCACAAGAGGATGTATACCATGATAGCAAGAATCATAAAAGGGGATGTATTCCAGAAGAAGGTAGAAGAGAAATGGGCTGGAAAGACTGGGTAGAGGACAAAAGGAGCCAGATGATATGTTATGTTGAAGGAGACTCTGAAAGCTTAATTTTGGAGATAAACTGTTAATTTTAATATGTACACCCAATACTGTCTTTGTATGCCTACCTAGTCCCTGTTGTGTCTAAAAGGTCAGACCATTTTAGAAAAATGTTCTTGGAACTTTAGGGACTAGTTCCCTTTGAGTAAACATGCTTTAGATGAAATGAAGAGGCAGTGCGTAGTGCAATCATTCCACACTTTATGTCCTAGACTCATGATACCTAGATTCTGGAATTGACTCTTCTGCTAACAAACTTCATGACATTTGGTAAGTATTGAGTTTCATATTTCTCACCTCAAAGAAAGCGCATGTACCAGACAATGTGGAAGTTGATTCCAGTTCTTAAGTTCTACTATTCAGTTTGTAATATGTAAGTTGATTTTTTTTAAGATAAGTTAGAACTTTCACTAGATGTAGAAACTGAAACAGATTATAGAGGACAATTAGCATATTTTTAAAGACATGGAGCCATTTTAAGAAGAGTGGGGAAATAGTATCTTAAATCATGTGCAATGAAAGCAAGGAACCAAGGAAAATTGAACCTTTAAACCTCCCTGCTTCTCATATAAACATTCAATAACAAGCAAATGTTGGCTTAAGAAATCCAACTATTATAAAAAGAAGATGAAAAGTTAGACCATGATTAGGAAGGCAATGCTTGACTAAAGCTGGTATACTTTAAAAAGTAGGATCCACAGTTGGCTCAAACAGTGTGCCTTTTTTTTTTTTTTTTGAGATTGGAGTCTCGCAGTGTCGCCCAGGCTGGAGTGCAGTGGCGTGATCTCTGCTTACTGCAAGCTCTGCCTCCCAGGTTCACACCATTCTCCTGCCTCAGCCTCCCAAGTAACTGGGAACACAGGCGCTCGCCACCATGCCCGACTAATTTTTTGTACTTTTTTAGTAGAGACGGGGTTTCACCATGTTAGCCATGATGGTCTTGATCTCCTGACCTCGTGATCTGCCCACCTTGGCCTCCCAAAGTGCTGGGATTACAGGTGTGAGCCACCACACCCAGCCTCAAATAGTGTGCATTCTAAGATTCATTATAACTCCCAGACATTAAGAGCCAGTAACTGATTTGTATATCCAACAAGGATCAGAGATACTTAATATTTATAATGATCAACTTCAATGTATAAGAATGCAGTAACACAATTATTCAATTGCCATTGCACTGGTATAGAGTAACTCAAATTACTAAGTAGCCAAAGACTGGTTTTTGAAGAATAAATTATTCCAGATAAATTTAATTTTCATTAATGATAAAATCATAGACCACTTATTGTATGTGTGTGTGGGTGGGGTAGTAGGAGGAAAGCAAAAGGTATCTCAAATCTCACATGATTTCTTCAATGAACTGGACATAAAACTGAGGTTGTATTATTGTTGGGTTGATTCTTACTAGGGAATGGCTAACACCTCATAGGTAGTTACCCATGAGTTACTTGCATCTAGAAGACTATCCCAAGGATATCTTCCATGGCCCACAGTGACTGGTGTTATTTGTAAAGGTCTCTGTCATGGAATGCTTACCAGGATTTTGGTGAAATATCATCTGTTTAATCTTAAAATTATTTTTATTCTTATTTCCTCAAGTATTAGTGACTCAATCATAAATTTGCTCAACCCCAATAGTTCTAATTAAAAGCAAGTTAACAAGAAAGTCTGAAAAGCTCTCATAGTTTAGAGGAGCTTAAGATGACATGTTGGTCAGGCGTGGTGGCTCTCACCTATAATCCCAGCACTTTGGATGGCCGAGGTGGGCAGATCACTTGAGGTCAGGAGTTTGAGATCAGCCTGGCCAACATGGTGAAAACCTATCTCTACTAAAAATCCAAAAATAGCTGGGCGTGATGGCAGGCACCTGTAACCCCAGCTACTCGGGAGGCTGAGGCAGGAGAATCACTTGAACATGGGAGGTGGAGGTTGCAGTGAGCCAAGATCGCACCACTGCACTCCAGCCTGGGTGACAGAGTGAGACTGCATCTCACAAAAGAAAGAAAAAAAAAAAGACATGTCAACTTAAAGCACTGTGGTATTCTGGATGAGATGATTCTGGGACAGAAAAGGAATATTGGGTAACAACTAAGGAAATTCGAATCAAATATTAACTGTAGTTGACGATAGTATATCAGCATTGGTTCATTGGTTGTGCTAATGCACCATACTAAAGTAATGTAAGATGTTAAAAATACAGGGAATTGGGTGTAGGATATATAGGAATTCTACTATCTTTTCAGCTTTTCTCGAAATTTAAACTATTCTTAAAAGGTCGTCACTCTCCTTCCTCCTCTTCCACACAACCCCATTGCTTTATTCAGTGTATATTGCATCTTATTTTGGCTTCGCATATCTCGAAAGTTGAGGAATATGGAAAAGAGCAGGGAAAGTAAAAGATAGGAAAGGTTAAAATGTCTAAGTGACTTAAAGTACCTAGCTTAACAAAGACAACAGTGTCAGGCTTTCTGAAAATTGTTTCAAAAGGCTTTCACAAGTATGTCACTGAGTAGAACACAAAACAAAAGAAAATGATTTCGAATAAAAAAAGAGAATTTAATTTGAAAGAATCCTTTTTTAAATAAGAAGTATTTTAATATCAGAATAGCCCAATAAAAGTAAAGGTAAATGTAGGAAATCATGTTTTAAAACAGATTATCCTCTCCACTGTCCAGCATAGTAGCCACTAGCCTCATGTGGCTATTTAAATTTGTTTAAATTAATAAAATAAAAGATTCAGTTCCTAATTTGCAGTAGCCACATTTCAAGTGCTCACTAGACACATGTGACCAGTGGCTGCTATATTGGACAGAACAAATGTAGACAGACCATTTACACCATTGCAGCCCTGAATTCTGTGCTAATTGAGAAGTCAGTGGGGTTAAGGTATTTGAGATAAAATTGTTCATATTTGCTTGGATGTTATGGGTAGTTATGTTTACCTATCTGCATGTCTTGCTCAGGAATCCACAGAAACCCAAATGAAACTTTGAAACAGTAGAGCTTCCTATTTTACACCTTTTATTTCCTATTCCATGCGGGGAATAAGCCATATCATCTTTCAGATAGATAAAATCTAGCAGAGCCATGCCCATTCTGCAAACTTGATGGTTCACATCCTTCTTGAGACAGATTGTTTGGCTTAAAGTACACCTGCAAGAGTCAACAAGGATATTGTTGCTGTCAACAAAGTTTAGCACATAAGTAGAGTGGGTGACACTGTAAGAGTTTGAAAGCTATCCCTCCCTCCTTTCATTAAAATATATTATCCCTTGGGTATGTACATGTTATCGGATACTGTCTTTATTAATATTTCCTTGCATACGTATTTTGAGTGCTAATTCTTTTTTGTATTATAAACTATGGAATTTCCATTTCTGAATATCCTCTAAATTGTGATGAGGTACATATCTTGGATAGTACAGGTAAAGGGCTCTCAAAAGGATGACTTCAGGTACTGTTCAGATATGTTCCAGGCTAACAAATGACTTTGGCTATCTGTGTAAATAAAATTGGGTATTTGAGTTTTAAGACAAGTTTAACCACAGAGCTGATATTTATCAGCTTCAAAATATGAACTGAAATACTTTTCAAGTTTTCTGATAGTTGTTACAAAATGACATTTTGTTATTTTAATATTCTTGGTCACACATTTCACTTTTACTTTAGATGCTTTTTAGAATTCAGAGGTATGGTTTAGATTAGTATAAAACTATGTTTCTCAGATTCGGGTGCACAGACTCATATATATATATATATTCCAGGAATCCATGAGATGTTTTAATTATATATTTTCATTTTAGTGAATTAAATAACATTTTGTAGGAATAAACATAAAAGTTTTCTTTGATAGAGAAATTTCCAATTAAAAACATTTTTTATAGAAGAACTCTAATTTTTTAAATCATTGTTTTTCCATCTAGGCACTGGGTCTGTAACTTGTATTAGTTTCAAAATAATTTTTCCTTTGAAATGAATTTATAGATTACTCAAGTTTAAGAAACGTTATGTAATGAATTTAAGCAAAAAAAGAGGAATTCATATGTGTACTCCACAGCATGCCTTATGTACAGATTCAGACTTAAGTCTTCTATTATGGTAAGTGGCAATTTGATTCCACACTGGCATTGAGGATTAAAATAATTAAAAATAAATTGACAACTACATTTCTAAATACTGAAGTCAAAGTGATCTTGTAGGCCATGCTTGTTGATACCCTTTCATTTTGTACAAAACACCCCACCCCTCCCTCCAGCTCTCCCAGGTATTTGCTTTGCGGGACAAGATTCCTGTGCCACTGAGGCATTTTGGTAAAAGGAGCCTTAAGTGAATATTTTAAAATTATATATATATTATATATGATGTATATATATTATATATGATGAATCCTACTCATCTTCTGTCCTCCCACATAAAAGTGCAGTGTTTCCATACAATTGAAAAGAAGAGGCTGACATGCTTGTACAAAAAAAAAAAAAAAAGAAAAAGAAAGAAAAAAAGAAAAGAAAAGACATTCAAGTAAAGGGACTTGGCAAGTAGAAAAATAATTATGCTAGAAACACAAGGGCTGGGCATGCGCACATGCAGATATCTGGATCAAGAAGCTCTGAGTCTGGGTCAGCGATTCTCAAGCTTTGCATGCATTAGAGTCACCCAGAAGACTTGTTAAAGTACAGATTGTTGGGCTACAACCCAGAATTTCTGATTCAGTAGATCTCTAGGGCTCTGAATTTGCATTTCTAACAGTTTCCCCAGTGATGCTGTTGCTGCTGGTCCAGGGACTGCACTTTAAGAATCACTAGTCTGTGATAAGAAATTCTAGATTCTGAGTAGTTAGGGCCACAGCTTTTTCCTATGTGTGTGATGTCACATATTCCAGGTTGTTACAGATATGATCTGTGTGTCAGATCTTGCAAAACAAAAACAAAAACAAATATACTCTCTTGATTAAACAGAGCAATCAGAAACAAGGGACATGGAAGAAGTGACAAGAAAAGGGGGAAATTAGAGTTTATCCAGGCCCTATTATATCCACTTCCGTTAATATTACCTCGAATCTTTTGGATCAATAAGAAGAGACTATGTTAACTCAAATGTGGCATGGAAAAAATTCATTGTCTGTACATTACATAATTTTCTAAGATTTCATCTAAATACTTTCATAGATAAAGACTTAAAGGTGAACAGGTTTTGCAAGTATTCCTCAAGGGTCATATTTAGATGTTACTTTAAATTCGTCAGTGCTAGTAGATTCTAACCAAAGGTTCAAGTCATCCACCTCTCTTCTATGAGCTAACCATACTTCTTCTCAGAAAGCCATTTAAATACTCAATGCCTCACCTTTTCTGTGGAAAAAAAAGTCATTGAACTCATTATTTTTTTTTGTCAAGAATGTTGTAAAGAGCAACCATACATGTGATGATCATGCAATTCTTTGGAGGAAGAAGGCACTAAAGGAATCCAAAAACTGCATTATTATTTTCAAAGATTTAGTTGCCCATAGAATTCCTCACTCCTACTTCAAGGTTTGCTTATATACAAAATGAAATTTGCTTCCACTTTATGGTATCCTTCAAAATATTTTCACCACAGCCCCCAAATCGTTTCAGTTTTGTGAAATTAAATGATTGCCTACATTACTGTAAGTCTGAGTTAAATTTGCCATTTTAATTTCAGTGTGTCTTCTTGAAGACAGTTAATATAATTGGCAGTGCTAAGACTGAAAACAGCTTTAGACCAGAATTATCTTTGTCCATATTTTTCTCTATATAAAACTCTTCAGGCTGGGAATCCCAGCAATAGCATTTCTAGAAAGCTGCAAATAGTGGCGAAGTCATGAAATAGGGCATTAGCTCAGAAGCAGATCTCTGCATTAGAAAAGCGTAATTCATTTGTGTAAAACAAAACAAAAACTGTAAAACACACACGCGCACACACACACACATTCAGCTGGCACAAAACATAAGTGTGGAAAGCTCCTCCCTCCCACCTGCCTGCAAAAAAAAAAAAAAAAAAAAAAAAAAAAAAAAAAAAAGAGAGATACTACATTGGAGTTAGTAAAACTAAATTCATCGATCTTTTTAGGTAACTTACAATTACATGTATAGTATCATGTAAGGGAGGTGAGTACTGAGAGAGAAGTGAGAAAACCAGGGTTCTGATGTTGTGTATACTAGCTGCATTCAGCCATTCATTTTATAATGATGCCAAGTGCCAGATGAGGATAATAATGAGAATTTTATTAATAAATGTTAGCTGTGTAGCAGACAGTATTTGATCACATTACATGTATTATTTCATTATCCAACACTTTATTAGATATTCATATCATTTTAAGAGGTGAGGAAACTGAGATTTTACCTGTAATACATGTTCACCTTTAAGTCTTTATTTTTAAAGCCTAACCTCAGTTTCCTCACCTGAGGCTTCTGCCCCAAGCCAGGTCTGTCTGACTCCAGACACTGAGCTCCAAATGGCTGTGCTCTATTACCACCACACTACACTGTGTAGGGCCATGAAAATACACTGAAGAACAAAACAGGCACCGTCCCTGCCCCAGACAGCATATAGTTTTAATCCATCTGAGCTTCCGTTTTCTCCTTGCAAGGTGGGATAAGTTATGGCACAGTATGGCTTCATTACTAGATCTTTCATAAATCCCAGTCAATTAAATGAAGGTATTAATGAAACTAGCATATGTAATTGGCAGAGTAATTTTTGTATGTCTCTTCTCCTTGGGAAATGCATAGTAATCTTGGAAAGTTCACTGAACTTGAGCCTCGTACACTGAAATCTTAGAATAAGGCACCATCTAGGATAAAACAAAAACAGAAAAATTGACTATGTTTATATTCTTGGCTTAAAAATTTTGCCTTGTCCAGAAGAGAATCAGCTGTCAGATTCAGCTTACTACAGGAAACAGTAAAAATGAAACCTGTTTCTGTAGCTTTCTCCCCTCAGGGACCCAGTGTCTCGCAAGTATGTTTCCATTTGAAGAAATCCTCAAATGAATCCCACATCTCAAGGTAGGTGTTTATTTACACTTTGCAGATGCAATTCCAAGGCTCCACATTTAGGGCAAGTTAATTTTAAAAGCTTCCTACCGGCATCTCTTCTAAATAAGGGATGTCTTTTTATTTGGAATAATATTTTTCTGTCATAAGCTGCTCAGTTCCTATCCTCACACACATACTTACATTTTCTGATCAGAAAGTCTAACCAGATATGCACTGGCATTAAAGATACATCAATAATGTAAAATGTAACTTTTTGGTCCCCTATTGCACTTCAATGTATCTCTTTCCTCTTTGGAAAGTTACAGAAATGGCCATTTAAAGAAATTAAGGTAAAATACATCTCATTCAAAGAAATGTGCAAAATAAGAGGGAATAAGTCAGGGTGTGCGTGTGTGTATTTACAGTTTTCTCAAAAGACACTGAACTAAGGACTCTACACCCAGGAGAGAAAATATACATATGACTCTTTGAACAATACAAGAGTTTAAAGTTAACTTGTAAACATCATCATGGCTGGTTTTCTTGTTATTGTTGTGGCTGTTTTGTTATGCTGGCTGCCAGAATCATGGAATTGAAGCATGGAATTGGCACTTTGTTTTTCACATAGTAGATTTTTCCTTGAATTTCTATGAGGTCATCTATGGATTCCTCCTCAATAAATCATTCTCCAAATATCTGTGAAGCACCTATTGTGTGCAGGGCACTGTACTAAAGCCCTTCAGTAGCATTGGAGGAGACAGAAAATGTAACTAAGGCATGAAAGCCTCTCTCATAGATTCTTAATAGGGGCACTTCATCCTATAAACATGTGCCCAAACCTCATCCTTTAGTCTCCTAGCTTTCTGAAGGCTATATCATAGAGTCACACAATATACCAAGTTTCCTCAGTAAATCTTAGCAAGCAAATCAAGGATTCTTCTTTTAACAAAATCAACCAAGTAGTTTTTTTTTTTTTTAAGAGCCATTGAAATAACTCGTTATCTCATTGTCAAATAGTTTTCTAATTCTACATTGCGATTGAAGAATGAGGGGAAAAAACGGACAGAGGAGAGGCAGATAGCTCTGACCTGGGAACTAACACAATAGATCTTGAGAAACTTCAAAGTAAAACAATTATCTCAGCAACAGGGATGATTTGGCATCCCTTTGTTAGCCGTTTATGACACATGTGTAATACTTTGACATCAATTTAGAAACTGGCATTTCTAGAGCCTTGCCATATTGCCAGGATATTTCCATCTCAATAATATATTGATTATATTATAGTAATGAGTTGGCCAATGACTCACAGAGTTATGAAGAGATTATACTAAATTTATCTGAGATAAATCATGATGAAAACTTCAGAATTATTACATGCATGTTTCATATCCTTGTCATGTTAATACTCACCTATTTTGTGACTTGATATCAGCCCCTGCTTTTTAATGTGAATCAGAAGCTGTAATTATTTGATGTTTTATAGGACTTAACGCATTTTTATGGGTGTTTGACTTATAGTAAAAATCCTCTCTAGTTACAAAAAACTACAAGAAAACCTAGAAAAGTGAACTTTTGATTTTTGATTACTTTCTGGAAAATGTTTATGGGTGATCAATTTTTAAAACTACATGGGTAATTTTGTGAGTTATCCTTCAGTTACTAATATGTCGACTGATCACAGACCAGTGAGAGGTAACTGTGTAAATGATTGTAAATCTACCCATTTTTTAATTAAATCAGGAGGCAAAGGATAGCGTAGTTTGTCACAAGATATCACTATGTAGAGCTCTGAGTTCAGAGTATACATATCTCCCACCCCAAATGCTTAAGATGTATTTCCATGATCGTGAGTCCCTTTTCTGCATGTTTAGATTCTTCTGCATGATCTCTTCAACTTTCTTAAATGGTTAGTATGCCACAGAGGTTGATTCCTTTTTATCTATACTTTTTGTTTTTGCTGTCTTGTATTTATAAAACCTCCTCAACTGAGCAACACGTGGAATATTTGCCAATTGAGAGAGTGTAGCAAAATGGATGATGGCAGCTAACAGAGGTTACATGCCACACCTTCAGCACTCACAGAAAGTGGGCACATTGCATCTCTGGGCGATCACAAGCTGGTGCAATATCTTGTAAAATACTGTTTGCCAAGTCACGCCAGCTGGATAGATAATGGGAATCACCGTGTTATATAGTAGTTCGAGTTCCAGACTGATCTTGATGCTATGGTTGGTTAAATATTATTGATGAGCTAATTATGCTCCTGAAACAAACCAATAGCATTCTTTAAAAAGGACTCTCCAAAAATAAACAGAACTACAGACAACAGTCTTGTCGTAAAGGCGAATGTCTTTTTTTCTCTTTGCCAAATTTGTTTTACTGTATTGTGCATATATGTATCAAAAGAACTGCTTTAGGTGTTTAATGTATTTTGAGGAAGATATTAAATTGCTGAGAATACTTCATTCATTAAAAAATAAATATACATTGTGGATGAATTTAAAAGCTGGACTTCTAATAAGTTGGTGAGGTGACAAGTATGTTAACTAGCCTGATTAAATCTTTCTACAATATATACATAGACCAAGACATGATGTCATACTGCATAAATATACATAATTTTTGTCAACTACAATTTTTTAAAAAGCAGACTTTTATAAGTAAGCTATTGATAGCTAAACACTGGAAAAGATGACATGTAAAATAATTAAAATTTGAATGTGAGGCAGTTTAAATAAACGTAAATAGATCTGGACTCAGAAATCTATGTTCATATAGCACTACATGCTGTTTAGTTGATGACATCATTACACTATATACTTACCACTAACTCCAGTGGGTAGCTATTTTGCACTGTTAAGGTACTTGTTTCTATGTTGTGGGGGGGTTTGTTTGTTTTTTTACTTCTAAGTGGCCAACACTCATTTAAAAAACCTCTCTCACTCTATTATCCTAACTCAAAGTTGCCAGCCACATTGTGTGCTGTAGTATTAACACTGCATCACTTTAGTATTTGACATAATGCTTTGTGGGGGCTAAAATTTAAAAAGGATCACATTTATTCTAATATCATTATAAAGTTATTGTGATGCACCCAAGCAGATCACTGTAGTTTTGCTAAAGCTGAGCTTGCTGTCCATCAGAATTACCTTCTTGCACATCTTTTTCTATATAATAAAGAACATAAATCTTGTAATATTAATTCTTGTTTTTTATTTAGATACTTCATTGATGTAAAAATGTTTAAATATCTTTTGGTCCTTGGAAGAGTGGGCATCAATGCTTCTATAACTATTAGTAGGTTATGATCGAGAATTTAAGTTAACTTTTCTATTAAATCCTACGCACCCATGTTCTAAGGATAATCATTTTTAATCTTAGAAGTCCTCAGCAATTAGAAGAGAATAAAGAATTTTATTGTCACTAGGGAAATAGAGGCTAACATCTTGACGTATATTAAGTTTCATTTCTTTGGGAGTTTGTCTGGCAGATTATGGCTTTGAACTCTTTGTCATCTCTTTGGAAGAAAGCCGCAAGAGCAACTTGAGATGTAGAATTTGTAAAAAGAAATTGTTTTATTCAGCTTTGCTGTGACTGAAAGTTTGATTATAGACTGTGCCATTTCATCTTATCTTTAATCTACAAATTTTTAAATGGTTTCCTTTCTAATCCACAAATATAAAAATTAGAGGTTTATTCAGACAATACGTATGAAGTCAAATACATATTTCTTATTTATATATAAGATATAAAGGATAGAAATACATTCTTATTTATTGGTTTCTGAAAGCTGAAGTAAGCCTGGGCAGCATAGGAAGACCCTGTCTCAACAAATACAAAATACAAATATTAGCTGGACATGGTGGCATGCGCCTGTAGTCCCAGCTACTCGGGAGGATGAGCAAGGAGGATCACTTGAGCCTGAGAGGTTGAAGCCTGCAGTGAGTTGTAACTGGGCCACTGCACACCAGCCTGGGCAACTGAGTGAGACCCTTTCTTAAACAAAACAAAACTGAAGTAGTGTTTGTTTAGTTGTTATTAGTTATGTAGATTTTTAAGAAATGCACCCCATATTTTGGGGGGCCAACTTTTTTTCAGTTGAGAAAATATAAATGAGTAAAAGGGGTTATCAAATTAATACTCGTAGCAGGATGAGTATCTTTCCTTTATGTAATAAGAATTTATAGTATATATATATATATGTATATATATATATATTCCTTTTTTGTTAATTATGCTGCTAAGAAATTCTTCCTGAAATCTATACTAAATGTCTTTTTTTTTTTCTTTTGAAATGGAGTCTCACTCTGTCGCCCAGGCTGGAGTGCAGTGGCGCGATCTCTGCTCACTGCGAGCTCCGCCTCCCGGGTTCACGCCATTCTCCCACCTCAGCCTCCCAAGTAGCTGGGATTACAGGCACCCACCACCACGCCCAGCTAATTTTTTGTATTTTTTAGTAGAGACGGGGTTTCACCGTGTTAGCCTTGATGGTCTCGATCTCCTGCGTGTGATCCGCCCACCTCAGCCTCCCAAAGTGCTGGGATTACAGATGTGAGCCACTGCGCCCGGCCTACTAAATATCTTATAAGTTTTACCTATTTAAAGCTTTGCTTTAACTGGACAGAGAGGGGGAAAATGTGTTCTATTACCATGTAGTATACTTTCATGATTTCTTATGAAGAGATGGAATTCAGTTCAAATCAGGCTTTCATTCCTATCTCAACTCCTAAAGCCTTTATCCAGCTCACCACTCACTGTCCTGCATGTGGCAAATTGAATATTTTATCTTATTTGAGCTTCTACCAGGGTCCAACAAAGTTGACCGCTGTCTCCTTCTTCAAATACTTTCTTCTCTTAGTTTGGCTGATCACAATCTCCTGGTTTTCTTCTTGGTATCCTTTACTGGTTCTTCTTCAGTTTGAACTTTATGTGATAGTGGCTCCCAGGGCTTGACCCTTCTTTTTTAATCTACATGCTCTCCCTAGGTGCTTTCCTTTAGCCCCATGGTGTCTTTAAATACTATTTGTTTGGGTCCCAATGTGAGACAGTCCTTGTCATTCATGAGTTGGAAGATGACTTTTCTGCTAATGTGAACCACTAGCAGAATGACACCCAGTCATTCTCCATTCTATTATACCGATTTAAGTATCCAGATAGCTCATATCCCTATCAGATATTTTTCTTGTTTGTTACTTGTGGAGGGTTTTTTTTGGGGGGGTTGGAGGTAGGGGTGTTCTGTTTCCTTGAACTCTGCGAGACATTGAATAAAATAGGTGTTGAGTGAATGAATGTTTGCTTGTTTACTTACTTATTCAAAGACGTACACATATATCTATATTCCAGGCTCTGCGCTAAGGATGCAGAGATGATGAAGATGCAGTTCCTGCGCTCAAGGTTTCAGATTCTTGTGAGGGAGGAAGGCATACAAATAAACAGTTACAGCACAGTGTGAAGAATGCAGCAGTGGAAGCCTGTCCAAAGTACAGAAGCTGCCTAGAACAGGATATGATTAACCCTAAGGGGAATGTAGAGTTGGATGAAGCCCAGTGGAGGAATGAATTATTTGGGTTTTAAAAGACGAATAAGATTTTTCAAGTAAACAATGGGAAAGGATTAGGGACTTCCAGACTGAGATACTAGCATATGCCAAGGCACGGTGGTATGCAGTACTTGAGGAATAACTGCAAACATTTGTTCTTACAGAAACATGGGATGTTAGGTGGGAATGGAGGGAGTGGAGCTGGAAATGCAGGCCATGGACAGAAGGGGTTTAATTTTTCCCACTAGGAAGCTTAGACTTCCTCCTGTGGGCAAACTAATGAATGCTGACAGATTTCAAACAGGTCAAAGATATGTTTACATTTTTATTTTAGAAAAGTTTTTGTTTGTTTGTTTTTGTTTTTTTGTTTTTTGTGGGGATAGTATGGAAAAGGGATTCAGAAGAAAGGAGACCAGTTAGGCCAGTTAGGAGAGAACAGGTGAAGCAATAGATGAAGACCTAAATGATACAAACATGTTGGGGATAAAGAAAGAATGTAGAATGGGGAAAGAAGTCAGAGATGAAATCAGTTGTATTGGTGAGTCTGTGTGAATGCAGAGTGGTTCAGAGTGGGGATGAATGAGAGGGACTGATAACAGGCCTTCTATTTCTGGAAACTAGGCCTCTGGGGTGACACTAACCAAAAATAGAGAATACAGAAAGGAAAACAGGCTCAGATGGGAATAGCATTCATTTGATAAATACAGTATACATTGATTATATTTTGTACATTTTTATACATATATACACACACATAAATATATAGCCATTGTGCTTGAGTCTCAATTTTTTTTTTTTTTTAATGAATTTAGTTTTAGACTTCTCAAGTCAGAAAATTTACAGGAAATCCTCTGGGGCATATCCAAATTTAAGTTCAAACCCCAAAGTCAAATTCTGATTTTGTCACTAGCTGTGTGATTGTGGTACTTCTTTGAGCCTTTGTGTCCTCATTTCTGTCATCCTGATACCAGTGTTGGATTAGAAAATCACCTTGATATTTTTATCCACAAGACATGGATCTTGGGTTCCACTGAGTCATTAACCATGTACTCAAAGAATAACAGAATTCTAGGTCTTAAAAGGAGATCATTTAAACAAATTCTCTACCTTCCTTGCCCTCAGTGTCAGTTGAGAAAATAGAGGTCCAGAGAGTTTGGTTTGTTGAAAGTAATGCAGTAAATTAATGTTGGAATAAGCGTTGGAGCCTAGAACTCCTAGCTTCTAATACATCATCTTGACCTACCCCTCAATGTAATGGTCCGTATTATTCCCAATTCTGACTCTCCTATGGTTCTAAAAACACATATAACTTTGGACAGTTGGAAGAGATGGCTCCTGCTTTGTTGATTTGCCCTGTCAATGTATAATCCTTTGGGGGAATAAAGGAATGCTTGAGGAAGGCGAAGAGGCAAGGCTAATGCCCTCTGTCTCTGGTCCTTTAGGGGATTGTTAGTGAAGCTGTTGGTGACACCCCTAGTGACTTGGGGTTTGCTTGAGAGAAACCCTCTTACTCTTGTCCTTTATTCCTTCCTGCATCCATATTCTTTCTACCAAACTCAGGTTTCAAAACCAGAACCTGATAGAGTAATATGTGATTGTAAAGGAAGAGGGTCAACTTCAGCTCTGACATATATTTGCACATCCTGGGGTTTTAAACAAACAAAATGAGTGTTCATTGCTGATTCATGTTTTGCTTTTGGTTCCTTTTCTGCCATAGTCATGTGACATGCACCATGGTGGCTTTCATCATATAATACATTCTGGGTTCTCCTAAATCCTAAAGCACTTTATAAAAATAAAACCATAGGTCTCATTTTTCTGATGAAGAGAGCAAGGCATAGAGAGGTTTTACAAAGTGATACAACAAATAAAGGGGGAAAAAGAATCCAGGATCATTTTTTTTTTCACTCTCCATTAAATGATACTCTCTCTTATGATTTTCTGTTGTCAAAAGCCCTCTCTACATTCTGTATTGTTAGGTCATCATCTCCTATAGTTTGCACAATACGGTGTATTATAGATTGCTCACAAAGCAGCAGATATGAATTCTTTATAATGGATTTATTCTTTTCAATTTTTTGTCATCTTTGGGCTTAATAGAAATAGTTCAGCATGTTATATTGTGTGATCTGTCCCTAAATAGATAAAAGATTTCTGTGTTTTGAAGGAAACATTTATATTGGTTAATTTGCTGCATTGCCTGCAGGAATGTTAGTCTGTAGGAGGAAAACAACTGTTTCCTGACAAAATTTTCCCTAACTCTGCTAGAAACTTGTGTTTTAACAGTAAAATAGAAATAATCCATAAACAATTAAAGAGTAGTATCTTCAAGAATGTTTACTATCCCTCAGAACATCTAAGATTGTGACACACAAAGGTGTCCTTTCTTACATGAAGAATGGCTCTTCCTTAATTCCCTCTTAAGCTGCAAGGCTATGGATGGAGTGAGCATGCAAATGTGAGCCTAGGCATTTACTCTCTGGATATATAGTCCCTGCCTGCTCTTTCAGAGCCACTAGTCTAACTACAATAGAAAGAGAATGTGCACTTTCCTTTAAGAAATTAAACAGCACTGTCCACAATGTGCAAAAGACTGTGAAATTGAAAATGTGTCCCTGGAGTGGATAAAAAAATAATAATAAGTGGCAACTCACAAACAGACTCTTGGCAAATAATCAATTATCTTCTGAATTACTATACAAAACTACAGTTCATTTTGCCAGCCCATTGGGGAAACAGTTTCCACACAGGAGACAGTCAGCTTAGATTGGGGAGTTGTTTACAATTTACTTCGAGAGTATCTTCATGTAAATATCAACAGACCATAGTACTGGTGTGACGCAATGTTAGAACCCACATTATTGGTTTGTTGAACTAACTACAAAATAGCAAATTCATTTGAAGGAAATCTGTTGCTTGTTGCATTTTTGTGGCTAGAGTGTTGACTCACATAGCTTAATTTTTAAACCTGGAGTAATAGTTAAACTTTCCTGAAGATTAAAGATAGGTTTAGTAGAATTTTTGCTAGGGCAGTGCTGCTTCGTGAACCTGAGTTGAATCTCTGGCCTACGAGTAGACTTAGAGCTGGTTTAAATACAGGAGACCAGGAAAAGAAATGATGCTTTACTACTGGCTGCCCATATAAATAAAATCAGTAGAATTAAGACTCTTTTGGAAAAATACCTATGATTAATAAATAGAGGGGGAAAGAGCTAATGGCTGGCTGGCTAGAATTTTGTATCAGTAAAATTTTAAGTAAACCATAAAATATATATACTAGAATTTAATAAACAATAAACATCTTAGTTAACTTTTCAGATATGTAAGTCCATGGAAATGTACAAAAGTATTCAACATCTGTATAACTGAACAAGATGATCATAGATGAAGCAGCTTTGGAAGCCAGCTGAAGGAGACAGTGTAAAGAAAGGAACGATTAACAACAGAACGATCTTCAATAGTCATTGTTCTTTTTACATTTTAAAAGGGGGTAGGGGGGACTTGCCATCTTCAAAATCTTATCAGGTTTCGAAGTCTACTTAATACAGACTCCTGGGGATCCATTCCGTTATAAGACCCACATGCCTCCCCTACATCCTCAGTCCTGATCACACCCAGCCTCCAGCCTACCATTACCAGCCTCCCCTGCCATAGACACACACATACCTACAATTACACCCATTTTAAGGATGAGTGTAGAGCCGCTAATTGCCCAAGGACAGAAAACTAATCAATAGTAGTACTGGGGTTCACCAAGTTGTGTTTAGTCTTTAAACTATCTTTGTTAAAACTCATAAGTCATCATTTTGTCTACTGGCCAAAGAGTAAACTATCTTTTTTCTTTTCTTTTCTTTTCTTTTGGAGATGGAGTTTTGTTCTTGTTTCCCAGGCTGGAGTGCAATGGCACGATCTCAGCTCACTGCAACCTCCGCCTCCCAGGTTCAAGCAATTCTCCTGCCTCAGTCTCCTGAGTAGCTGGGATTACAGGCATGTGCCACCACACCCGACTAATTTTGTATTTTTAGTAGAGACGGGGTTTCTCCATGTTGGTCAGGCTAGTCTCGACTTCCTGACCTCAGGTGATCTGCCCACCTCAGCCACCCAAAGTGCTGGGATTACAGGTGTGAGCCACCGTGCCCGGTGGACTATCCTTTTTAAAATAACTGCAGATCACCTGAGGTTGAGAGTTTGAGACCAGCCTGACCAACATGGAGAAACCCCGTCTCTACTAAAAATACAAAATTAGCCAGGCGTGGTGGTGGGCACCTGTAATCCCAGCTACTTGGGAGCCTGAGGTAGGAGAATCGCTTGAACCCAGGAGGCAAAGGTTCTTCCAGAGCTTACTAACTTATTCTTCAACAATGTACTTAGTCTTAAAAAAAAAAAAAAATTATTTTTTAGGCCAGGTGCGATCGATCATGCCTGTAATCCTAGCACTTTGGGAGGCCAAGGCAGGTGGATCACCTGAGGTCAGGAGTTTGAGACCAGGCTGGCCAACACGGTGAAACCCCATCTCTACCAAAAAATACAAAAAAAAATTAGCCAGTGAACAGCCTGGCCAACATGGTTGTGTTAGTTCGTTTTCAAGCTGCTGATAAAGACATACCCAAGACGGGGAAGAAAAAGAGGTTTAATTGGACTTACAGTTCCACATGGCTGAGGAGCCCTCAGAATCATGGCAGGAGGTGAAAGGCACTCCTTATGTGGCGATGGCAAGAGAAAAATGAGGAAGAAGCAAAAGCAGAAAGCCCCGATAAATCCATTGGATCTCATGATACGTAATTCACTATCAGGAGAATAGCAGAGCAAAGACCAGCCCCGATGATTCAGTTACCTCCCCCTGGGTCCCTCTGACAACATGGGGGAATGCTGGGAGATAAAATTCAAGTTGAGATTTGTGTGGGGACACAGCCAAACCATATCATTCCACCCCTGGCTGGAGCAGCTGGGACACAGGGCAGGCACCAAGTCCCTAGGCTGCACACAGCACTGGGACCCTGGGCCCAGCCCACAGAACCACCTTTTCCTCTTCGGCCTCTGGGCCTGCGATGGGAGGGGCTGCTCTGAAGGTCTCTGACATGGCCTGGAGACATTTTCCCCATGGTCTTGGGGATTAACATTAGGCTCCTAGCTACTTATGCAAATTTCTGCAGCTTGAATTTCTCCTCAAACAATGAGTTTTTCTTTTCTGCTGCATCGCCAGGCTGCAAATTTTCTGAACTTTTATGCTGTTTCCCTTTTAAAATGGAATGCCTTTAACAGCACCCAAGTCACCTTTTGAATGCTTTGCTGCTTAGTAATTTCTTCCACCAGATACCGTAAATCATCTCTTAAGTTCAAAGTTCCACAAATCTCTAGGGCAGGCACAAAATGCCACCAGTTTCTTTGATAAAACATAACAAGATTCACCTTTACTCCAGTTCCCATCAAGTTCCTCATCTCCATCTGAGACCACCTCAGCCTGGACCTTATTGTCAATATTGATATCACCATTTTGGGCAAAGCCATTCAACAAGTTTCTAGGAAATTCCAAGCTTTCCCACATTTTCCTGTCTTCTAAGCCCTCCAAATTCTTCCAGCCTCTGCCTGTTACCAAGTTCCAAAGTCACTTCCACATTTTCAGGTATCTTTTAAGCAATGTCTCACTCTACTGGTACCAATTTACTGTATTAGTCTGTTTTCATGCTACTGATAAAGACATACTCAAGACTGGGAAGAAAAAGAGATTTAGTTGGACTTACAGTTCCACATGGCTGGGGAGGCCTCAGCATCATGGCAGGAGGCAAAAGGCACTTCTTACATGGTGGCAGCAAGAGAAAAATGAGGCAGAAGCAAAAGCAGAAACCCCTGATAAACCCATCAGATCTTGTGAGACTTATTCACTGTCACGAGAATAGCATGGGAAAGACCAGCCTCCATAATTCAATTACCTGCCTCTGGGCCTCTCCCACAACACATGGGAATTCTGGAAGATACAATTCAAGTTGACATTTGGGTGGGGACACACCCAAACCTTATCAATGGTGAGATGACATCTCTAATAAAACTATAGAAGTTAGCCAGGCAAAGTGGCGGGTGCCTCTAATCCCAGCTACTTGGGAGGCTGAGGCAGGAGAATCACTTGAACCTGGGAGGCGGTGGTTGCAGTGAGCAGTGATCACACCATTGTACTCCAGCCTGGGTGATGAGAGCAAAACTCCGTCTAAAAAAATAAAATTAGGCATGGTAGTGCATGCCTGTAGTTCTAGCTACTGGGGAGGCTGAGATGGAAGAATCGCTTGAACCCAGTAGGCAGAGGTTGCAGTGAGCCGAGATCACATCACTGCACTCCATCCTGAGCCACAGAGTGAGACCGTCTCAATAAAAATAAAAATAAACAAATAAATAAATCATTTAAAAATGGTTGATATATAATCATAGTTTTAAAAAAAATCCAGCCAGGTGCTGTGGCTCAAGCCTGTAATCCCAGAACTTTGGGAGGCTGAAGCAGGTGGATCACCTGAGGTTGGGAGTTCAAGACCAGCCTGGCCAACATGGTGAAACCCCGTCTCTACTAAAAATGCAAAAATTAGCTGGGCATGGTGGTGGGCGCCTGTAATTCCAGCTACTCGGGAGGCTGAGGCAGGAGAATCACTTGAACCCAGGAGGAGGAGTTTGCAGTGAGCCAAGATCACGCCACTGCACTCCAGCCTGGGCAACAGAGATTCCATCTCAAAAAAAAAAAAAAATATATATATATATATTTTCCTGCCTCATAGTATTGCCCTCAGAAGCAACCACATTACCTGTGGACAGAGCTGTTTAATAAGATTATTTATATACATAAACATATGTAAATGTCTTCTCCCACCTTCCTGATTCGCATAGATAGTGCCACACCATACACAGTTTTGTTTGTTGCTCTTTTTCAGTCTTGGGCTATTAGCAAAATCTCAGTCAAGTCTGAATAGTCCACCAGAGGTGGAATTATTTGCTGTGTTGCAACATGGAGGTTGTAGGAAATTAAGTCTTGACTTGGCTATCTCAGATTGTAAAAGATAGAATATTTTCTCTTTGTATGTTGTAGGTATTATTAATTGATATGTTGTCAGCACTTCCATAAATATTTCTATGCTGTAGTGATTTTTTTCTCACTGAAATGTATGCTGTGACAATTCAGCACATTTCTCCACCTATTAGATCAGATACCATCAATGAAAAGGAAGTAAAGGAGCTCTTACAAGGTGCATCAATTCTTTCACATCTAAATTACATTATGCAGCGTTGAATATTATTATGAAAGTTTGCAGAATAACAAAGCACTACAGAAATATTTAGGCTATGCAGAGGCCCCAAAATAACAAATCTCTTAAGAGGGAGTTGATTCCTTTTATTCAATAAGATCAGACTGTGATAAGTCATTTTTTCCCTTAATTTTATTTATTAATTTATTTATTTTTATTTTTTTGGGAGAGAGTCTTGCTCTGTCACCCAGGCTGTAGTGCGGTGGCGCAATCTTGACTCACTGCAGCCTCTGCCTCCCGGGTTCAAGCTCTTCTCATGCCTCAGCCACCCAGGTAGCTGGGATTACAGGCTTGTGCCACCATGCCCAGCTAATTTTTGTATTTCAGTAGAGATGAGGTTTCACCACGTTGGCCAGGCTGGTCTTGAAGTCCTGGCCTCAAGTGATCTGCTGGACTCAGCCTCCCAAAGCGCTGGGATTACCGACATAAGCCACCACACCCGGCCTCTTAATTCTTTTTAAAAATATATTACATATTTTGCTCCTTTACTGATAATTTTCTTGTTCATTAGTATATCAACAATTGCATTTATGAGTCCGGAAGCTTATTTTACATCTTGGTGCTTTGATAACGTGACTAAAATTTGAGTTTTAATACTATGCACATGCCACGTGTTTTGGTGACAGTCTCTACTACTTCAGGGGAAGAAGAAAAAAGTTGCATCTGATTTGTGTTTCCCAACAAATAATCATAATCTAATTACTCTGGTAAGAAATACTTTTTTGAAAGTTAGCCTGTTCTTTTCACTTATTAGAAGTCAGTTCATAAATTGACCAAAATATTTCAGACCACTTGACATGCTTCTCTAGGACTAACCCCCCAAAATGGTGTTTCATTTGATGGGACTTAAGGTTTCATTCACTATCTAGGGATAGTCTGGATACATTTCTAGGCCCTTCCAGGGCTCTATCTGCCCATGAGTATCTGAATCACACCTTCAGAAGAATATCTGGTTTGATTTTACACATGGAACTGCACTTGGTGATTCATTTAAAGAATGTGTTTGTATTCCTGAGGACAGAATTTCCTAGTAGTTTAGGTTGGCAATTGAGAGTAATATATTAGCTCATCACAATTATTAAACAAATAATAGCAATAATAATAGAACAGTGTGCCTTTCAAATTTTCTCCAGAGGCTCTTCCAGAAAATATTTCTTCTTGGTTTGCACTATTGTGATTTTCGTCATCTTGTTTCTCAATTTGTTTCCAAAGACACAAATTAACTTGGGCTTTTAAGTAAATCTTCTGGACGTATTTATCATTCTTTCTTTTTTTAGAATTTTTTTTTCTAATTACTGTAGAACATCTGAGCGTTTAGTAAGAAAAGAAGAAATTTATGAACTTCGAAGGTAGATGAACAGAGCAAGATTCCTTTGTGGGTATAGATGATGTGGCTGTTCTGACTCCTTTCTGGCTGTGAAACCATTACGTGGGGCACAAGGAGTTGTTGGATGAAGGTTCAAGAACACTCACAGCATAATGGAATTTAGGGGTGAAAGAACTGATACTCCTAGTAAGTATTGCTTCATTCTCTTCTCACCGATGGTGTCTGAGGACAAGCACTATGGTTTGGATATGGTTTGTTTGGCCCTGCCTAATCTCATGTTGAATTTGATCCCCAATGTTGGAGGTAAAGCCTAGTGAAAGGTGTTTGGATTGTGCAGGCAGATCCCTCCTGAATGGCTTGGTGTCATTCTTGCCAGAGAGAGTGAGTTCTCACTCTTAGTTCCCATGAGAACTGCTTGTTGAAAAGAGCCTGGCACCTCCTTTGCTCTCTCTCGCTCCCTTTCTTTCTTGCCATGTCAGATGCCTGCTCCCCTTGCCTCCCACCATAAGTGGAAGCAGCCGGACGCCCTCAGTAGAAGCAGATGCAGATGCTGGTGCCGTGCTTCTTGTACAGCTGGCGGAATTGTGAGTCAAATAAACCTTTTTCTTTATAAATGAATGACCTAGTCTCAGGTATTCCTTTATACCAACACAAACAGACTAAGACCAAGAGAGAGAGACAGAGAGAGAGAGAGAGAGACAGAGAGAGAGAGAGAGAGAGAGCTGTTTCTTAAGAAGATCTGCTGATAACTGGATGTTATCAGCCGGATTTGCCCATGTGCCTCGGAGGCCAGATGTGTTGGGTTGTCACAGCCTGGGTCCCAGCACTCAATTCCTCTGTACAGAGGTGGACATCCCACAGACAGGCCTGTGAGATGTCTAAAGAGTTTCTCTACTTTTTGAGGAATAACTTGCCTACCACTAGCAATGTTCTCCCTAAGACTACTCCAGTAATATCTAGTCCGCAGACAACTTCTTCCTCTCAAAAAACAGTTGTGGCATTATTTCTATTAAAAGAATGAAATAGTCCTAATGCTAATGGCTTTCTAGTTTTTCTTCCCTCTTTCCCTTTAGTAGCTTCTAACTAGTTCCCTGCCTCTCTGGAAAACCCTGGAATAGGCAAATCATGTTGTTAGGTTGCTCCCAGCTTGTAAGTTTATATTAAACCTGGGAAAGTGAGCTCTAACTACAATTTGCACTTCATTCTTAAGCTTCCAAATCACAAAATTACCATATATATCTAAAATTTTCAGAATCTCAAATTGAATACGTTGTGCACTATACCATCTATTACAGATTTGCAAAATCTTTTTATTGAAGTATGAATAATTCCTTTTATATTCTACACTATTTGGCATGACTTACTAAAATGTGTAATAAGGAATCCTGCCTCCCTCCTACCACCACACTCTGGCCAAGTGGAAGAACTCGCTGCTGGTTACATTTAGGCATCTTTTAATTACATGAGTCTTCTGTAGAATTCCTCTTGAATTTTCAGCTTCACTCAGACAACTTGGGGAAAACCCTATCCAAACATACTCATGTGCATGCACACACACACACACACAGACTCCGTCTGACATTCTGATGTTTGACACACCCCCAACATTATGTGAGGATATGCCTCTTCTGACACATTCTATGCATTGTATGTATGCCAGATTTTTTCACTGGAATTTATCAATGCGTAGGTTTTCAGGTTAGTCATGTACCATTAGAGAACCTATTGTTATCATCCCTACTAACTGAATTTGCTGAGAGCGAGGAGGCTTCCTAAAACAAAGTTCTATGATGGCTTCAAATTGAACTGAATAAAAATCTGTGGGGACTTGACGTCAAATTAGCAGTAGATTCAGTGTCCTTATTGGAAATATTATTTCTTTTTGGTCCTTCCCTTCATTAACATAAGGAATGAGATAGACCTGGGCAAACATTTCTGCTTTTTTTTTTTTTTTCCTCTTGGAGGAGAGTCTATAGTAACGTCACATTCTTCAGAGGACAAAAGAAAAATACAGGTTTCTTATTGTTTGCTTTCAGTCTGTTGGCCTTATAAAGATGGCCTTCTTTCTGTTTTCCATTTACAATATATATCTGTTTTCCATATATGTTCAGAACAATGAAGAGTGGATATTTAAAAGTATCTGTAGTAGCCAACAGCTGGAAACATGCCAGGCATCTTTACATTTTAAATTTTTCCTAGGCTCTAAAGGTAGATGAAGCCAAGTTTCCTTTTGACTCAGCAGGCAAGTTTTACTCTGATAAGAGTATTGCTATTTTAAAAGGCAGCTCTTGACAATCTAACTCCAGAAAGCATTCCCACCCTCTGAAATAGTACAGAGGCCCCTGTGCCTGCTTCCTTATTGATGAAACAGAGGAAAATAATGCCCGTTAGAAGCAATTTAAATCATTTAGTAGCTTAGCTTCTGACTCCTCAGTAGATTTCTAACCCAAGCTTTTATGCCATATCTAGTGTCCCAGTTTTTCTGATTGGGGAGGTGGAGGCAATCTAATCTTCTCAGGTATGGCATACAACAGAAGTTTGGTTTGATGAGCCCTTCCAGGAGCGTGGCCTGCCTTGGTCAGCTCAACTAAGGAGCTGAATTAGTTCTAGAACCTAGACGTTCTGAGCACAACTTTAGCTGTTCAAGTTTTATGCTCTTATGGAATACCTTCCTATTTTTCTCCCTGTTTCATTATGATCATAAAAGTTTCATTTCTAATCTCACTCAATTTAGAGTGACATGTCACAATGCCTCCCTTAAAGCTCCTGGCTATTTACAACTCTTGATACCCAATAAACAGGATAAGATTATAATTCATTAGCATCCAGGAAAAATGTCTGCAGCTCCAAAATTATGTTTAGATGTCTCTAAGAGTAAGAGTCAGCAACTAGGGGTTAGTATTAATTAGCTAAGTAATGATCTTAAAGATTCATTTATTTTGAACCTTAAGAGTCTTGGGGAGATATTATATTTGGTTGTTAATGCTAGTTATGTATTTGATTATTTGTAAAAGGAAACCTACTTATTCCTAATCTCAGTCGTTTAATTCAAAATAGTGTTCTTAACCTTGCTCTAACTTGACATTGCTAAAATAGTTGTTACAAAAGGTGTTGAAGAAGCAATGAAAGACTCCCTAGCTCAGTCCACTTATGCTGTAAGTACCTCCAGAATATTGGCAGCAACTGAAACGTCTTTTCTGCATGGAGTGTTTAGAGTAGGACTTATCTTTGCAAATGTAGAGCTCTCTCTCTTTTCTCTCCCTCTCTCTCTCTGTGTGTCTGTGTGTGTGTGTGTGTGTGTGTGTGTTTATGTATGTAGTGTAGTGGATGTTCCATTATACTAGACTTTATAATCATCAGCGCTTAAACCACATATTTTTCTCTTAGAAACTAAGATATATGTGGGAGAGAGATAGCACCAGCCTCAGGAGTCTGGAATATAACATGATTTTCCAATATGATATATAAAAGCAGATTAGTCACTCATGAATTATAAAAATGTGATTATCTTTTTAGTGAAGAGGATATGATTAGTGACAAAAGCTGCTGGTAGAATTTGATGGTGGGGCTAGGAACATAGAAGGGCTGTGGTATATATGATGTTTCTGAACTGTGTAGATAGTTGTTTCCAGTGTCAATTGAAAACCTATCATGGGCTGTATAGTTGTTAATCATCTTTTTCTGTTAAACCTTTAGAGTCATAACACATCGTTTGATAATTATTTGTGATCTTGTCCCATTGGACTCTGAGGTCCTTGAAGTTATGAAATTGTTCTCTATAACTCTGACACCTGGCAAAGATAGGTGCTTAATGTATATGAGGTTTGTAAAATGAATGTTGAGGAACTATTTGGCATATGAACTGCTTCCAAAAGTTATACGGTTTGTCAAGTGTTGGCTACTTCAACTTCAAAGAAGGTCATGGCCCGAAATACTGTATTTATTTACTAGCTTGAAAACCATTTCTTAAAATTGAATAAAATATCTCTTGAGTATGTACATACGTATGCATGCACACACACAAACACACGTTTTTAACACGGGGAATGTTTTAGTTTAAAGTCTTACAATAAAAGGTGGTTTACATTAAAGGACCTTGCTTCAACTTCCCATCCCGGGCTGAAGTGCCCTCTATGGTGTGTCAGTCTCCTACTGGTATGCTCCTCCTTTAGGAATAAATATCACCATTTTGCTCTTTTTTCACATTTTAAACTTCTTTTTTTTAATTTTTTAATTTCTGTGGGTACGTAATAGGTATATATATTTATGGTATACATGAGATATTTTGATACAAGCATACACATGTAAATGAGATATCCTTCACCTCGAGTATTATCCTTTCTTTGTGTTATAAACAATTCAATTCTATTCTTTTAGTTATTTTTAAATCTGGCCTATGAAAAATAACTTGGCTTAGAGTCTAGCACAGAATGGATGTTTATTTCTTTGCCTCTCCCCTTCGTCTTTACAGAAACATCCCAATCCATTTCATCCTGATCCTATTGGTGCTTACAAGTTAAATACAACACTGAGTAACATTCCAGTTAATAATACCAGGAATGAAAGTGGATCAGAGTTCCAACTACCCTACACAAATAGATCTAGGGTCCAGCATTGATGGTCTTGAAAATGAGTGAAAACCTGATTAGTATGTCATCTTCATCAATAATGTATCTTTTCTTAAGCACTTAGTTGGTGCCAAGTACTGTATCAAAATTAAAGCCAAATAACATGAGGTTCTTGCCTACAAACAATTACAATTTAACAAGCACTTTTGATCATTCCAAAATGTCTTCTTTCAAATACAAATAATTATATAGTATATTAAATATTGCATAGCAATCTGTCCAAGATTCCGTAATGCAAGCTCCATGATAGTTCTAGAAATGGAATGAAATCAGTGATAGAAAGGGGGAAATAAAAATAACAGTTAATAAAATTATATGGGGAAGCTCTTATTTTCCATCTTCCTCCAAATCCTCGAGATTATTCATTCATAGGTCAAGCCAGATTCTCACTTATTCAAAATGAGGCCTGGCTACTCTAGTTTTCAAATTATCCTTATATTCATATTAGTGCTTTGCTCCAGTTTAGCAAAACATTCATGCAAACTTAAGTCCAGAACCAGGGATTACTTAGATGACGCTGGGCATAGATCTTTTAAAAAATCCTATTGCTTTTCTGTTATTTTTGAAATAAAGAAAAAAATTTTAAAGTGTCTCTAAAACTGTACCTAAAATTAAAAGTTTTTAAAAAAATGTCCTGTAAAATAAATTTCTGTTGCACAAAATCTTTTTTTGTTGTTGTTGTTTGCACTGACTTCCATTGTATAGATAGAGATTCATTGGTGAGGGGATGGGGTTACCCTGAATAGACTAAGATCACATAAATATTTTTAAATTGTATGCTTAAAATAGATAACTTTCTGATATAAAACATTAGCATTGGTACTTTAAAATATTAATACTAATGCCTTAAAGTAATCAATAAATCACAAAAGAAACTAAAACCATAATTGGGTTCTGGAGAAAATTGATAATGTTATTGTCACATAACTTTCCCCTTAACAGAAACAATATATTAAACTTTAAACAGAGCAAAATATTGCCTTCAATTTTTTATCCAAAATACTTTTTTTTAATTTCAAAAATTTCCCCATTTTTAAGGTCTTTTCATTGTCTGGTGGCAAGCTTGTATTTTAATATATTATAAAATGTATATAGTGCATAAACTCAAGAACTAGAGTGAATGTGTAGCATGGGTGGAGCATGTGCCTATTCTTATTTACCATTGCATTCCTAGTACGTAACACAGGGCCTAAACTATGAGAGAAAGAGTTGATATTTATTGAGTCCCTATTATATGCCAGTCATTATTTGAAGTACATTACATGGATGAGCTCGTTTAATCTTCACAATAATCCTATGAGGTAGGTACTACTTTACAGATGGAAAAAACTGAGGTCCAGAGAGGTGAATTATAATACCAGAGGTCATATGATTAGTAAGTAGTAGGGCTAAAATTCAGACTCTGGAAATCTGGCTCCAAATCTTCTCTCTTAATCATTTTCACACTGTCCTGCATGTGTTAGGCAAATTTCAAGGATGATGAATGACTGAAAGAATGGGAGTAAACAGTATTCCTCATGCTATAGTAATTGGTCATTTCCTGCATGCACTAAGTGACAACTTCTGGTTGTTGTTACTGTTTTACCTAAAAATCAAGAATGATGATTAGAAATGAGGGGTTTTGGTTTTTTTTGTTTGTTTTTTTGGAGGGAAACCAGGGAAAATTATTTAGCAAATACAGACATTTTAGAGAAATTATGGATTATAAGATTATGGAAGTTCAAAGTGTATTTGTGAAGCCCAACAGATAGGAGTGGGAATCATTCACACTTTTCTTCTTAAACAAGAAAAACTACATAAACTTCTTTAGTAGAACATATGCTGGTTAACCTAAGCAAAAATTTAGACTGTATAAATGTTTAAATGAGAAATACTCTATTATTGCCTAAATTTGGGTGAATGTATTTGCTCATGGGTATCTTCAGAGCAGTCAGTTTATCTAGTTTTTTTGGTAGGATATATTAAAACTATGTAGAAAAATCCTATCCCTAAGTAGAGTACTAATTTTCTAGATTCATTCTTAACATTTTTATTTAGTGAAAGTGTGTGTGTGTGTGTGTGTGTGTGTGTGTGTGTGTGTGTGTGTGGTGTGTGTTGGTTAATGGATATGGTCCTGTCATCTTCCTCTCTTATGGAATTCTCTTATGTGAATTGCCTGACACTAAGTGATCGAAATTTATAAATACAGGCAGAAAAGCTGTTATTTTTTATTTATCTTTTACAGTGTAATGGAATTTGTGACAAGATTATTTGCTACAATGTTATTTTGTTCTTGATTAGTGTTCTTTGTAAAGGACCCCGAGCTATGTGTACAAAAGGCTGTATATGAGCTGCAGATAGAGGGGCAGGTGACCTTCATTCAAACATATCCAAGTAGTCATTAACAAAGTTTTAAGCATTTGAACTTCCTAACTGGAGGTATGACAACAGTAATTGCAGATGTCCTTAAGCTAGCTGTACACATTTTGATCAATGAATATCCTAAGTTCACTTTGAAAGAAGCAATTATTACTAGGTATAAGGTTTCCTTAAATTATGTCCTTTAAAATTGACATTTAGAAACTTCTTGGGCAACCCTAGCCTGCTGAATGCCTTGGTGCTAACAATAACATGGTACAGTGTTGTACAACATAAATACGTTTGCCCACGATGTAATGACTTGCTTTCAAAAGTCTTTTATCTCCTAAACAGAATGAACTGAGTTTAGAGGCCCTGCCAATATTGTAGCTATTTGAGTCAGACAGTGGCCACCAGCAGAGTATCAACAATATGAATTTGCTTTAATAAAGGTTAGCTCTCATTTTTTAAAGCATTACATGTCTTATTGCATATAGAACATAAAATTTTGCAAAATATTTAAGGTAGCTTTGCTAGACAATCTCACAGCTTTGTAACTCCTCCTCAACTACAGTGCATTTCCTAAATTACTGATTTTCAAAAGTATTTGAACAGTTGAACTTTTGTTTTGTTTTGTTTTGTTTTTTGAGACGGAGTCTCACTCTGTCACTCAGGCTGGAGTGCAGTGGCTTGATCTTGGCTCACTGCAACCTCCACCTCCCAGGTTCAAGCAATTCTCCTGCCTCAGCCTCCCGAGTAGCTGGGACTACAGGTGTGTACCACCACACCTGGCTAATTTTTTTGTATTTTTAGTAGAGACGGGGTTTCACCATGTTAGCCAGGATGGTCTCGATCTCCTGATCTCATGATCCACCTGCCTCGACCTCCTGAAGGGCTGGGATACAGGCGTGAGCCACCGGGCCTGGCCTAACAGTAGAACTTTTTACTTGCAAATTGAGTCAAACTCAGAACCCCAGACTGTAAAATGTATAAAAGCAATGAAAGAACAATTTTAAGTCTTTAGTATGTGCAGAAAGTTACTTAATTGCAGTATCTGTCCAACATTTTTTGTTGTGTTTGTGCAGCACCCTGGGTCCTCATTGAGCCCAATTTGAAAATCATCAGGCTGTCCTCAACACAGAAACTATTTCTTTAGCTCCTATACAAAGTCACAATATTGCAGGGAATTCAGTAACTATACAACAACTTTCTCATTTAGAATGTACTTGTCTGGCAGTGTTAGCGACCTCAAACATGAAATTTTATGTTAGAAGGCACATGTACTAAATCTCATGAACGTTGTTCATAGGAAAGCCCTGTAGTCTCTCACTCAGAAGCAATCTTCTGCTTTCACAGAGATCACATAAGCTTGGTGGTTCAGCTTTCCATGCCTCCTTGGAGATAGGACACAGCCTAACAGCAAGGGAGAAACAAAAAATACATAAAAATCAGAAAAAGGCAGAAAACCAAACACTGATGTTCTCACTCATAAGTGGGAGTTGAATAATGAGAACACATGGACACAGGGAGGGGAACATCTCACACTGGGGCCTGTTGGGGGTTGGGGGCTAGGGGAGGGATAGCATTAGGAGAAATGCCTAATGTAGATGACAAACTGATTAGTGCAGCAAATCACCTGGCACATGTATACCTATATAACAAAACCTGCACACTCTGCACATGTGTCGCAGAACTTAAAGTATAATTTTAACAAATCAGAAAAAGGAATTAAAAAATATGCCTATATATATGTATAGTATATATATTATGTGCTAAATATTATGTGTGTCTATAAATATTAATATATGTAGCATTTGGAATCATTGAATATAGAATCTAGTAAGCTCTATAGGTCCCTGAGTGTATCACTATATTATAGCACATTACAATATTGATTCAATAATAATGATGATTAGTCATTAAAACAGGTTAGGAAATGCTGCATCTATTCTATTTTTTTTAAAGTGTAAGTATGCTTAAGAAAGGTTTTCATCACAAATAATTAAATTTCAAGCCTTTCTCTATGTGTCAGTCTCTCTCCTTCCCTTCTGCCCTCTGCATAGTCTCCAATATAATGGGATGAGCACATCTAGGCTGTGAAATCAAACCTGTCTTCCAACTCTGGCTCTTCTGCTTCCTTGCTGTGTGACGCTGGGCAATAATGGTACTCAGACTCTCCATCAGTGTAACGTTGAGGTTTAATGAGATAAGTGACGGGCAAATTAGTTAGCACTTAATAAATGCTTTTCTTCCATGCTCCACAGGGATAAGTTTCAGTTACTAACATTTTATCATCTAAATTTCCTCTTGTAAACTCACTATTCGTGCCATTTTACCCTTGGCTTCAATTCTGGTTATCTATTGCTGCTTAACAAACAAAATACCCCAAAACTTAGTAGCTTAAAACAATAACATTTCATAATTTCTCATGATTATTTGCCTTGACTAGGTGCACATGAGCAATTCCTCAAGATGACATTGGCTGGGGCTGCAGCCATGATAGGATTTATGTGTTGGAATGTCCAGTGTGGTCACTCAAATGCCGGGTACCTTGATGGGCAGCTGGAAGGCTGAGCTCAGCTGGGACACAGAACAGCTGGGCCTCTCTTGCCTTAGTCTCAGGGCCTTTTCTCTCTATGTGACCTCTCCATGTGGCCTCTGCAGCAGGGTGGGCAGACTTCTTCACATTAAAAGTCAGGCCCCCAAAAGCAGAAAAGGCGAAGTTGTTAGGACTTAAAGTTTGGAACTGGCTCAGTGTGTCTTCTGCCGAATTCTACTGGGGAAACGAAATAACAGGGTCTGACTCAGACAAACTGTGGGAGGGACTAAAAAATATCTGAGGAGTGTGGCTCATTGGAGGCCATTTGGAAACTAGCTACCACAGTAATGGTTTTCTAATTATTTGACATGGTCCCATGGGCCTGCTAGTGTTGTATTTTGACAGTACAGGAGAATTCTTTTTATAATTCTACTTTAATTTGCATGCAAGAAACTCAATAGATATTAACATATGAGATGATTTCCTCTGGTCTAGCTTCAAAATATAGTATATTCCAGTGTTGGTGAATAGAGTACCTCATTAAGAATAGACTTGAATTAAATACAGTGTGTTTTTATATAGGATTTGGTTTTAAAAAAAAAAGTGTACCAATTTGGTGTTATGACCAAATCATCCCAGACATTAATTAAGCTAGTTATAAACTGGACTATTTTATAAATTTTAAAATGAAATTCACCTTCTTACACCCTCTTCATAAATAGAATTGCAAGCTAAAACTGACTGGAGTAAAAAGAATATTTTGCATTCAAAACAAAAGTGTTTATGGTATGGGAGCACTGATGATTGATTTTCATTGGTTTTCTAAGTTGAGCTATTAATTTTGTCCAAATTATTCAGGTAGTTAATTTTTGATGTACCAAAAAATGTATGTATTGCCATTAGTCCTTTCACAAATTTACATTATAAAGAAGTGGCCTGATATTCCTGATTCAGAGACCTCTGAGAATCTTTCTAGAAAAACTCACTCATGCTCTAAATTTTACATACAATAACAAGGGGTTTACAGACACAGTCAAATGCTTCCATGAATCTCAGGTTAAGAACCCCATGTTTTAAAAGTCATTAAATCCCTAATGACAGGAAAAAGATATGTTCTCTTTATATTTTATTTCCCAGGGCAGGACTTGGCTAATCGTTTAAAAAGAGACTCTTTCAACTATTTAGACAATAGTCATTGCTTTGATTCTATTAAGATTTCATTCATTCCATTCTAATCATACTGTTCTGAGGTGAGGCTGGGAGTTGGGATGGGGGCCCAAAACGGAAGAACAGCAACCCAAAATAAAATTAAAGAATTGTACTGTATTTTAATTCTCCTCTGCTTGTGATGGTTTGGGACCTTCCTTATGGTTTGTGGAAGGGTGGGGGTGCAGGCGGTGGGGCTGGGGTTGGATTTCAGTACTGGCTTTTTGGGGGCAACTCTGACAAGTAGTGGCTCTTTGACCTTTCAAATCATTTAAGGTTTCACTGTCTGTGTCTTTCTTTCTGCCTGCTTGCATGTGCCTGGGTGTCTATGTCTGTCTTTGTCTCTCTCAGCCACTTTTTCTTTGCCTTTTGCACTTATTAATCTATCTATTACACCTTGTCTCCTATCCTCTGTCTCTGAGGCTCTCACAGTCTTTCTTATCTCTCCGTCTCTCTACGTATCTCTTTCGCTTTGCTTCTCACTTTGTCTCTCTTTTTACATATCTGCATATATAGTTACACATACATACATATACATCTAACACAAAAATATTCCAACCTCTCAGAGAGCTGACAGCAATCAAAAAAGATGATTCAAATGTTTTCGATGTATTTTATAACTTTTACGTTGTACATTTGTACGATTAGTTTTCCCTTTTATTTTATAAAGTTTGTTACTGAAAAATAATCAGGTTATGGAAGGAAAACACAGAACTGGGAGTCAGAAGCCTAAAGTTCTAGTCCGGCTTGTTCACTAACTAGCTGTGTGATCTGAGGCCAGGTGGTAGACCTGCTGGAGTCTCTGTGTCTGCAGAATTGCAGTCAAGGGTGAGCTCTGAAGGCCTTTTCAAGCTCTGTTTTTCTTTCTGTCCATATCTCTAATCTAGTGGACAGATGAGAAGTGATATTTTCCCCTGCTTTTGTCATTTTATGATAAAATTCTTTGGTGCTTTGATGCCATTAGATTATATATGCTTAATTAATGCAGAGAGGAACCCTCCCTGCAGCTACAATGAGTCTCAAGGGACTGTTACCTGAAAGAACGGGACACCTCACATGATTTATTTTTCAGAACCATCAAAATAACAGCTTTAAAAAGCATTTGCCAATTACATTCCACTGGGGCAAACTTTTCTGACGTTTGTATGTACCTAGTTTTAATTTTGGAAGGAGGCCTTCTCTAACTAATCTCTTTGGTATATTGAATTCACCCGAAACAGAGACAGCCTTTGTTCCAGCACTTTGGGAAATTGGCTTATGCCATTTTCTAACCTTTAGTGCTTTTATGTTGTTAAGTTGGAGAGCTTTCTGTGGTCTTATTGCTAGGTTGGTGTTGTCGGGGAGGCCTGTATCTATACCAAAAGGGAACTGGGCTCCCGTAATTGTGGCAGTTTTTACTTCTTCCCATCAGTGTATCTCCACTTTTCTGAAGTAATCACTATAATTACACTTCTTCAATGAGTTGCATTCTATTGTGTCACCAAGCCTATCTGCTAAACATCACTGTGTTTTTCTTATCTGAGTGCTCTCAAATGGAGAAAGTGAGATGTGTTGGCAAGCCACCTTCAATCAAATTAATGTGAGATCAATGTATTGTCAACAGAGATGGTGATTGTCCCTATTTATCCTGTTTCAATAGAATGGTGCATAAAATGACCAAATGTTTATAATAAAATGTTTATTTGGCTCGGAGGCACATTTATATGCTGGTTCTTAAAGAACAATGATAAAGTTTATTTTCTTAGTACTTTCACTGTATTGTTATTTCATTGAAAGAACATATAGCTGTCTTTTTTTAAAAAAACTAATAAAATCAGGTAAAATCTTGAGATTTGTCCCTGCAAAATTTTGGACATACCAGAAGTGTAACTCCAAAGCTTGAAAAGTAAAATGTTGGCATGAGCCCTTAATATCTTTTTAACCTACTACCCCAGCATATGTTTTCAATGACATTCATAAACTCCCAAAACATTTTATAGTTTAGAGTCTCTGTTTTAGAGCTTAGTGACAAGCAGCAATGGCTTGTTACTTTAAAACACATTACAACTCTTAAGTAAATTTGTAAATTTACTTTTAGTTAAAAAAAAAAAAAAGGGATGCAATAGAACAAAGGCATTTCTTTTATATTGTGCCACTATGTCAAGTTAATCTTATAATAGAGTTGAAGGGTTTTGAGCAGATTCATTCATTCAACTTAAATTGCTCTTGATTTGACAGTACAGTAAATTTAAATAACCAGAAAACTTTTTCATTCATTTACCAAAAGGCATCATTACATATTTATTTTAATACTCATAAACAAAACTGATGAAAAATAATAATTTTCATCCTAAATTTGCAGTGGAATTTGCTGCATGACAGTGATCAATTTAAATATGCAAATATAGTCCAGGTTCTGGATTTACTAATGATTTATTCTTACAGGCAGAAGTGAAATAAAAGTTTGGAGGGTGACCCCATCTGTAGAAGGAACTTTTGTCCCCTAATTTACAAAGCATTGGAGATGACCAGCATATACTTTCTTGTAAGTAGTTGTGGAGCATCAGGTTCGTGCCATTGCCTTTTCGCTGTAACTCAGACCTCATATTCCAAGCAAACAATGCTCTAATGTGAGCAAGGCTAGCTGGAGTAGGCCATACTCCTTTATGGAAGATACTTAATTGATCATTCTGTAAGCCCTTGCCTGCAAACATAACCACTGTCAGGATCCAAAGGGCCCCTCTGCTCACCATGGCTTAGCTGGTTTCTAATACCGGAAACTAGTTTAAGCCCCGTATCACCGTGGCCTGGGAGTGAGAGTGTAGGACAGGCACAGAATTTTCCCCAGAAGCCGTAATACCTATTTCTCTTCTCCCCATCTAATTTACTGGGCTGCTTTCAGAACTCCACTTTGGCATATCTGGGCATTGTAAAAGTATTCTTATATTATTATCATTCTAATACTTAGGGTTAAAATAGAGGATTTTCCCCCGTTCTACCCAAAGGTGAGGTTTTTTTGGTTGCTGATGCTAGGGCCTTTCTTGAATAGGAGCTCAACCTTGTTTCCTACCGTTACTACATTCCGCTTTCATGATCTAGGCACACCTCTCTTCTTTCCCTGAACGTACCATATCCTATCATACTTGAAAATCCTTTGCATATCGTGTTCCATCTGTCTCTAATGTCATTTTACTTCATCCTTCTACAAGATTCAGATTTATTTATTCATCTGATATGTAATTTTTTTCTTTAAGTGTTTTATTGAAATATATTTCGCATACCATACAATTGACTTATTTAAAGTGTACAGTTCAGTAGTTCTTAGTATAGCCACAGATACATGCAACCATCACCATAGTCAGCTTTAGAACATTTTTCTCATCTCAGATAGAAACACTGTACCCTTTAGCTCTTATCTTTCATTGTCCCCATTCCTCCTCCCCTTCCATAGCCCTAAGAAACTACTAATCTGTTTCCTATTTCTATAGATTTGCTTATTCTGGGCATTTCATCTAATCAAATCATATAATGTGTGTATTTTCGTCTGGCTTCTTTCACTTAGCATAATTTTTCAAAGTTCACTCAGGTTTTAACATGTGCCAGTACGTCATTCCTTTTTATAGCTGAATAGTTTTCCAATGGATATGACTTTTTTTATCCATTCCTAGGTTGACGAATATTTGGGTTGCCTCCATATTTTTGGCTATTGTGAATAATGCTGCTGTGAACTTTCATACACGAGTTTTTGTGTGGATGTGTTTCCATTTTTCATAGATATATCCATAAGAGTGAAAATGCTGGGTCATAAGGTGACTCTGTTTAATCCTTTGAGTACTGGAAAACATACTGTTTACCAAAGTAGCCGCACTTCACATTCTCACCAGCAGTGTATGAGGGTTCTAATTTTGCCATATCCTCATCAACGATTGTCATTTTCTGACTTTTTGATTCTAGCCCTCCTGGGGAGTATGAAATGGTATTTATCGTGGTTTTGATTTGATTTCCATGATGACTAAGGTTGTCCAGCATCTTTTCATGTGCTTATTGGCTATTTAGATGTCTTCCTTGGAGAAATGTCTATTCAAATTAATGCCAATTGTTTAATTGGGGTGTCTTTTTAAAATTCAGCTTTAAGTAATCTTTATATATTCTAAATACAAGTCCTTAATCAGATATATGATTTGTAAATATTTTCTCTTGTGAGTTGTCTTTCCACCTTTCATTTGAAGCAAAAAGTTTTTAATTTCAGTAAAGTCTAATTTATCTATTTTTCTTTTGGCGCTCATGCTTTTGGTGTCATATCTAAGAATTATTTGCCAAATCCCTATGTTTTCTTCTAAGAGAAGCTCCTACCTTTAGGTTTAGGTCTTACGTTTAGGTTTGTGATCCATTCTGACTTTTTTTTTTTTTTTGAGACAGAGTTTCGCTCTTGTTGCCCAGCCTGGAGTGCAGGGGTGTGATCTCAGCTAACTGCAACCTCTGCCTCCCGACTTCAAGCGATTGTCCTGCCTCAGCCTCCCGGATTGCCGGGGTTACAGGTGCACACCACCACACCCAGCTTTTGAGTTTCACCATATTGGCCAGGCTAGTCTGAAACTCCTGACTTCAGGTAATCCGCCCACCTCAGCCTCCCAAAGTGCTAGGATGACAGGCATGAGCCACTGTGCCCAGCAATCTTTTTTTTTTTTTTTTTTTTTTTTTTTTTGAGACTGAGTCTAGCTCTGTCACCCAGGCTAGAGTGCAGTGGCATGATCTTGGCTCACTACCCACTCCATCTCCCAGGTTCAAGCGATTCTCTTGCCTCAGCCTCCCAAGTAGCTAGAACTACAAGTGCATGCCGCCACACCCAGCTAATTTTTGTATTTTTAGTAGAGATGGGGTTTCACCATGTTGGCCAGGCTAGTCTCAAACTCCTGACCTCAGTGATCCACCTGCCTTGGCCTCCCAAAGTGGTGGGATTACAAGCGTGAGCCACCACCCCTGGCTGACGTATTTTTGTATATTGTGTAAAGTGGAGTCCAACTTCATTCTTTTGTATGTTGCTATCTACTTGTCCTATCACCATTTGTTGAAAAGACTGTTTTTGCTCCATTGAAGTCTTCATGTTCTGGTAGAAAATCAGTTGCCCATAAACATGCATTTATTTCTAGACTCTCAGTTCTATTCCATTGATCTATAGGTCTTTCCTTATGCCAGAATCACCCTGACTTGATCACTGTTGCTTTGTAGTAAGTTTTGAAATTGAGAACTGTGACTCCTCCTACTTTTTTTTAATAAGAGTGTTTTTACTATTTTGGGCCCCTGGCAATTTCATATGAATTTTAGAATCAGTGTGTCAATTTCTACAAATAAGTAATCTGGGATTCTGATAGGGATTGCACTGAATCTACACATTAATTTGAATATTGCCATCTTAACAATATTGAGTCTTTCAGTCTAGGAGCATGAGATATTTTTCCATTTATTTTGATCTTTAATTTCTTTCAACAACGTTTTGTAGTTTTCAGAGTATATGTTTTGTATGGATTTTTTTAAAATTTATTCTTCAGCATTTCATTATTTTTGATACTATTATAAATGAAATTATTCTCTTAATTTTATTTTCTGATTTTATCCAACATACAATTAATGAGGACCTACCATGGACCAAGAACTGTCTTAGCTGCTGGTGATACAAACATGAACAATACAAACACTTGCCCTTGAAAACTTGGAGTTTTGGTAGGATCCATAACGAAGAGTCAGCCATACATGATACTCCTTCCTCTGAGAGTCCACAGTGTTTTATAGGTTCTAGGTTATCCTAGATAACGCACGTAAAGCACTCACCCACTTTCCCATTTCTGTAATACCTTGAGTAAGTTTCTTAGCATAACTGTTTAGATATAAAGAAACCCTAAGGGTAAGCTAAGGTAACTCCATTTGTAGATGAGGAAGCAGATCATCAGAGTGCTAAGTGAACACACTAGTTATTAGCAGAGTGGAGACTTCCTTACTTCTATATCTAACATTGTTGTCACTGTCCCACAGGGTTTACAGGTATTTCTGAAAGCTTTTGGGAAGCAGTCATTACTTTTGTTGAATCACTAGGGTGCTAGTGGTTAGCATCAGCCTAGGCTTACAGTGTGTGAAACTACACTGTAACAGCTGGAGAGTAAATGTACTTTCAGAAAATAAACTCTCAGTGGGTATTTTACATGCTGGGAAGTCATGACTCAGCCATTCCCAAGTGACCTAAGTTTGAAGCCAGAATATCCTATAGTAATGGAAAAGGAATATTTCACATAAAATGACAACCAAATGAGTCTATCAGGTTAGGCTGGTATACGATCATGGTATAAAAGATTAATAAGGCAGTTTGACAGTATTCTTTATTAGCGAAATACATCCTAATGCATAAACATGAATTCTGTCAGAAATCTTTGGAGCTTGAGTGGTCTAAAGAGTGTAGATTCTATAAATGCAAGACTTCGGACTTCTTTACTAGATTTTCAGTAAATAAAATTTTAAGCTCATCCCTATTTGTTACCAACACAGGTCACATTATAATTCTAAGAAGAATATTTGGTACCCACTGAATCTGATTGTTTTGAGGATACTGTCCATGGGATTTGCTGCCGTTGCAATCCCATTTTCTTCTTCTGCATCAGATTTCTAACTCATTTCCCTCTGAAGGAGTATCTTTAACATTATAATTATATTTCAGTATGTGAATTTTTAATTTTCTGAAAAGGTGTAAGGCAATCAAAGTGGTATAATGGAACGTTCCCTAGATTGGTAGAGGAGGCCTAAGCCTGGCTCTGCCATTCCTGATCTGTAAGAACTCTGGGTTTCAGCCCCCTTAACAGTAAGATGAAGGGGCTAAACTATGGCCTACAAATTCCTTTCAAGCTGTGTGATTCAGTGATATGAAATTGGAGCTTTTGCTGTTTAATTTTTCCACTGGTGTCTGAGATTCTCCTTTAGGATTCCCTGACTCTTGAAATAAGTCAAATACAAAAATCACAATGATTAAGTTACTCGGGACACTCTCTTTTCTTTATATAAGTTTAAACTGCACAATTCTAGCTTTTTAAAATGAAATTTGAGGGAAATCCACAGCAAGAAAGCTCTTCATTAACATGCATCGCATAAGCAGCTAAGGCAGCCTACTCTTCTCCATTATTAACATATACCATAGTTTGTGAACTTCACTGGTGAATGCCCCGAGTATCGGGAAGCCCTCTGGGTAAAGCCTGGCGTAGCACGTTTAATGTTAAGAGTTGGTGTCATCCTAATCAGCTGCCTCTGACAGAGTAAACATGGTTCCGTCTGTGCTGTCCCTCCCTGGCTAGCTGTGGGTTTCCAGCCCACTGAGCACTTGATGCCAAGCAGTCTGTTAAGGGACAAGGAAGAGACTCTTTGGGGCTCTCTGGTATTTATCACTATTTAGGAGACTTGAGGTTCAAAGGGCCAGGATTCATAGGTACCAGTGTTATTCTAAATATTTGATCAAGTACCTGTTGAGGGATTTTCTTTTGGCCTTTTGTCTTTAGTATAAGATGACTCTCCCATTCTGCCCAGGTATATTTAGTAACTCTGTTTTTTTGTGTAGCTAAATATAGTTCAAAGACCTAGCATTAGAATCAACACAGTTGGAATTTTTTTTCAAGTCAATAGATCTTGATTTATTAACGAACTCTAAGACCAAAGGATAATATTCTTCACATAAGGAACTCTGTTTCTAGAGAAATGAATCAAATTGCTTTTTAAGTACAGACTCTTAAAATAGTAAATTATATTTAAAATCAGTTGTTAAAAATGATTGTTTCCTGAGCTGAAATGTGTAAATAAAAAAATTGAATCCTAAATGTAGAAATTAGTGTGTAGACACACACTCCTGACTCTATATATTAAGGAGATACAGTGGCAGAGCGAGAGTGTGTACTGGTCAAAGAAAATTATGATATAAATAACCAAGGAGGGTTTTTGTGAAGATGATTAGAAATTAACTGTATCTTCTGATTCTTCTATTTTTGTTACATAACCATGAAAATGTTCTTAAGTTTAATGTTATGAAATTTTCCAGTTCCGTATTTTCTGTATCTAACTTGATTAAACATGCTAATTTTTTCATAATTAGAAAAATTACTATTTTATAATGATGTGCTAATGATAAACCAGTTGGAAATTTTCTATAAAAGTATTTTATTATAAAAGTGATTGGAAAGGTAATATGATACTTCTTGCAGGAAGCAGTTTCTGTACACATGTACAAGTATATGAAGGTATCCAGCCTCATATGAAACATTTTTCATGAGGGTAATAGCTGTAGCACTAAGGGTAGCACTCAGATAATGGTAATAGTAATAACAATAACAATTCTTTAAGAAGGACATATTAAGCTAAGCTGCTTTATGCATAAAATATTCATGTATATATCTACTTATGTTTACAGAAACTTAAAATATTAGAATGTTAGGCCAACAGCAATAAAATACTTGGAAAAGGTACAAAAGGAATATCTAATGAATTTTAGTCTTCCTTGGGGAATTTAGAAGAGACAAATTTTATTAATATTATTTGAAAAATAATTGATTTTGTGTTAAAAAAATGCCTTTTAGATTTTGTTGTTGTTGTTAATGATGTAACTATTTCCTATTTGGTTTCAATGTATCTGGGCCCATTCCCCACTGAAGAGAGTAAAGGAATTTTCACGGCTCTTTTGGAAATGTATTTCGAAATATATTGTGGTAAAGAATGTATCTGAGGCACTATCACCGTGGTTTGAGTGGATTATTGGCCTCAGAGCACAGTAGAAATTGATAATTGTGGCACCTGATTGAATTTTTTTCCCCTGTAAAAATCTGAGGGAACACGAACTTGTTTGCCGTGTTTAACCTATATTATACAGAAGATGGATTGCCTTTAATCTGCACAATAAAGCTTATAATTATATATTACAACCTATGCATCAGAGAAGTGATCTTACTTGAAAAATTTAAACTTTTTCTGGAACCTGTCATGATAACATTGAAAGGATTAAATAAATGTGTCATGTTTTTTAAGTATGAAAACTTTTAATTGTAAAAAAATTCTGAGAATTACGCCAGTCGTAGGAAAAATGCAAAACCACACTTGAGAAGTAAAGAACAATTTCTAGTAGTCACTATAATAACTTTTATCAGGTAAAGAGCATTGAAAAACATTTAAATATATTTTTATTGTCCACCTTATGTAAAATTATTTTTTGTGCCAAAAATTCTATTTTGCTATTCTTAGTAACAAGCAAACAACATAAATTTTAAGTGAGGATCCATAAAAATTCTATACTTACTGAGATCTGTAAAATATCAGTTTTGCTTACTGGAGGGGTTTAATGCTGTTTAATATACTTTTCTCTTTACAATTAAATTAGATGTTTTTTTTTACAGGAGAAAAACTCATAAAGGAAACAGCCTTGGAGATGTAATATGTTCTAACATATTTAAATAATTAGACTTCTGTCTCATTGAAATGTATGTGCTCTAGGTTGGGTAGTGATAAAAGCATGAATATTAGTATGATTAGGAAATTACATCATGTCACAGCATAATTGATTGATTGATAGCTGAATGAAAACTAACCATAAAGCATGTGAAAATAAATGTGTGTGCTGCAGTTACTCAGGCAGAATTTTTGCATCTACCCAGTTACAAGATTAGTAACTGAAATGTTCATCTTCCAAACAAATGGAATTGGTATTTCTTCCTTTTGCTTGTGCCTGTGTATGCTTTCATTCTAATACTGGCAAGGGAAAGAATAAGAGGATTTGAAGTGCTTAGTGCTCAATTCAGTATTTAATTGTTCTTCAAGACTTGTCAGATGGGCACCACATTACTAATTGACTCTGTGAGCAATTAGCATTTTGGAATTTACCTTTCTGAGCTTCAAGTTTTAAATGTAAAGCCTCACTAAAACCTAAGAGTTAATACTCTCTTACTTGTCCCTGGAGAATTGCATTTCCCAAACATTTAAATTACCATTAATTTTTAAAAAGCGTTTTGCCTTTTTTCTGCTTGTGTTTTTACTTTCTCATTCTCTGTCTTGATCTTTTAAAGATTCCTGCTCATACAAGTCTTTGGCGACTCTCACACTAGCGTAGAAGGGCTGGAGAAGCAAGACCACTGCAGGATTCCGTTTCAAAGCTGAACCAATATTCACCATTGACATATCCATTCATCTGTGCAGGGTCATTGGAAATCCTCTCTCTCTAGTTTTTCCTTCCCTTCAGGGAGCAATGCTTAAAAGAGCAAACCCCTGGTGTGAAGAGATAGGAGAATTCTCAGCACAGCCAATGGTGCCAGGAATCGAATTAAAGTTGTCCATTTGCAGATGACTGTCTATTGGAGATCCCAGCACACAGAGGCACTGTGCTTTCAGTTGATGCTTTGTTTACTTGAGATTCTGTCAGTGGCACTTCAGTTTTATTTTTTTATGGCAAAAGTCACATCATGCCTAAAATATGTCAGAAGACCAAAAACACTAGGATACATATTGGTCTGTAGAGTTACTTACATAGCATTTTACTCTATTTCCAAGGCTTGTTCAAGGAAAAATAAAAATTTTAACGCCTTATGTGCATGTGCAAGAAAGGATTGTGCTTCACATTCTAATAGCAAAAAAAAAAAAAGTTAAATAATTACTTAATTCACTCCTCTTTTTTGAGAAGCCAAAAACTTGTCATTTATTCTGCAATTGTTGACATTCCCAGATCTATTTTGGCATAAATCTCATTTTGAAATGACTGAACCTACAATTTTGTCTATCTTCACATGCATTATCTCTTCTAAGGGAGAGGCACTAAGAAGACATGAGTTGCCATTAAATCTTAGATGCCAGAAGTCAGCACTGAGTATGTTTTCTCCAGTTTGATTTCCTTTGCTAGCATAGGAGATGCTGCCATGGTTTAATTTATTAGGCAAAGTAAAAAACTACCGTAATTAGATTTGTGGGAAAATTTTTTTAAACCCCCAGAAGAACATAAACTCTTTAGGAGATGAATATTTAGAATGCATGGTCTCTTTTCAAGTTCCAGAGAACCAAAGTATGTTTTTACAATTGCTAATTTTGAGTTTGTAATTAGATTGCTACTGTTGTTTGCATTTCTTCTTTCACTTTAATTTTTCTCTGCTTTATTTGCAAATAGTGAATAGTCCCTCAATAAACATTTATTGACAGAATGAATAAATGATGCTCTGTGTTCCGTTTTTTGTTTGTTTGTTTGAGATGGTGTCTCACTCTGTCGCCCAGGCTGGGGTGTAGTGGTGTGATCTCGGCTCACTGCAACCTCTACCTCCCAGGTTCAAGCAATTCTCATGCCTCAACCTCTCGGTTAGCTGGGACTACAGGCGCCTGCCACCACTCCTGGCTAATTTTATGTATTTTCAGTAGAGACGGGGTTTCACCATGTTGGCCAGGCTGGTAGTGAAAATGTTTCTTTTTTATTTATAATTAAGAGTGTTTTATTTTTCTTAATACCTTATTTTATTTATATATTTATATATGAACAGACATATGCTTTACTTGGTAAATTCTATTTAATATTACAGTTAGTGTTCCTCTGGATTCCAGTCTTACAAACATCCCTAGTGTTATGTTTGGGAAAATGGAGGGGATATATTTACCATCAATTTCTATTACCCATGCAAATACTTATCAAAAGCAAGCTATTATGCAGTTGCTCATCCATACCATCTTCATTATAATATCACCATTAGAGCCGAGAGCAGTGGCTGATCACGCCTGTAATCCCAGCACTTTGGGAGGCTGAGGCAGGCGGATCACCTGAGGTTGGGAGTTCAAGACCAGCCTGACCAACATGGAGAAACCCCATCTCTACTAAAAATACAAGATTAGCTGGGCTTGGTGGCACATGCCCGTAATCCCAGCTACTCGGGAGGCTGAGGCAGGAGAATCACTTGAACCCAGGAGGCAGAGATTGCGGTGAGCCAAGATTGCACTGTTGCACTCTAGCCTGGGCAACAAGAGCGAAACTCCGTCTCAAACAAACAAACAAACAAAAAATCACCATTAGAAACAAGGGGTATGCAGTTTTAAAAGAGAGGTAGTGTTGTAGCAAACAGTTTAATCTAACTAAGCACCTTACACAAAAGAGAAAATCTACAGTAACAGTCAAGCTTGTAAAAATGGCAAGCTGTATTCTAAAGCAACCCAGAACTCATCCTAACATATCAGCCACAATGAATAATCTATGTCATCATTGTAAGAGCATGCCACACTACTGATTTTGGAAGTACCTACTACTCTCTTTAGATTTCTTGAAAAGCACTTTATAGCATGACTCTTCTCAAAAATGGTGAAACCAAAATAAACTATCTTTATCACTATCCATCTATATATCTTTCTTTATACATATCTATCTTTTTTTTATCCAAGTTATGTTAAAGATCAGTTCCCTCTGATGCAATTAAGCCATTCTTTTCATTTTCTTTAGTGATCTAGACCTTTCTTAAAAATGTCATATCTGGTTATCCTCAATATAAAATAACCCATCAACGTTACCATGGTGCAACCTTACTTAAATATCAGTCTGTGCCCTCTAACCATTAGATATCAAATATCATTTAGACCAGTCATGGTATACGCTCTGTTAATAGAGTTTTACAAATAGGATGCAAATGATGTGATTTAATCTATAACAAATTTTAAATCCTACTTACAATGTTTGTTTCTGATATGTGATTACCCATAAAAGGTTTTTATTTTATTTTATTTTTGAAACAGGATCTCACTCTGTCACCCAGGCAGGAATGCAGTAGTACAATCACAGCACACTGCAGCCTCAACCTCCTGAGCTCAAGCAATCCTCTCACTTCAGCCTCTTGAATAAATGAGACTGCAGGCATGCACCACCATACCTGGCTAATTTTTAAAATATTTTTGTAGAGATGAGGTCTTACTATGTTGCCCAGACTGGTCTCCAGCTCCTAGGTTCAAGTGATCCTCCTACCTTGGCCTTCCAAAGTGCTGGAATTACAGGTGTGAGCCACTACACCCAGCCCATGCAAGACTTTTAAACATAATATTTAAATATACAGCTTAAATATTTGGTAGTGATTTTATTACATGAGAGTCTTATTCAGTAGCATTTCTAATATATTCTAATGAAGTCTTGTTTATTATTTTGTGAGGGCTACATCAATTAATATTATAATTATCAAGTACACTTGAAATTAAGCATACACATAGTATGTATTAATAGCAAATATCAATCATTCTGAATTTATAAACAGCAACAGGTATTATTTAGATAAATAGTGACTTTTCTGTGTTTGAGGAAAATTTAGTAGGGCAGGTTGTTTGTCACTAGATTTTTTTAAATTATTTTCTTTCTTGTTTATTGAGCACATACTCTATGTAAAATACAGTTAAAGGTACTGGGAACATAAAATGAAAAAGACAGCCTAGTAGTGAAAGAGACTAACACATAAACAAACAGTTTTCAAACAACAGAGTAAGTGCCAAATTTGGCTGAGGAATTCTTAACTAGGGAGTTATTATAAGAGAGTTATAACGCTCCTCTTAAGTTCCAAAAATATTCTAATGCATATGTATGTGTAACTGTTCATCAGTCTAATAAATGAATGCTATGCTATAGAGGATTCATGTTTACTTATCACGGGTAATTTTGTGGAACAAAATGTGCACTGAAGCATCATTATTACAAGTTCATAGATTTTGGTAGACACACATACATACACAAAAATGCTAACTACAAAGAACGGAGGAAAAAGATAAGTGACCTCAGGGACCTCATAGTATAATGAGAGAGCCCAATGTTGCAGTTTGGCTGTGGTGTAGATGGCCCAGGAAATAAAAGATGGTGTGGAGTGAGGAAGGGCATTAGAAGCAAAGGATTCAGCATATACAAAGATATAAAGTATGAGAAAGGCTAAGTTATTCCTATAAAGTTAGTAGCATATACAATATACTCTCAATTTATGAAATAGAAATACCTACAGAAATTCAAAATATATTAAAGTGGTCAAGGGAAAATGAAGACTTGGCATGAAAAATGACTTTAATGGAAGTCATAGCTATATAATAATAGATAATGGTCACCTTATGTTTCTGTATTTTCCATATTTTAATACAATATACTGGTATTTTAAAACCTGGGAAACTGGTTTTTATGTTTTCTTTTTTTAAAGTGAACCAAACACACACACACACACACGCACACACACACACATACATACATACATACATACAGAAAAGAATTGGAATGAAAAACACATGAAAATCTGAGAGACTGTGCTGAAAAGGGATGAAGCTGACCTAAAAGCATTGGCAAAGGAATGAAGAAGAAGGATTTGATTTTAGTGTTTAAGAGATAAATTGAGACTTTCTCATTGATTGAATGTAGGGTGAAAAGGGAAAAGCTAGAATGCCTGGGTAGTTGGTGAGTTCACTTTGTACATGTTCAGTTTGTGCCCATCAGGTAGGCAATTGAATAGATAGATTCATTGAATAGATAGGTTCTGGAGCTCTAGAGTGAGATCTGAACCAGAGGCTGAGACTTAGGAGTCATAAACACGAACCACAGCCATACTTGAGGTCTCTAGAAACGGTATATGAGGTCAGAAGAAAATTTTACGGTTTAATTTCGCATTTAAAATTTTCTATCCCCGAAGCTCAGTACAATACCAAATCTAGTTCTGTTCAGTCTGGGACTCTGTCAATGCTAGTTAGAAAGACAAGGCTTCTGTGGATTGGAAAGAAACCTGGAAAACCTCTAGGCAGCAATATCCCTGAAACAGGATTGTGGAGGAAGCTGAAAGTGCTTGAGCTGGAAGAGCAAGACTGCCTGGTTTCAAATCCTGGCTCCTACACATATTAGCTGTGTGACTTGGCCAAGTTACTTAATCTCTTGCTACTTTAGTTTCTTTATTTGAAAGATGGAAATAATATAGGACATTGAGGAATAAAAGATTATAAATATGTAAAGCACTTGGAACATTTCCTGGCCCGGAGAAAGCGGAACAAAAGTTAGCTATTGTTATTATTCCCCTTATACACATCCAACTATAGAGAACTTAATACTTCATAACTGTAATTGTTTGGGGAAATTATTACTATGTTATTTTTATTTTTTATTATTTTTGAGATCGGGTTTCATTCTGTTGCTCAGGCTGGAGTGCAGTGGTCCACTCATGGCTCACTGTGGCCTCCACTTCCCAGTCTCAAGCAATCCTCCCACCTCAGCCTCCCCAGTAGCTGACCACAGTAGCACACAATAGCTCCCCAGTAGCACACGACCACACCTGGCTAATTTTAAAAGGTTTTTTTTTTTTTTGGTAGCTATGTTGCTCAGGCTGGTCTCCAACTTCTGGGCTCCAGCAATCCTCCTGTCTTGGCTTCCCAAAGTGCTTGGATTACAGGCATGAGCCACTCAACCTGGCCTAGGAAAATTATTTTTAGGAAAAATAACACAGTAAGTTATTGTCAGGATTAGGAAAGGAATCTAAATCTTTTAATCATAAATTAGTAGTGAAAGGATCAGAGAGCGTTTTGTATTATGCTTCTGAGATCTACCTGCCTGTAACTTCTCATTATTTCTGATTAGTTCTTTCTCCTAGAACACCAAAGAGGAACCCCTTCTGGCATAGTTCCTAGAAAGTAACATAGTGTGCTTGTGGCTTTTCTTATTATCTCATTTAATCCTCTGAACAATCTTTCAGGCAAGTTGTTGTTATCCCCACATTCCATGCACCTGGAATCCCTGCACAAATAACCCTGAGGCTACTTCCAGTGCCCATGCAGGGATCTCCAGGTCTCTCCCCGCAGGTTTGGAAAGTGACCTCAATGTATGTACTCCTAGAACCAAGGTGAAGCCAAGTGCCAGCTGGTTGAAAGTCGGGGGATAGCGGAGAACAGATGGAACCTTGTTCTAAAGCACACATGTTAAGCCTTTATGCTATGGGATGGTAGAGACTGAGAGCAAAAGAACTGGCAATAGGTTAGCCTCTCCCATTCTGGAAGAGCTCTGATGACCCAGGAGTTAGAAATTCGATATTTGAACCCAAGCTTTCCAGGTGTAACCCTCAAGATAGGGAGATAGACATATTTTGTTAAACATTTTTTGCCAAGTGTATAACTTTTAAAATACTTTATTACTTTTTAAATACCTTAAATGTATTTTTTATTTTTATATATTTTTTTGAGATGGAGTTTTGCTCTTGTTGCCTAGGCTGGAATGTAGTGGCGCAATCTCAGTTCGCGCAATCTCATTTCACGCAATCTCTGCCTCCCGAGTTCAAGCAATTCTCCTGCCTTAGCCTCCCAAGTAGCTGGGATTACAGGCATGCACCACTATGCCTGGCTAAATTCTGTATTTTTAGTAGAGATGGGGTTTCACCATGTTGTTCAGGCTGGTCTCGAACACCTGACCTCAGGTGATCCACCCACCTCGGCCTCCCAAAGTGCTGGGATAACAGGTGTGAGTCACTGCGCCCAGCCTACCTTAAATATTTAGACATATGTATGTGTTAGAGTCTGCATGATACATATAGCACCTAGTTTTTGTGGATATTCTTATCACAGGAGATACAGCTGCGAACAAAATAAAGTACCTGCCCTGTTCTAATGGTATGGATTCCTGGTCTCAAAGAGATTAGTCTAGTAGGGGACACATTTGAAGTAGGAATATAAAATGCAGCGTAAAAATACATAAAAACAAAATGCAGTATAAGTACAAAGTGATATGGAAAATGGTGGAAAGGGAGGGAAGGGACCAAAGTCTCAGATAGCCTCCTAGAAGAAAGGGGAGAGGACAAGGGGAGGGATAAAGAGGAGAGAAGTGGGAGGGGAGCTGGAGGAGGACTCTCAGACTAAGAGTAGGGTGTTTTAACCTGAAATAGCTTATCTTAGGGAATCAAGTATCTTACTACCCAAACCAGGATAGTTTAGCATTCTAATTTCTAAATAAGATTTAAATAGATGATAAACTTGGAGAACAAAGTTCGCATCATCCATCAACACATTAAATGCTTTTTAATTCTTAAGCCCTCCCTTTCTTTGTGCAAATACATGCTTACGTTATATATCACATGATATATAGTAGGCATAGATACGAAAATATTTAGAATACTAAATCCATAGCAGTCTTAAGAATTAGCTAATAAAACGTTATGGGATCTTTTGATACACCAGTGAAACCAGCAGGGATTCAAATGTTGTAAAATGAGTATGAACTGCACATTCATCCTTTTCCTAACTTGAGCTCTGCTTCCCATATAGTTGCCCTCCTAGAAGAACTCACCTGCCATTAAGAGCTCAACTCGTAAACTCAAAGGAAAAAAGTAAGACCCAAAGCTATACCACAGGCAGAATTCTCAGTCACTTAATCATTTCTTTTGTTATGAAATAGGAAGATTATAATAGGATAGCAATGTATTTGTGTTTAGGGCTGAGAGGAGTATGATGAAGACGAAACCTGTTTAATATTGTAAATACATTTTCCAATCTTTAATAGTTCTAAATGAAATGGGATTTTTTTAATTGAGGGAGAGATAATAAAAAGTTGTTTCAGGCAGTAGTCATTTCTTTCCATATAGATTTATGTATTTATTCAAAAGCTATGTCTTCCTGAAAATTGAAAGTCTTATTAAATATTTTAGTAATGACTGACAATCATCATTCCCCCCCCCCTTTTATTTAGTACAAATCTGGGAATGCAGTTGTCAGTTAGGCCTGTGTTTCAAGGGTGGCTCTTTCTTGTCATATATAGCAATAGAAAGGTTGTCCACTGTGGCTTGCAGGTGGTGATTTTCTCATGGTGGCAATGAGTTTGCCTTGGTCTTTCCACATTGCCTTTCACCTTGACCCTCCTTTTGGCCAGGGTTTGCACCTGCCTGATGTTGGGGACTCAGTCAATACATATGGAATAGGACATGAACATAGGTCTACTGACTGGCTCATAGGAAGATAGAAGTGCTGATTCCTAAACATGTCTTCAGAAAAAATGAAAGGAGATCCAGAAAACAAATGAATTCTACCTGCCCTTTAGCTCTTTCCTACCCATCTCAAACAAAGAAGTGCCTCTTTCTGCTGGGTGCAGTGGCTCATGCCTGAAATCCTAGCACTTTGGGAGGCTAAGGTGGGAGGATTGCTTGTGCCCAGGAGATTGAGACCAACCTGGGCAATATCATGACACCTCGTTTCTACAAAAAATAAAAAAAATTTGCTAGGCATGGGTAGCATGTTCCTGTCTGTATTCCTGGCTACTTGGGAGGCTGAGGTGAGAGGATTGCCTGAGACCAGGAGGTTGAGGTTGCTGTGAGCCAAGATTATAACACTGCATTGGACTAGATGATAAAGCAAGACCCTGTCAAAAAAAAAAAAAAAAAAAGAGTACCCCTCTCTTCCCCTCATGTTGGTCTGAAACATACATCCTCTTGATGCCGTCTCTGTTTTTTCTTGAGGAATCTGTTGCATCAATTCTCACCCATGCCTCATTCATACAATATTGTGTCTTTTATTTATCCCTTTCCACTATTTCTTTCCCCTCAGCCTAGAGCAAGGATTGGTAGACTTTCTGTCAAGGGATAGATGGTAAATATTTCTAGATATGTGGGCCATATGGTCTCTGCCACAGCTATTCATCTCTACTTGTAGCTAGAAAGCAACCATAGATAATACATAAACAAATGGGTGTGGCTGTGTTCCAATACAACTTTATTTACCGAAGATATCACACTGGATTTGGCCTGCTAGATTTGACATAGTTTACTGACCCTTGGTCTAGGATAATGATCAGATTTTCCCCATATCCTTTAAAAAAAAATCCCCCCTCCATCTTAGCTCCTTAACCTATGGTCCATCTTTCTTAAGATAGTTATCAATGAGGAAAATCCCCTAATGCTTGCCATCTCACTTTCTCACAAGCCCTTTCCTCCATCACCAGCTCACCATGACCTCTGATCCCACTTTGCATTGATATTGCTCTTCCACAAACCAGCTCTAGTCTGTTCATTGCCTGTTTTCTTTCCTAATCATACTTGACTTCTCTGATGTATGTGCTACAATTAAACACTGTCTGAAAATCCTTACTTGTCTTTTGCAACAGCGTGTTCTCTACTATATTTTTTCTCTTTGTACTCTGTAAATGACCTTCCAATTCTCATTTCCTACTCCTTAACATTTGTATAACCCAAGAGTTTTATTCTTATCTCATTCTACACACTTTCTCTCTACCCTGTCTTCCATTACCATAGTTTCAATGGATTCCCATATGCTTAAGACTCCCAAACCTCCTTGTAAAGCTTGGACTTCTCTTCCATCTTTCCAGCAGCCAGCCCATTGCTTGTACAAGCTAAAACCCTTCCAGTAGTTCTCCAAGGAGAGACAAATTGTAGCAATTTGGGGGCACATGTTCCAGGTTGCAACTTTAGCTCTGGGCTGGCCTTAAGAAAGTTCCTTAGATTCAGGGGAGCTGCTTCATCATATATAAAGGGTAATAAAAATCCCTCCCTGGGCTTTTTGCGGATTAAATGCAGTATCCACCACAATCTCTTTATTAGCCAATGGACAGATACCTCACAATTTTTTTTTTTTTTTTTCCAATGATTTCCTTTAAATGACCCCTTTCCTTTCCTTCATTCCTCCAAATATAATTGGTTAGCCCATCCTTTTTGACTCTACCTCTGAACTCTTTTGTGGATTTTTTTCCTTCCTCTTGCTTAAGTTTAGACCCTGCTTATTTGTCCCCTCAAATTTGTCCTGTATATCTTTATTATTGATACATTGCTTAAGAACAAATCAGAGCAGCACTTTATGTTGGCAGTAGGAGAAAGTCCAAACAGTCAAGTCCCTTTGTAATTGGAATTCAAGCTTCGTATGTACCTCTATCCGGTCCCCCCATGCATAGACATATACTTCTGTTCTATCTTCTAACAATATCAGACCACTCTGCTTCCAGAACCTGTCATGCATACTTGGCTTCATCGTGCTTTTGACCAACTTTTGTCAAAGGCAGGAAACCTCCTCTCTCTCTATTCTAAATGGTGAAGTTCTATTCACTGTCCAAGATATACCTCAACTATTAGCTCCTCTGCATAGCCACCTCTCTCTATTAGATTTGGAACTGAGTGATTTTTTTGCTAAATTTTCCCTAAAGATAGATTGTAAACTCCATCAGAGCCAGAATGTATATTCCCTAGCACTTTGGGCAGGATTCTCACATAATAGTAGGCATTTGGATTTATTAGAGCATGATTCCAATTTGTCATTTTTTAAACTGTGTAGCCAACTGATCCTATCTATTTGTTTTTTCTAGTGATAGTAAAAGCTATCAAGATTCAGAGGGTCGAGGGTGGTGTTTTTGTATTTCTAATTTTGAGACTTACAATATATTTTCTCTGTAACCTATATTCTCGTAATTGATAAACTACTTGAAAGCAGGGGGAAAGCAGGGAAGAGAAGGGAACTCACTGGCCCACATGCTAAAGCCAAAGGTGAGCGATGGGGGATAGTAAGCCTTAAACAGTGGAAGGTCTAGGAAAAGAAGTTGAATGCTCAGGTTTCACTTTGGCTTGTCTGCTTGCTTGTTTGTTTCATGGAAATATATGGAAGGATGTTTGCTTAATCTTTTTTAGTTCAGGAATATGGCAAGTGATGAAACTGTTAACAGGTAAGAATGGTAAGGCTGGGCCGGGCGCGGTGGCTCACGCTTGTAATCCCAGCACTTTGGGAGGCCGAGGGGGGCGGATCACGAGGTCAGGAGATCGAGACCACGGTGAAACTCCGTCTCTACTAAAAATACAAAAAATTAGCCGGGCGTGGTGGCGGGCGCCTGTAGTCCCAGCTACTCGGAGAGGCTGAGGCAGGAGAATGGCGTGAACCCGGGAGGCAGAGCTTGCAGTGAGCCGAGATAGCGCCACTGCACTCCAGCCTGGGCGACAGAGCGAGACTCCGTCTCAAAAAAAAAAAAAAAAAAAAGAATGGTAAGGCTGATACTTGGTATTGTAGGTCCTTGACAGTGTTAAGGATTAACAAGCTCTAATTCATTTTTTGAAGAAACTTGAATATATTACTTCTGTATCTTTTGGCGGATGTCTGCATGATAGGGCCAAAAGCTCAAGTATAAAAACCCACTTCGTCCAAAAGTCTTACTTGATTAACATGCTTCCCATTACCATTACCATTTTATTATGCCCAACTGACCCATCCCTTGATTTATATGATCGTGTGTGTTATGCATTGTTTGTTCTCTGCACTAAAATCTGTTTCATGCATATATCCATCCTCCCTAGCTTGTGTTTCTCAAGTTAGAAATTAAAACCGCAAATTAAGTTGCAAATTCTGCCAACTCTCTATATAACCCATGGTTAAATCCTGATGAAATCGCTGTTAACTAGGTGTTACTAGAAAGGGGTTCTGATCCAGACCCCAAGATAGGGTTCATGGATGTCACGAAAGAAAGAATTCTGGGCGAGTCCATAGAGTAAAGTAGAAGCAGGTTTATTAAGAAAGCAAAGGAATAAAAGAATGGCTACTCCAAAGGCACAGCAGGTGTATAAGCTGTTCAATTGAGTACACTTATAGTCATTTCTTGATCGTGTGCTAAACAAAGGGTGTATTACTCATGAGTTTTCTGGGAAAGGGTGGGCAGTTTCTGGAACTGAGGGTTCCTCCCCTTTTTAGACCATATAGCGTAATTTCCTGACGTTGGCAAGGCATTTGTCAACTGCCTTGGCACTGGTGGGAGTGTCTCTTAGCATTCTAATGTATTATAATTAGCGTAGAATGAGCAGTGAGGATGACCAGAGGTCACTTTCGTCACTATCTCGGTTTTAGTGGGTTTGGCTGGCTTCTTTACCGCAACCTGTTTTATCAGCCAGGTCTTTATGACCTGTATCTTGTGCCGACCTCCTATCTCATCTTGTGACTAAGAATGCCTAACCTCCTGGGAATGCAGCCCAGTAGGTCTCAGCCTTACTTTACCCAGCCCTTATTCGAGATGAAGTTGCCCTAGTTCAGACACCTCTGACATAGATACTCAATTTGTAACTAAAATTCATAACTAAAACTAAGTTTATCATTATGGAAAATTATTTTTAAAACCCACCAAAATGATTTTTATATTGTTATTATTATTATTTAACATCTTGTGGTCTCTTTTGTAATAAAAGCAAACATACAAAGCATACATTCTCTTTTATAAAACATTCATACCTGACATGATTCATAAATAAAGTTACTTAAGGTTGTAAGAAGTCACAAGGCAATGAACCCTCTTAGTTTTTTGTTTATTTGTTTTTTAATAGTCTAGCTGTGAGTAACTTAACGATGCAGGATATAGGTTGTGTAGTAGTTTTATCCACTGCTTTTTTCTTTTGTGATTCTTAATATAAATTTATTCAAGACTTAAAGAAACAGGAAGACATTTTGATCTGAAAGCTATACCAATTCGCAAGGGAATGAGTTTGGTTTCTTCTCTACTTTGTAATTCAAAGAAGTGCTTTCCAAAAAATCAGATGAAACAAGTCATTAATTTGACAATAGGGTTCTCATGGCCCTATTGATTCAGAAAGCTGAAAACAGTTATGGAGGCTTATTGGCTTCAATTAGGAGTCGCGAAGCTTGCCAGGTTAGAAGAAAGAAAGGTTGCATTGGGAGAGGAATCATTCAGTAACAGAATCCTTCTTAACATTTTGTCATGAATGGGTATAAATTCTTGGTCTCTTGTTATTTTTTGTACTTTTTCATTTATTGATTCTCTTTATGGATTCATTTCAGAATGACCAGAATCTCATTTCAAAACTGATTATGTCATCTTTTGGGTTGCTTTTAGTAAGCAAAAGATATTTATGTTACCATGTGAGAGGTTTCATTTCATTACTACAAGCTGAAGAGCTTCGGATAAGACTGATTTAGTTGTCCTCCAAAACAATAAAAATGTTCAATTTCTTCTGTGTAATCATTATTTTTATATATATATATATTTATTTATATATATTTATTTATATATATATGAATATGCCTCAAGATATATTCTATTAATAGAATAATCAACATACTTTCTATAGATAATATACTTATTTTAGCACATGCATCATCTTGCATGGAAAAACTCTTGTCCTCAGAGGTATATAACAGTGGTTTTTTTTTCTCCCTTATCAATAAGAAGCCTAGCTAACTCTCATGACCACCCTTAGTGCATATAAATAATGTATAGCCACAATATTGTCCTTTAATGTTAAGAGCTTAGTAAATAGTGCTGCAAAAAAGGAAGAATCAGGGAGGAAAATGATATTCACATTTTTAACAACAATATCTAATAAGGCAATATAATGTTATTTATATCTGCTATTAGGAAAAATTGACATTTCTTTAGGTGTTTCTTTCAGAATGTCCATTTTTTAATGTTTTAGCTTAGTGATAGAAATGCCATTTTTCCTCTTAATGATAAGGATATATTTATATCTGGGATACATTTTCATGTATAAGAAAGACTTGATAGCTAATATCAATTATCAGTCATAAAATTCTTGGTTACCATTTGTTAACAAGTCCTCAGTTGAAAAACCTCTTCACTAAATTGGCACTAGCCTAAAATTTGCTGTACAATGAATATAATCCAGCTCTAATAGAAGATAACTGTATTTCCAAGTATATTTGAAATAGAAAAAAAGAGATTATTGCAATAAATCTAACATCACAGCAACCAATTCATGGAGCTTAATTATGACACTACTAAATGTGAAAATCTATTCAGCGCTAGGAACACTTTTCACATTACATTCACGCTAAAGATTGGCTGTTAAGAGCTCATTACTGGTATTTTTCTAAAGAGTGGTTTATTAAACACAGCTACCTAATAAGCATCTTTGGTGGTGCAAATTGCTGAAAACAGTAATGAGTCTGATTAGACTTCATTTCAATTACAACAGCTTGTCTAGGAAAAAAAAATATATATATATATATGTATGTATGTATATATAATCTTCCCTTGATGCTTTGGAATCCAGCTACAAGATACTGTAGAGTTTAAAACAGAAAAAGCCACCTCTGTATTTCCTTTCCACAGCTCACTAATGAAGAGAGAATTGTCCAAGTCATCATCCAATTTACACACTGAAAAACTGGATGGAAAAAGTGGAGTCACAATCATGTTTGCTTAAAAACAGCAAAGGCTGCCTTGACTAATATGTCTAAATAAGGTCACCTTTTGTGTCTCTCTCTCTCTTTTTTTTTTTTCTTCCTCTTCTTCTTAGGAATATAAAGCTATAAATGGGTAGAGACTTAAAAATGATTCATTCCTATTTGGTTTGTGGAGGTTATTCTCCAGATTAATAGGCTCACCTTTCAATTATGTTTTATCCATGGATCTTCTACTTAAAATTATAACAATATAGGGAGCTATTGCACCATGCATGCTAATTATCAGACTAATTTTTAAAATACATATATTGGGTGGGAAAAAATAAAAGAAACAACGCTTTACGAATGTGCACTAATATTTCAGAAAGCATAAGGGAATGTTCATTAGATGCCAAACTTGATTTTGATATTTTTAAAAAGTGTGTTATTTAGCTGTATTTAACAGGTAACCTCATATCAAATCATGCCTGAATATTGGTACTCAAATAGAAAAAAAAAAAAGAAAACCTGTTAATGTAAAAACCCTTTAGGTGATTAAGCTGTCATTGCTGTCATTTGGGTACTCTAGTAACATTTTAATGCTTCTGGAAGCTATGGCCAGGGATGCAATCCACTATTTTATGCTACATTTTTGAATAGATTTTTTTAGAGCATAATATTATTTGACATTGAACTGGATAAAATAATTTCTAAAGTAAAATAGAAAAACAATGGATGGGTGTAGAAGCACTAAATAAACAGAGGGCACAATACAGCATCCTCACCAGAAAAATCTTCACAAGTTAGCTAAGTGATCATACAATGGCCAGAAGATTGAAAGTAAAATATAAACAAAATTACAGTACTCTTTGTAGGCATTCTGGTGCTTTTAAAAAGATTTGCTTAAAAGGATACTGGTTCTAGGTATGTCGGTTCAAAAATTAGGAATTTACTTTTAGACCTGTGATTCACCATTAATTCTATTAATTGTCTATTCTATTTTAAAAGGAGAACAGTATTGCATAGAAAACACAAACAGAACTCTATAGTAAAAATAGGGGTGCATTAATTATTTGCTTTTCCTGTAAACCTAGACCTTACCAAAAATGGGTATTCAGTTAAGGAAATCAGCATTCATCATATATTTTGAGATCACCAATAAGATATGGAATTTTATAAGCGCAGAATTTTTTTAAGGTTTTTGACTTGGTATAAATATGTAGCCAACGAAAACCTTAAATAATACTTAGTTTTGATAAAAATATGTGCATAAGTTAGTTAAATAATTTAGAATGTTCTTTGGTTTCTTGGATTATCTATAATAAAGCTAGTAAAGCATAGATCATTTTTAGGATAAAAACAGTTTTTAAAAATCAACTGTCACTCTTTCCCTTATATTCTCTATAGCCTTTCCACAACTGCAGTCATAAGCTTACATACGCACATATCGGTACCCAGATTTGAATTTTTGTGTAGCCTACCTATATTATTTTATGGTTTTAGACAGAGTTGGGTTTTCGTGTTGCTCAGGGAATGTGTGTGCTATGAAGAGGCACATGATTTAAAGAGATAGCAGGGAGAATTTGACTTACTCTTTTAATATAAACAAGTAAAACTAGCACACTTAAAATGAAATTTCTTTTAAATTATCTGGTAGTTCAAAAATGTGGCTGAGCTGAGTGCGGTGGCTAATGCCTGTAATTCCAGCACTTTGGGAGGCCTAGGTGGTGGATCTCTTGAGTCCAGCAATTTGAGACCAGCCTGGGCAACATGGTGAAACCCCATCTCTACCAAAAAATATACAATAATTAGCGGGGCATGGTAGCGTGAGCCTGTAGTCCCAGCTACTCTGCAGGCTGAAGCTGGAGGATCACTTGAGCCTGGGAGGTGGAGTTTGTAGTGAGCCAAGATCGTGCCATCACGCTCCAGCCTGGGTGACAGAGTGAGACCCTATCTCAAATAATAATAATAATAAAATAAATAAACATGTGGCTGAAAAAAATCTCCCTGTCTTCTAAAATTATTAGCAAACACTGCTACTTACCCATTACTAAAGAGGCCAGTAAAATAGTCATAATCATCAATAAGAAGTATAAAATTTTACAATAGTTTAGACCATCTGGAACTAACAACATCTTTATGCCTTTAACTCCACCAAAAACAATATTGAGAGCAACTTTATTATTATTAATTTTTTTTTGAGACAGTCTTACCGTGTTACCCAGGCTGGAGTGCAGTGACATGATCTCAACTCACTGCAGCCATCATCTCCCCAGTTCAAGCTATTCTTGTGCCTCAGCGTCCCCAGTAGCATTACAGGCATTTACCACCACACCCAGCTAATTTTTGTAAAGAGCAACTTTAATTTTAGTTGCTATATTAGAGACAAAGTAAGCCATGTTTATTTACAACAGAAGAGAATTGAATTGGAATTAATTGGCAAACCATGAGCAAAAGAAGAGGAATCTGTATGTTTTTCATGTGATTAAGACACACAGGACTGCATCAGCCATTTATTGAATTCAGCCAAAGCCTAAACTTTTTTTTAACATAATGGCATTTTCCATCATAACAGTAGATGAAATTGTGCAGAGATGGGATCTCAAGAAACAATTTCTTTACCTGCAGTCTCTCCTACTGTTTCCCGTGGATTAGGTTGTTGGGCACCCTCTCCAGGAAAGGAAATGCCACTTCCTTTGAAGATGCTGATATCCTCTCCTGTTTCTGCTCATTATGCAGCATTCTTTGTTTTTACAAATGAAAAAGCCAACCGCGCTAATGACTGGACCGTTGTTCACACTGCACCTTAACAATGTTCAGTCTATCTGGAAATCAGAGGATCCCAATTATAGGTGGTGCTCAGGTCTATTTCACCAGGTCTATTTCACTATAAGGGGGCAGGGTGGGGAAAATGAAGAGGTGAGGAAACTACTGTTGTTGCTAAGAGCTTCTCACTTTTAATCCTGGGCTGTGCTGGTTGTATTCTAAAGCAGTTTATCTTCCTACAACGTCTTATTTGGAAAAAAACAACACGTAACCCACCAAAACTCATTTCATATGTAGCTTTTTCCACTACCTTCAGATCAAAGTTATTTTCTTCGGGCTGGACTAAATTATACACAGGTCCCAGGAGTGAAGGACACTGAATTAATGCACTATGTCACCCAGCCCAGACTATAGAATTTTTTTTTCAAAGTCCAAGACACTATTTTGCTATTACATTAAAAATTAATGCACAAATTGCCAAAAAGAGAAAAATGCATAAATAACCTAAACAAATTTTGTCTGGGCTTTGCATACTTTAGAGTCACCTAAAGCAAAGTTTTTAAGGAGAATGGTTGAACAGTTTTACCCTCAACATGTGAATAACATTCTTACTCTTTTGTCTAATTATATGAGACAGCGCTCAATCTTATATATCTATATATATAGATAGACTTATATATAGACTTATATATCTATTTTGTCTTATGTAAACTATCTTTTTAGAGTATGGTTCCAGAGGAACACAGAGAAGTAGATGAATGCGAATTTCATTTTAAGCAAGGTTGTGGGGTTCAGAAGATTTCTTAATTTGTTTATTGACCCTTTTCAGCTTGGTGTGTTGGGCAAAACATGAATAGAGTTCAGTTTAAATATAACTAAATTGGGCTTTGCATTTAGATAGTTGAAATGTAACACACAAACACACACACACACACACACAAATATTTACACAGAGTCGTATGTGCACATAGTGGTTAGTATACCATTTTAGGATTATGACTGATGAAATATACTAACCGTGTCATAATTCAAGGTTGGTATCATGCCAGATGTTTCTTAAATAAAAATGCAAATATATTTTATACGTCAAAACAGTATTTTGAGAATCAACTAGAATAACCTCATACTTTTAGGATGATGATAATTATTATCTCTGCAAAATACTTTAAAAAATAAAGATTCAAAACACTCAGAAAATGCGTAATACTTTTGGCATTTAGGACTCTGTTTATGGATCAATCATAGAGGCCGGATGCTATGAATATAACACGGGGCTCTCAGGTTGTGTTAACCCCATTTATCCCTGCATGCTACAGCTCACCTGTTATTTACACACATAAGAGGGTTGATACTGCAGAACAAGGGTAGTGCTCTGTTGTGACACAGAACATACATATTCATTAGCCGCTGCAGTCCCTATGGACATACGTGGTATGTCCTGATGATCTGGGGGGAAGGGTAGATGGCCTTAATGGATTGAAAAATGTATATGGAAAAGGAAAGAGAGGGCATGAGAAATGAAAGGCTGCAAAGTAACAACTTTAAAGGTTAACTACAAAGTGCTATTTAAACTGATTATAAATTGTCTAAAACTCACAGAGGTAGCATAAACAAAATAACAGTTTTTAAATATGGGAAAATCAGCCCTTTTACTTCAGACTCTTTCCCTTACAGTAGTTAATGACACCTGACACTTAGGAAGATTCAGTGTGAATTATTCGTGTATTTTAAATTGCATGTACACACATCCTCATGTATCCTTCTGAATAACTTACCATAGAATATACAGTTTTGTACACTTTTTTTTAACTTGGTTTTAGATTATTATTCAAAAATTTTACACAGAAACATTTAAAAAACCTACCCCCACACAGAAATCATAGATCTAAGTTATAATTTTAAACTATGTAGATTTGTGTATGAGCGTGATAATATGTTCACTTGTATACTTTAAGTATAGGAAATTTTAAGAGAAAAATTACTTGTTTGAATTATGATCATGATTTCCTGGGTTGCTTTAAATTATATGGTTTCTGTCCTGATCATATAGTGAATCTAGGCTCAGTGGTCTAAAAATGATATTTTTTTCATCAGTGTAATTTGCTTTGCATAATGCTTATGCATTCATTGCCATAAATGCAAGCCATTTTATTGCATATTAAAAATAATGACCAATCAGACCCATGCATATCAAGTTTTATCCTCCACATGAAATATTGGCAAAAATAGTCACCATTACACTTGGTCATATTTGTTGGGTGAATATTTTCTTGCTATGGATACAATTTAATGCATTGTAGAGAACCCAATTCAGATCATAAGCTACCTACAAGTTTAGTTTAAACACAGAGTTTATATTAATACCATCCTAGTCCAAATCATGGTGCCTGTAACATTAAATACAGGCTTTTATGAAGCCCAAAATAAAGACATTTAGACAACAAGATCTGTTGCTTACCTGGATGCCATCTACCCAACAACTTACTGTAGGAAATAAGAAGCATAACTTTGGAGTAGCTTAAATAACCTTATAAAAGTTGTACTAAAGCTCGTGTATTCAACTAATAGGAGGTGCTTCACTCACTGTTAAACTAAGCTTTGGTTTGTGGTATCAAACATACAGCACATTAGGAATGGTGAAAATGGATAGGAAAATAGCAAAAAATAATATCTGACAAATTAGAGCAAAAGGGGGAACACTGAAACAGCATCTGAGACCAGTTCTTTAAGATACCATTCATTATTCATCATTCCACACTGTTGTACTAATGACACTGTATCAATAAGAAAATTATCAATTATTTCCCGTGTGTTGTGTTGTAAGAGGTTAGGGAGGCTCTCTTATCATAAAAAAAAAGTATTTGGAAAATGTTTTTAACTTTTAGAGCTGTATACCTTCTAGATTTCAAGAAAAGGTACATAAATTAAGAAACTGGAGCTTGAAGCTCTAAAGTGGAGTCCTAAATTTAAATGCCTGTGTGACCTGGTAGATACCATAAAAATACCTGACATTGTCGGGGGTAGGAGCACCATGACAAAGTGGAAAGGGTAGGATACGCCCCAAGCAGGGAGCTGGTCCCCAGAATCAGACTGCTGTTGCCAGGCACAAATGAAGTGTTGTAAGATCTTGTCTGAAAAATGGGAAATATGGAAATACGGATTTTTTTTTTTTTGAGATGGATCTTTTAAAACATAAAGTTGAGTGATTTTTAAAGCCTTGTGCTGGCCAAACGAAACAAGTTGCAGGGTATATGTTACCCTCAGGCTGTCAGATTGCAATTTCTCTGTAAGAGGGTGAGGTATCTGAACTATATTTACTAAGAACCATTTAGCCAGAAATGCCTTTATAATTGTTTCAAAAAAAAAGCATTGTTTTATGCAAATAAGATGGAATGGGTTGAGAAGGGTGCTGCAAAATGTATTATAATTTGGAGTCTTGAGGTGTGAAAATGTGATTTAAAGAGAAAAAATTATTTGACAGTATTGTTATATAATTAGAATATCTTATTTTGAAACTGCAGGTTTTAAAATGAGTTTTAACAGTTTTAACTAGTTTTAAACCTCTAAGTACTTTATTTCTCAGTTTTGATCTCTAAAATGTTGAGTCACAGGAAACATCAAAAATAAGTAAAATACCATGAAAACATTTGAAAATGTTGACACCTTTTTGATTAAAGAGATTGTGCTCTTTGTTTTGCTCAGAATGAGAGAATTTCTATATCTTTCTTGGAACCAACAGTCCCACTGGAAAATTTCATTTTCAGTTGCTGTCCTGAGGTTGAAGGAAAACTGACTTATAAATTCTGGGAGTGATTTTACTTTTTTTCTGTCTAGCCAGTGTTGTTTTGTTTTGTCTTTAATGCACCCCTGACTTTTTCAAAATAAAAGACAACTAAGAAATGTTTGTGTAGCAGTTCGCAGTTGGGAAATAGTTTCACAAAATATTATTCAGGTAATCTTAATAGCAATACAGTAAGGTTAAATAATACCATTATTGTCCACATACCACAGCTGAGTAAGTATGATGTGCTTAAGCGACTTAACCAAGATTAGAACAAATAAGTGATGATGTAAGCAATGCTGCCAGTGGTCTGATTCTACAGGCTGGAATTTTCACCTGTGAAACAAAATTCTTGAACCTTCTTTATGTTCCTTCAGTCCCTTTCTATCCCGACAATCTATCAATGGCTCCAAATAAAATACTATATTATGCAAAATAGTATCCAATCCTATAAGACATCATTATAAGTGAAACATCAATCTAAAAGTGAGGATGTCTGGAATGGTTAGGTCGTTTTAAAGTTCTGTTAATCTCTAAAATCAAAGAGTCTAATTTTGGAGAATTTAGACCGTGAAACTGTGAAAAAGAGAGCTGAAAATGTTTCATCACCTTGTAGACAAATGGATCCTCCTTTTTAGCATTGAACCACAATGCTTTGTACATATTTCATCTTTTATTGACTAAATTTAAAATTTGACAGCCCCTCTGTTACATTCAGCTTATAAAATCTTCTAATTTAGCCCCTCTGTTACATTCAGCTTATAAAATCTTCTAATTTTTGTCCTCTAAAGATGGAACAAAATTAGGTGAAAACGATATGTAATTTCAGTGCTTCTTCCTCACTTTTTTCCCTTTCTATTACTTGTAGATTTTATGCCATATTTTAAAGCCAAGAATTATTGGGGAATGGGCTGAAGAAATTTCCAGATCAAATGAGTTAGTACTAGTAATACTAGATAATGCTGTGTTGGCCTCTTGGCTTATGAGGATGAGTAGACAAGGCTGCATTAGTCTCCTCAAACATTTCATTTGGTCATCACTTCCCTTGAAGAATGATAATAAGTAGATATTGCACAGGGCCAGTTTGCAGTGCCGGGAGGTGTACAATCCTTCTCTCAGAAAGTTCTTCACTGCATAGACCTGTATTTTTAGCCAGTGAATTTTCTACTTTCTACTGGAAATTTTGAATGCTCTGTATGTTAGTTCTGCCATTTCCAACCCAAGAGATGATAAATCTGTTCCATCAGAAAGAAGAGGCTGTAAAGTATTATAATTACTTTACAGTATTTACCCCAGTAGTGATTGTTTTTCAGAGAAACCCTTGCTAATATTATATTAATTTTTTAATGTTAAAAAATAATGAAAGGTTCAGAGGCGCAATAGCTCAAAGAAATGTAATAGGTGTAGTAATGTTGTCATGCAGGCCTGTGTGAGTGCTGTGCGTCTGTTTTAGAGCAGGCAAACCCGCCATGCCTGCAGGTGTTTGCCTCAGGTCTGTGCCCTTAGGAAGTCTGAGAAAACCTCCAAATGAAGGCAGAGCCCCTAGTAGCCAAAATCACCCTATGGGAACATTGTAAAAGGGAGTAACTATTTTAGACCTGATGAACTGTTGAATAGTACACGTATATAAGGAGTGGGGTGGGTAGTGAGTGCCTCACGTTGATATTTCTATGAATATGTGCTAAAAACAGATCTAGAAGACCTAACCTTTTATTTCCAATTTTCCTCTCATTTTGAAAGTTGCTTTTATACCCTTCATTTTTCCATATTACTCTTTAAAATTTTATAGCTGTGGCAGAACGTTAGAGGATACTATAGTTGTTTCGTTTTGAAACTAGTTAAAGAGCAAAATGGAAAAAGTAAAGCAACAAGGCAGTAACCGGTTAGTAATTAAACCTAAGTTATTAAATGGTCAGTAATGGTAAGAATGGCAAATGTTATCCATACTATCCAGTTATATAGGAAATATGGATTTGTTCATTTATATATACATGGATTCGTCCCATAACAATAAAATAAGAACAATGCTCAGATGTTTTCCTCTAGTACCTGTCATTCCTATGTAACACTTAAATTATCTTAAAAGCAATTTTCTATTAGATTGTGTATTTTCAAAAAGCACGTTGCATGATGAAATTTGCCAGCTGTATTAAGATTTTTCTGATCCTTTCAGAAATAAAAATTGATGTTTTGGAACAATTCTTCAATTATCTTTAAAAACTATTTTTCTTACTTTCCACTGTTTTCTGAATTTTTACTGTGCCTATTTAAACTATTTCCAAACAACAGTAGGAGTTATTGTTCTAAAGTCATGCTTCTAATAACGTTAAAATAGTATTGTTTCTGAGATTCATCTCCATGTTCTGAAGAGAAACCATATAAAAGCTGTTTTTAAAACTCATCCCATTATTTGAGTGCCAAGTTAAGTGACACAAGTGTATTGCTTCTGACTCACAGATAACTGCAATACAATCAAACAAAGCAGGATGTTTTTGTTGTTCAGAAAACATTTGGCTCTGTGGTTTTGTTCCATTTCATATCAGAAATATCACCACCAATAAACACGATAACAATAACAACAATAAAAATAAATTTGGTTACCAATTTCCAATTAGTGTTAAAATTCAAGGAACCAACAAAAAGGCTCTGTACTTCGAAGGCCAAGACAATCTCCTGAACACTGATTTCCTCAGCTCCCGCTAATATCAATAATTAGTTTATGGTTAGATTAACTTATGCTTTTAAATAACATTAATGATTTTAAAGCACTGGATAAATTCTCTTGTTTCAGGGGATATGAACAAGTCCATTCCCTTGTATTTAAACAAAATACAATTTTGCCTTTTGCAGCTCTGCAAGGGTTATTGTTATTTACTATGCATCAATAAATAAACTTTCAATTATCTTGGTAAGCACATCCAAAAATAGCATGACAATCAAAAGGCAATGGTGTATCCAGTAATTGTTCCGAATAGATAATTTTGATAAATATGATCTTTGCTTAATTTCTGGTGAAAAAGAAATCTTACGAAATTTAGTTTTGCTAGAGTTAAACTATGCAAAAATACCCTATGAAATGAACACTCTATTTAAACTGTATACTACTGTCTTTTACAGTGATTATAACTTATTAAAATCTTTTTTCATCTCTTTTATGAATAATACATTTACAAGAAAACATTATTTAAGCGAATACAGGTGGGGGGTTGCCACCTCCTGAGTTTTTTTAAAAAAATAAGCAGTTTCATTTGAGTTAAAAAGTATATTTCTTCATAATGTTTGTTATGTATGTTTATTAACTTATGCTAACAATGGCTTAGCTCAGCGAACTGAAAGGAAGCCATCCTTTAAATTATGTGTGCGTACGTATGTCTATGTGTTGTGCTAAATTCCATTGCCTGTACTTCTAAATTATTTGTTGAGCCCTTTAAGACTTTTTTTTCACGTTTTTCTGTATCAAACTAATCACATTTATACTCACAGCATATGTGTGTTCTTATTTTCTCTACTCTGTATTTTGATAATATTTTAAAGAAAAAAACATAATAGAAATTCCCTAGAAATAATTTACAGGACTAATGAATTTGTAGGTCTCTTAGACAGTTCTACATTACAGTCACATTAATATTCTCTCCTTTTTATAAGGCTTGAAGTAAATCCCATGACACTAGAAGAATTTAGATACTGATTACTTGCGATTGGTTCCTGGTGATTTGCTCTTAATAATTTCCAGTTGAATTTAATGAAAGTATGATTCCTGAAATGCTGCTTCATTAAAATTGCATCTTTTCCCCTTTAAGTGTGGTTTCGGTCATTTCACCCATTTTGCGGTGTGTTTTCCTCCCCCTTAAAAAGTAATGATTGAGAAAGCAGAAATAATTAAGAATACCACTTTAGTTCTCCCTGGAACTCATCCTCAGAGTTTCTGTGAGTGAAATGATGCAAGCTGCATTTCATCAGGATTTTATAATACTATTTTCCCATTCAATGAGATTATTTAATAATATGTAAAGTTTTAAAACATAAATATGAATATTGGGGGTAGTTGAGGGAAATTGAAGAAAGAATCTGTTGCATGTACAAGAGAACTGAGGTCTTTAGAATTTTTACATATATATATATATACATATATTTAGGTTGATTAAGTTACACTGTGCAGCATTCAGACTTAATTTAACTGAGTTGTGATTTGCAAATGAATATCTACATGGATCCTTTTTAAAAATCAAAATGCAAATGAGTACAATTGCAGTAAAATATATTTGCAAATGAATCCTGTTGCTTTATTCATTTATTGTGTAATTACTGCAATCCTTCCCACCTTGTTTTCAGTATTTCTTAATCATTAAGTCGGAAGCATGACAGCAGTGCCAGCCCTGGCATGATTCTCTTTGACTAAAACCTTGTAAATTAACACAATTAGCACAGCGTCATCCTGCTAATTAACTTCCAGTGTCTGGTGCAGTGGTTTTGCAAACAAGGAAGAGGGAGTCAGAAGGGAATCAACATGTCATTCTGTTACCAAACTGTGTGTTATGTTCAGTTTATCGCAGTAAGTCAAAGCTGGCCATGTCAGAAGGCAGAGTCAGGCAATGAGGAGCCACAGAGCTTGGAGGAAGAGCACAGAAGGGGGTAGAAACTGACAAAATAGACTGTAGTAATTCAGAAGGGGGTTGATGCCACAGATACTTCATGTAGACCAGGCCTCCTCCTTATCAAGGCATCTCTGCCAGAGGGCACAAGACAGTTTGCAAAATTCACTTTGGCTAATACAAAAAAGATGAAGGAGAGATGCTTAATATAGCTGTACCAGAATAGGAAGTGTTAAACCAAGCAGAGATTAGACTGAGATGAGCCAGCAATGGGAAAAAGGAGAACAGGATACCAGTCCTCTTCGGTAACTAACTGTATGTGAGACCTCGAGGGTACGTTATAAATCGCTTTGGGCCCTGGTTTCCTAATCTGTGAAATAAAGTAATTTCTAAAGTCTCTTTACAATTTAAAATTCAAATTATTCTTACTGCTTAGTATTTTTTTCTTAAATGAGAAAATACTCATTTTGTAGATTGCTACATAGTCAACTTTGCTTCACTTAGTAACCCAGCAGATGATAGAATTACCCAGACCATCTCATTATCTACTTGTGCTCCTCTAGTGTATGCCCTACGTGGTTTCCTATAGAAATTAAAAGAGTTAGAATCCAGAATCTCTCTCCATTCTTATCTTCCCTTTCCCCTTGGTTTCCTTTCTCTCTCTCTCTCTCTTTCTCTCATATATAATATATATACATATGAAGATATATAAGAGGGGATGTGTATAAATACACACACACACACACACACACATTCTCCCCTCTTAGTACCTTGCAGGCTGTAAGGGGAGGAGGGATTATAAGAGAAGGAGGGAGAACGCTAGAAGACCGACAGACAAGTGATGCTTGTTTTTTTTTTTCAGAGACTCAACAACAGAACTGAGAGGCAGAAAGGAGCCAGTTGTAATTCATACCGAGTTGTAGGCTTTGTGCGATGAAAGCGATGGAGCGCTGCCTGGGAGATTGCTTTGCTGCACTCCACGAAGCAGATTTGAAACTGTCGTGGACCACTTTAGATGAGAGTTGGATTATGGAATGACCTGCTATGTCTGTGTCATATTGTTCTGCGCAGGGAGCATTATACTGTGCTAACTAGGTGTTCAGTACCAAATAAGAGAGGTATCCTAGATGTGATCTCTCAGCTGTGTCTCATTTTTATATTGCTTAAAATGTAAAACAGAAACTGTGATGTGAACAGACAGAATAGCTAGATATTGTACATGTTAATACTGCCATGTGCAAGATATTTAAAATGTTTGCTTATTTTAAGAACCTGTGAGTGAATTCTAATTTGACAGGAATGTGTGTGTACATATATATGTGATTGTGTATGTGCGTATAGTAAGTAAGCTGATGGGCTTGACAGAAATAGATTTACTTATTCCTTACAAATGCAAAAAATATAGGTAACTACAGAGTTATATTTTAAACTCAGTGTACTTTTTAAACCGGGCTGAAGTTTAGTCCATTTTAAAGAGTACTTATTATAGGGATCATAATAGGTATTAAAAACAGTGTAGATCTTTTAAAGTATACATATCATTAATGGAAAATAATAGGTAACAAAAGAAATTGGGGGAAAAGCTTTAAGAGTGCTGATGCCTATTTAAGTAAATTAACTTTTTTCCCCCCAAAATTCTTAGGCTTGAAGATGCAGTGGACGCCAGAGCATGCCCAGTGGCCAGAACAGCACTTTGACATCACCTCAACCACTCGGTCTCCTGCCCACAAAGTTGAAGCCTACAGAGGTCATTTGCAGCGCACCTATCAGTATGCCTGGGCGAATGATGACATATCTGCTCTGACTGCATCCAACCTACTAAAAAAATATGCAGAGAAGTATTCCGGCATTTTGGAAGGTCCTGTGGACCGACCCGTACTCAGCAACTATTCGGACGCACCATCAGGACTAGTGAACGGTCGGAAAAATGAAAGTGAACCCTGGCAGCCTTCCTTGAATTCAGAAGCTGTTTATCCCATGAACTGTGTTCCGGATGTTATCACTGCCAGCAAAGCTGGAGTCAGTTCAGCCCTCCCTCCAACAGATGTCTCTGCCAGTATAGGGAGCTCTCCTGGGGTAGCCAGCAACCTGACAGAACCTAGTTATTCAAGTAGTACCTGTGGAAGCCACACCGTACCCAGTCTTCATGCAGGGCTCCCATCTCAGGAATATGCCCCAGGATACAACGGATCATATTTGCATTCTACTTATAGTAGCCAGCCAGCACCTGCACTTCCTTCACCTCATCCGTCTCCTTTGCATAGCTCTGGGCTACTACAGCCCCCGCCACCACCTCCTCCGCCACCAGCCTTGGTCCCAGGCTACAATGGGACTTCTAACCTCTCCAGTTACAGCTATCCGTCTGCTAGCTATCCTCCTCAGACTGCTGTGGGGTCTGGGTACAGCCCTGGGGGGGCACCGCCTCCGCCTTCAGCGTACCTGCCTTCAGGAATTCCTGCTCCCACCCCCCTGCCCCCCACCACTGTTCCTGGCTACACCTACCAGGGCCATGGTTTGACACCTATTGCACCATCGGCTCTGACAAACAGTTCTGCAAGTTCTCTCAAAAGGAAAGCTTTCTATATGGCAGGGCAAGGAGATATGGACTCCAGTTATGGAAATTACAGCTATGGCCAACAGAGATCTACACAGAGTCCTATGTACAGAATGCCCGACAACAGCATTTCAAACACAAATCGGGGGAATGGCTTTGACAGAAGTGCTGAAACATCATCCTTAGCATTTAAGCCAACGAAGCAGCTAATGTCCTCTGAACAGCAAAGGAAATTCAGCAGCCAGTCCAGTAGGGCTCTGACCCCTCCTTCCTACAGTACTGCTAAAAATTCATTGGGATCAAGATCCAGTGAATCCTTTGGGAAGTACACATCGCCAGTAATGAGTGAACATGGGGACGAGCACAGGCAGCTCCTCTCTCACCCAATGCAAGGCCCTGGACTCCGTGCAGCTACCTCATCCAACCACTCTGTGGACGAGCAACTGAAGAATACTGACACGCACCTCATCGACCTGGTAACCAATGAGATTATCACCCAAGGACCTCCAGTGGACTGGAATGACATTGCTGGTCTCGACCTGGTGAAGGCTGTCATTAAAGAGGAGGTTTTATGGCCAGTGTTGAGGTCAGATGCATTCAGTGGACTGACAGCCTTACCTCGGAGCATCCTTTTATTTGGACCTCGGGGGACAGGCAAAACATTATTGGGCAGATGCATCGCTAGTCAGCTGGGGGCCACATTTTTCAAAATTGCCGGTTCTGGACTAGTCGCCAAGTGGTTAGGAGAAGCAGAGAAAATTATCCATGCCTCTTTTCTTGTGGCCAGGTGTCGCCAGCCCTCGGTGATTTTTGTTAGTGACATTGACATGCTTCTCTCCTCTCAAGTGAATGAGGAACACAGTCCAGTTAGTCGGATGAGAACCGAATTTCTGATGCAACTGGACACTGTACTAACTTCGGCTGAGGACCAAATCGTAGTAATTTGTGCCACCAGTAAACCAGAAGAAATAGATGAATCCCTTCGGAGGTACTTCATGAAACGACTTTTAATCCCACTTCCTGACAGCACAGCGAGGCACCAGATAATAGTACAACTGCTCTCACAGCACAATTACTGTCTCAATGACAAGGAGTTTGCACTGCTCGTCCAGCGCACAGAAGGCTTTTCTGGACTAGACGTGGCTCATTTGTGTCAGGAAGCAGTGGTGGGCCCCCTCCATGCCATGCCAGCCACAGACCTTTCAGCCATTATGCCCAGCCAGTTGAGGCCCGTTACATATCAAGACTTTGAAAATGCTTTCTGCAAGATTCAGCCTAGCATATCTCAAAAGGAGCTTGATATGTATGTTGAATGGAACAAAATGTTTGGTTGCAGTCAGTGATAACTTCTTTAGAAAAAAAATGTAATGAATGTTGGCACACACACATAAAACCTGCTACATAGGGAATAGAGCCCCTTTCCAGTAGTGTTTAAATTGCAAAGGGTACTGGGGAAGATGACGATTAAGTTGCATCTTTAGAGTCAGGGTAGATTTGGAGGAAAAGTGCATCAAATGAGAGCTTCTGATTTGAAAGCCCCAGATGACAGAAAGCATATGTGGATGCTCAGTTCTGTTCAAGCTAGACAACACTCACCAAGGAGCAAGGTGCAAGTGTGTTGATTTCAGAAGGACATGAACCTCGTGTGTTGATTCCATTCTGCTGTTCTCGAGATTTAGTTGCTGTCAAGTGCCTGGAGTGGTGCTTTATTTTTTGTTTGCCTCACAATTACATTGGTGGCATGTGCTAATATAAAGAGCTTTAACTTCAAACATTATTGGACTAAAGAGATGAACAGTTGTGTTATGACAGAAAACCAGATTTTTGCCATTTTAAGAGCAACAGTATTCCTCAATCCTGTCTGTTCTGCAGTATTAAGCTAAGAACAGGTAAAACAGGGTAACGGTAATCTGGACCTTAATTTCTGCAGTTCATTTCTTTTAATGTTCTTGTCTGCAAAAACTCAGGAAAGTGATTGTGATTTGTACAGTACCTCAAAGGAATGTGTTGAAAGCACTATGTACTGCTGAGAGTAATAGGATAGGCTTCAATGTTACTTTATATTAAAATGTATGTTTACCTCAACAATTGGAAAATAGCAAGGAAAATTACTTTGAATGTATCCAGAAAAATACTGAAGTGTGATACAACTGAATATTTACAGTTTAAAGTAGAAATGGAAGGATTTTTTTAAGTTCTTTTACTAATTATGGGGAATTAACCAGAGCAGAATAATTCTTTATGTCAATAACTGCAAGAGTTCTTAGTACATTGCTCCTTGATAATTAAGTGAAAATGTTCTTAAAAGGTACACTGGTTAATTGAAAGCTACTTATTCAGTTTGTATTAGTGTCTAGACCTGTCAGCCACAAGACCTGTTTAGGACCCTGAAAGTCACAGTACCTAAAAACTATGACTGCCTTTTTATTGCATCGGTGGTAGTGGTGGTGATGGTGGTGGTAGTTTGCAAGTTATCTCTTAAAACTGCTGGGAATGGTGTCATTCTATTCACTAATCTAGCTTATAGACTTGCCGTGCTATTTGATAGAATGCAGAGGATAGCAACCAAAATGAACACACAAATAAATAAAAACAAAAACCAACCAACCAACTTACATACGTATATATATCCACAAAGAACCTCTCCATCTCCTCCCCTTCTTTTTGACTCCACTCTTGTCAGTGCAATTTTGCTTCTCATTTTGAAATCTGGGCTGTAGTGCTCCTGCTTTATTTCTACCTCAGTTTTGTTACATTTCTCTTGGAAAGTAAAGTAGAAAATTGGAAGTGGACACACACACTGCAGTGTAGCTTGCCAAACATGTTACTTTGTTTTCTTCTATCTTTCACCGTAAATCTAGTTTCCAAAAACATCAGCATTTGTGCTTACTTCCACCTGAGTCTACCAGCCCCAGCCCCACCCATAGCATAAGTGGCATTTTTCTTCATTTCCTGTTTCTCTCCTGCTCTCTGTCAAGTTGTTCTTTGTATCCTTTAATGCTTTATGTGCAACCTTTCATTGACAGTGGGCTGATGTTTGGCAATGCTTCTGAACAGTCACAGAGCAGGCTGTAGCTTTCCACAGCCACTGCCCATGCGTAAGCAGAACAGCCTGGCCTTTTGAATGTATTTTCCTGGGTTTTTTCCCCTTTTCTTTTTTTAGTTTAGAGATGCAGTAACAAAACTGTTGCAAAGCACTGGCATTTTATGTATTCAATAAATAAATGATGTACATTTTTTAAAAAATTTAAATAAATGCAATGAGAAGCCCCAAGAAAGGTCTTTCTGTTTTTTTTTTCTTACAAAAATTTTTACCGATCTTATCCACAATGTCCAATTCTCTGAAACACTTAACATAGAGAAAGCTAATGAGGGATTTCTTATCTCTGAAATTTTATGATACTTGATCTTTACTCCCCTTTTTTATTTTTTATGTTGCTAAAAACTGAGCAATTGAACCAGAATTGAATTTACTATGACATTCTGTCAATTAAAGCTGTGCTTAAATATAAATATTCCATATTAAAAAGCAGTGCCTTTCATTAAGGATACAAAAAATAATACTTAAATATGCCCTCTGCTTTTCACAAGTGAATAAATGCTACAATCGTGTTCTGGGTCTACCCTGTGCATCCCTTGTAAGGAAATTCTAATATCCACATTAACTTGTAGGTTCATATTGATCTCACTGACAAGTTTACTTTTGCACAGTGCTGACCTATTTTCTGACTTTTAGACATTACATTTCATTTCCGCCAACATGCTGTGTTCACTTGAAAGCGTCTGGCAAGTTTTGACAAACCCAGTCTTATTTAGACAACTTTGGAAAATCCAATATTGACCCACATTTTTTGTGGCTAGTAAGATTTAATGCCAAATATATGACTGCACTATTGTGTTTTACACTCATTTATAAAACTGAAAATAAATTGAAGTCATACATCTTGGCTTTTAGCTTTAAATGACTTAAAAATTAGAACTCTGAGTAACTTAAAAATTAATTTGAGATACGAGTGGTCAAAAATCCATGTATTTAGACAGAAGCTGAAGTCGTATGTGATTTTCATTTAGCCTCACAAAATCCAAGATTTGATTTCTTAGGAAATTGGGTATGTTGAAGA